>NC_057404.1:33232508-33566390 GCF_019320065.1 Cervus canadensis
AAGAGAATTCAGCACCACCAAACCAGCTCTTCAACAAATGCTAAAGGATCTTCTCTAGACAGGAAATGCAGAAAGGTTGTATAAACGTGAACCCAAAACAACAAAGTAAATGGCAACGGGACCACACCTATCAATAATTATCTTAAATGTAAATGGGTTGAATGCCCCAACCAAAAGACAAAGATTGGCTGATGGATACAAAAACAAGACCCCTATATATGCTGTCTACAAGAGACCCACCTCAAAACAAGAGACACATACAGACTAAAAGTGAAGGGCTGGAAAAAAATATTTCACGCAAACGGAGAACAAAAGAAAGCAGGAGTCACAATACTCATATCAGATAAAATAGACTTTCAAATAAAGGATGTGAAAAGAAACAAAGAAGGACACTACATAATGATCAAAGGATCAATCCAAGAAGAAGATATAACAATTATAAGTATATATGCACCCAACATAGGAGCACCGCAATATGTATGGCAAACACTAACGAGTATGAAAGAGGAAATTAATAGTAACACAATAATAGTGGGAGACTTTAATACCCCACTCACACTATGGATAGATCAACTAAACAGAAAATTAACAAGGAAACACAAACCTTAAATGACGCAATGGACCAGCTAGACCTAATTGATATCTATAGGACATTTCACCCCAAAACAATCAACTTCACCTTTTTCTCAAGTGCACACGGAATCTTCTCCAGAATAGATCACATCCTGGGCCATAAATCTGGTCTTGGAAAATTCAAAAAAATTGAAATCATTCCAGTCATCTTTTCTGACCACAGTGCAGTAAGATTAGATCTCAATTACAGGAAAAAAAATTGTTAAAAATTCAAACACCTGGAGGCTAAATAACACGCTTCTGAATAACCAACAAATCATAGAAGAAATCAAAAAAGAAATCAAAATATGTATAGAAATGAATGAAAATGAAAACACAACAACCCAAAACCTATGGGACACTGTAAAAGCAGTGCTAAGGGGAAGGTTCACAGCATTACAGGCTTACATCAAGAAACAAGAAAAAAGCCAAATAAATAACCTAACTCTACACCTAAAGCAATTAGAGAAGGAAGAAATGAAAGAAAACCCCAAGAGTTAGCAAGAAGGAAGAATCCTTAAAATTAAGGCAGAAATGAATGCAATATGAAACTAAGAGACATAGCAAAAATCAAACGAAAGCTAAAAGCTGGTTTTTTGAAAAAATAAACAAAATTGACAACCTTAGCAAGACCATTAAGAACAAAGAGAGAAGAACCAAATTAACAAAATTAGAAATGAAACTGGAGAGATCACAACAGACAACACTGAAATACAAAGGATCATAAGAGACTACTACCAGCAGCTCTATGCCAATAAAATGGACAACTTGGATGAAATGGACAAATTCTTAGAAAAGTATAACTTTCCAAAACTGAACCAGGAAGAAATAGAAGATCTTAACAGACCCATCACAGGCAAGGAAATCGAAACTGTCATCAAAAATCTTCCAGCAAACAAAAGCCCAGACCAGATGGCTTCACAGCTGAATTCTACCAAAAATTTAGAGAAGAGCTAACACCTACCTTACTCAAACTCTTCCAGAAATTGCAGAAGAGGTAAACTTCCGCAAACTCATTCTATAGGGCCACATCACCCTAATTCTCAAAAACTGACAAAAATGCCACAAAAAAGAAATACTACAAGCCAATATCACTGATGAACATAGATGCAAAATCCTTAACAAAATTCTAGCAAACAGAATCCAAAACATATTAAAAAAATCAATACATCATGACCAAGTGGGCTTTATCCCAGGAATGCAAGGATTCCTTACTATCTGCAAATCAATCATGTAATACACCACATTAACAAATTGAAAGATAAAAGCCATATGATTATCTCAATAGATGCAGAGAAAGCCTTTGACAAAATTCAACACTCATTTATGATTAAAACTCTCCAAAAAGCAGGAATAGAAGGAACATACCTCAACATTATAAAAGCCATATATGACAAAACCACAGCAAGCATCACCCTCAATGAATAGAAAATTGAAAGCATTTCCCCTGAAATCAGGACAAGCAGGGTGCCCACTCTCACCAACTATGTTCAACATAGTGTTGGAAGTTTTGGCCACAGCAATCAGAGCAGAAAAGAAGTAAAAGGAACCAGATAGGAAAAGAAGAAGTGAAACTCTCACTGTTTGCAGATGACATGATCCTCTATATAGAAAACCCTAGACTCTACCAGAAAAATTAACTGAACTAAATCAATGAATATGTAAAGTTGCAGGATATAAAATCAACACACAGAAATGCCTTGCATTCCTATATACTAACAATGAAAAAACAGAAAGAGAACTTAAGGAAACAATACCATTCACCATTGCAACAAAAAGAATAAAATACTTAGGAGTATATCTACCTAAAGAAACAAAAGACCTACACATAGAAAACTATAAAACACTGATGAAAGAAATCAAAGAGGACACAAACAGATGGAGAAACATACCGTGTTCATGGATTGGAAGAATCAATATTGTCATAATGGCTATTCTACCCAAAGCAATCTATAGATTCAATGCAATCCCTATCAAGCTACCAACGGTATTTTTCACAGAACTAGACCAAAGAATTTCACAATTTGTATGGAAATACAAAAAACCTCGAATAGCCAAAGTAATCTTGAGAAAGAAGAATGGAACTGGAGGAATCAACCTGCCTGACTTCAGACTCTACTACAAAGCCACAGTCATCAAGACAGTGTGGTACTGGCACAAAGACATAAATATAGACCAATGGAACAGAATAGAAAGCCCAGAGATAAATCCACGAACCTATGGACACCTTATCTTTGACAAAGGAGGCAAGGATATACAATGGAAAAAAGACAACCTCTTTAACAAGTGGTGCTGGGAAAACTGGTCAACCACCTGTAAAAGAATGAAACTAGAACACTTTCTAACACCATACACAAAAAATAAACCCAAAATGGATTAAAGATCTAAATGTAAGACGAGAAACTATAAAACTCCTAGAGGAGAATATAGGCAAAACCTCTCCGACAATAAATCACAGCAAGATCTCCTATGGACCCACCTCCCAGAATATTGGAAATAAAAGCAAAACTAAAACAAATGGGATCTAATAAACTTAAAGCTTTTGCATACAAAGAAACTATAGAGCAAGGTGAAAAGACAGCCGTCAGATGGGAGAAAATATAGCAAATGAAGAAACAACAAAGGATTAATCTCAAAAATAATACAAGCAACTCCTGCAGCTCAATTCCCAGAAAAAAAAAACACACAATAAAAAAGTGGGCCAAAGAACTAAACAGACATTTCTCCAAAGAAGACATACAGATGCTAACAAACACATGAAAAGATGCTCATCATCACTCATTATCAGAGAAATGCAAATCAAAACCACAATGAGGTACCATTACACGCCAGTCAGGATGGCTGCTATCCAAAAGTCTACAAGCAATAAATGCTGGAGAGGGTGTGGAGAAAAGGGACCCCTCTTACACTGTTGGTGGGAATGCAAACTAGTACAGCCGCTATGGAAAACAGTGTGGAGATTCCTTAAAAAACTGGAAATAGAACTGCCATATGACCCAGCAATCCCACTTCTGGGCATACACACTGAGGAAACCAGATCTGAAAGAGACACGTGCACCCCAATGTTCATCGCAGCACTGTTTATAATAGCCAGGACATGGAAGCAACCTAGATGCCCATCAGCAGACGAATGGATAAGGAAGCTGTGGTACATATACACCATGGAATATTACTCAGCCATTAAAAAGAATTCATTTGAACCAGTCCTAATGAGATGGATGAAACTGGAGCCCCTTATACAGAGTGAAGTAAGCCAGAAAGATAAAGAACATTACAGCATACTAACACATATATATGGAATTTAGAAAGATGGTAACGATAACCCTATATGCAAAACAGAAAAAGAGACACAGAAATACAGAACAGACTTTTGAACTCTGTGGGAGAAGGTGAGGGTGGGATGTTTCAAAAGAACAGCATGTATACTATCTATGGTGAAACAGATCACCAGCCCAGGTGGGATGCATGAGACAAGTGCTCCGGCCTGGTGCACTGGGAAGACCCAGAGGAATCGGGTGGAGAGGGAGATGGGAGGGGGGATCGGGATGGGGAATAAGTGTAAATCTATGGCTGATTCATATCAATGTATGACAAAACCCACAAAAAAAAAAAAAAAAAGATGAGGAAAGTAAGGTTAACAGGGGTACTTAACATCACACGGCTTACTAATAAGAGACCTGCTTGACTTTAAAATCTAACCTACCCAATATCAAAGCTACTGCTAATATCAGACTATCACATGTATCAAAATTAATTTTCAATGCTTGAAAGGTTTTAAGTATTTTTCTTCCCATGGAAAGAGTTTGTAATCAGCCTAGATCCACCCAAATACCTAAAATTTAATTTCACAGAAGTGCCCTAAATTACAGTTTCTTAATATTTGTAATGTTCTTGTAAGTAACTAAATACCACTTACCTATCAGACAGTACTGTTTAGTATAGAACATGGGTATATTAAATAAAAGAAGAATTTCAGTAAGATGTTGAGAAAATAAGCCTGATTAAACTGGAAAAACATTAGCTTTCTTTTATACGTATAGCTGTGGACACTCATTTTTACTGTGTGTATGAGTTGGGGTGTGGGACTGGGAGTGGAGGGCTCAGGGCTCATGGATTCGCAGAGTGATTGCGGGGTTTTGTGTGTGTTTGGGCTTCCCATGTGGCTCGGCAGTAAAGAATCTGCCTGCAGTGCAGGAGACCTGGATTGGATTCCTCGATTGGAAAGATCCTCTGGAGAAGGAAATGGCAACCCACTCCAGTATTCTTGCCTGGAGAATCCCATGGACAGAGGAGTCGAGTGGTCTACAGTCCATGGAGACACGACTGAGCACCCACAGCACAGCATGTGCATGTATATGAGTTTTGTGTGGTTAGGCGGAAAGACAGAATATATCAGTATGAGTATATTCACAGCTAACTCTTCTCTGAAATGCTCTAGATTTTCCCATTTCTTCTGTGTCCTGGGTAAACGTTGCCAATTGTTAGAAAAGAAATGTCAATATTTGCCAAGGTAAATTAATCTATGTGTTAGGTGCTTGTGAACTATTTTATAATTGTGTAGCATTTTAAAACAATGATTTGGCATGTCTAAATAGTATCTACTCAGATGTTGACCTTAAGATATAATGGTTTTGAGGATTACCCCTTGTGAAATAACCTACTTAATTTGTTTAGGGCCTCATAATATAGACCATAGCATTTCTGCTGATCTAAAATCTTATGAGCATGAAAATAACAAAATTACTACTTATAATAGGTCCTTTCTTTCTCTGTTTGGCTCCTAAAACAACTTTCTTTTTCTGTGATAAGCTATTTGTGTTCACTTCATTTTGCTTCATTTTATTTTTGTCACCTTTGGTGTGCTATCTTGGTGTACTATGATGGAATGACACTGAATCAGACAAGCTGTAATTTTTATTGCAGGCATATCTCATGGCACATTTATAAGCTGAACTTGATATCAGAAATGAAGCTAGAGGGAACATGCCTTTGTTCTAAGTTACAAAATGTTCTGCTATTCTGAATTTCAAATATGTTGAAAATAAACTGCCTCTTTCTGACATCAAGAACGTCACATAGGAAACCTATCAAGATATTGCTTTAAAATTTCTGAGTGTATAAAACAGTTTTGCCAGCTAAGAACCTGTATTATAATTCTATATTCACATTTAAAGCTAATATTCAAAGTGATACCATGGCACAAAAATTTGCTTGTATTAAAGATCCAAGCAGTTGATTTCAGTTTTCTTTTCATGGAAAGCTAAGAAGGAGCATTAATTTATTTAGCAGTATTTTACTAGTATGACTATTTGAGCAAACCAGTTACATATTTAGATATAGGCATAAACATTTTTTTCACCAATACGCTATGATCTTGCCAAGTGGAAACCTTTGGAAAGTTATGATCGAGATTGATTGCCAGAAACTATGGGGCAGAAAGTGGCCAATCATATCCAGGGGGGGTTTCTGGTGAATCCTAACATGGCTTTCTCCAGTCCTAACATTACCTTCAGGTTCTAGAAAGCTCAGGCTGGGTATAACTACCTAACCTTGCTCTTCCATTTGTAGATATTGAATGAATGAAATCTGCTATCATAATCTTTATTGACAAGTTTCATTTCTTCCCCCTGTGTAACCAGTTTAAAGCACATCACTATACATTGGGAAATATGTTAGAATGTTAGTTTTGAATATAGTTTTACTTCTTCTACTAGAAACAGTATAAATTAGAAATAAACTGTTCTTTTAAAACAAAATTCTTATTGCTACACTAGTACCAAGGTAAGTTATGGTACGTTCCAGCAGCAGAGACCCTGTCACTCTGGTACTAGGCTACACTCTTAACTATGGGCAACTCACTTTTATTCTTGCTTCTGCCCTCAATTATTTATCTATATTGTCACTTTTTCTTTTACAAATGCAGAATTATCTCAATAATTGTAGGATATTCCAGAAAATTCTCCCCTTCAAATAGTCTGTTTTACTTTCTTTATTTTACCTCCTTCAAGGAATGAGCAAGCAAAGGAATCTGTTGTTTGTTCTTACTTCCCCTTGCTGCTGCAGGGTCCCCAATAAAGCTTTGCTTGCAAAAAGAAAAAAAATAGTAATTTTTAAATTCATCATTTCATGAAGCAGAAGTGTAGAGCAAAAAGGAATTACCATGGTATCACTCATTTCCATAGAGTAGATGATACACATCAACAACATAAAACTCAATAAAATGCAGACTAAATTTTGCTGAAAGTTACCATTAAAAACTGGCACAAATATTCCTTTAACAAACATGGCCCATAATGTATTGTTTGCAACACAATTTTGCACATGATGAAAATTTGTGACCTGCAAGGGTATTCCCAATACCCTTACCCAATGCTAGCGTTGCTTGCAAAGACCCCCAGGAAATCATTAGCAAACTCCATCTAGAAACAGACCAAAAGGTCAGAGGTATACATAATATGACATTCATGGCCCGTGGTTTTATAGGGCTGTGGGTATTTGTTCTTGTTCAAAATATGGTATAGTGCTTCAAAGCATCTGCTCCCATTCTTAGAGGTTAGTGAATTTGAAGCATGCCAGCATCTAATTTTAAACAGTATGCCAAAGACACATATTTGTTCTTAAATGTCAGTCATTAGAGTGGGGTGCCTACACAAATTCAGTGAGTTCCAGTGAAGTGGTAATTGGTTCTCCAAGTTAGATAGTATGAGTGTCTTATCAGAAACTCAAATATAAGGAAATTGACCATCAATTTAGAGACGAATAACCTGGGACAAGTAGATACCATCTGTAACTTACAGATTGATTTGAAAATCCTGGAACATTATTCTGTAAAAGAGAAAGCTAAAAACATATTCAGCTTTGCAAAAGCATGAAATTTACTCTATTTTAATACAAATAGAAATCTCTCTCTCTCTCACACACACACACACACACACACACTTAAAGCAAATCTAGCAAAAATAAATAAATAAATATAGAGATACAAGTCAGCATCTTGCAGTAGAAATATGGTTTTCGGAGTTGGTCAGATCTACATTTGAATTCTGTCTTTATCCTTCAATGGCCGTGCCACACTAAGCTAATCCTCTATTCCCTGTACCTAAGTTTTCTTATCTATAAAATAGGTGAAATAGTTCTGAACATGCGGCATAGCTGTAAGGATAATGTATGCCAACTGCATAGCATGTATGGAGTAGCCACTCAATAAGTAATGACTATTACAAATACTAGTTTTTAAGTATACACCTACCCAAACATGTTGTTTATACAAAATGTAATTATTTTATAAAAATGCTGAAGCCTTGTCACCTAAAAGAACATAAGCTTAAAGCTTGCAACATACTGAAATTTTAAAAAACTATATGATTATATAGCAATATAATTTCATGTTTCTTTGCTTTGATAGCGATTGCTTGATTTTTTTTTTTCCCGCTCACAGCAGGGGGGAGAAAAATAGCCTTGCTCTATCACTCGAAATTTCCACCTTTCCTTTAGTAATGATTTTTGTCTTCTTGTGATCCATGTAGGTTCTATACACCCTTACAGCAATTCTCTTTCTATATTATATCTTAATGTTAAGAAAGAACAAAGGAAAACAAACAATTTGACATTTGTATTTATGTATATTACTTTTTGCTTCCTTTATTTCCACTTGAAAGTATTCAGTATTCTGTCTTGTGTCTCTCTGCTCTCCCAATAATCAAGGTCTCTCCAGGACCTTTCCAAGCAAACAGATATTCCTTACGGCACGGTCCTGGACTCTGCAGTTTATGAGCATGTTCGCATGAAGGGAATGAATCCTTTTGAGAGGGACAGCATGTATTCCCAAATGTGGCGGATGATCAACCGGAGCAATGGATCGGAGAATAACGTCCTGGAGTCCCAAGCAGGCATTCAAAAGGTACTGGCCATAGTTCTGCATTTGTAGTCTACCATTCTGTCCCTAATATTGGAATTGCTAAACTGAGGCTGATACTTCCTTTTTGTCATTTTAACTTTGACATAGAGTTTTCAGTTACGGCTTCCCAGGTGGCTCAAGTGGTAAAGAGTCCACCTGCCAGGGGATGTGGGTTTGATCCCTGGGTCGGAAAGATCCCCTGGAGGAGAAAATGCAGGAGTTTTCAGTTAAATTATGCCTTTTATTGGTTTAAGAAGATTTTGAGGTGACTCACTACACCTGTAGAGGGAATTCACAGATTTCTGTGGCATGGCTAAGGATCTTTTACAACAGAATTTCAAAACTAGAAAACATGAGCTGGTATTTTGTTCAGAACAAGGTCAGGGATTATACACATGAAGACTGGAAAAGGCTTTTACAAATTCCATTCCAAATATCATTCAGGTTATCCAAGTTTTTCAAAGAACTCTGGTTGTTTTCTACACTACATTTGTTTTTAGATGAAAACTTTATCTTATGATTATGTGAAGTTCTGTGGGAGTAAAAGTTAATCTTGTCCACAAATACAGTTTCAATGAATGTCTGTTTCTATTTCCAAAATGAAAATCTTTATTAATAGCTTATTTTTATAAAACCATCATTTAGAAGTTATTTAAAAAACACAGAGAGCCATCCTTTGTATGAAAAACATTAAGTTAATTTTTATTCTGGGCTGTGGCTTATAAACATGTACATAGAAGTAATTCTTTCTTCCTCAGGCCCCATCAACCTCCATGAGAGAACTGAATGATTTTTGCTTAAAATTATCCCAGCGGCTTTCACAGTGAAAATCACAAGGGCTGACTTTCAATAAGTAATTATGGGATGAATGAATGAATAAATGTCCAATAACAGCATCAATGGTGGCATATACTTTTTTCTGTCACCTTTCACAGCATAGTAATTTGAACTCCAAGTCTGAGTTCCTTGTTTAGAAGGCAAACTCAAAACTACCTTGTTGGAAAATGTTTTGTTAACTATAAATATTATTCTGCCATGTGGG
The DNA here is from genome assembly GCF_019320065.1 of Cervus canadensis. Lineage (NCBI taxonomy): Eukaryota > Metazoa > Chordata > Mammalia > Artiodactyla > Cervidae > Cervus > Cervus canadensis. The sequence continues at coordinate 33,242,060 of NC_057404.1, forward strand.
TATATCAGTCATGTCCAACTCTTTGTGACCCTATGGACTGTAGCCTGCCAGGCTTCTCTGTCCATGGGATTCTCCCAAAAAGAATACTGGAGTGGGTTGCTATGCCCTCTTCCAGGGGATCTTCCCGACCCAGGGATCAAATCTGCGTCTGTTATGTCTCCTACATTGGCAGGCAGATCCTTTACCACTAGTGGGAAGCCCACATTCTGTCAGGTTCTAGGATTATTCTATACCTTTTCCTATGTTGTCCTTTACTACTGCTCTTGCTACGGTTTCCTAGTGTAACCCTCGTAATTTTTTCAGTCACTGCACTGATACTATTGTTTAAAAACTACTAATGCTGACATAAAGGTCTTTCTGAGTATAAATGATGCCTTTAAGTAAGTGACTGTCCTTGAGATGTTAGCAACGGCTTCTAACTCCTTCACCCTCATTATTTGAATCCCAGTTTCCCATGGCCCAGGTACCAATCCTGAAATATATATTTCTTCTTTTTGTCCAGAGGCCTGTTCGTTCTTAGAATTTCAACACAGTACCCTCCACTTACTGGGGACATGGGGGAGGCAGGTGAGATTTGGTGGGTGAGTGAACTTAGATGTTGTACTGGGGAGAAAGGAGGAGAGATTTTAGGGTTTACTAGGTACTCACTGGATGTGGATGAATTTAAGCCTCAGAATAGTTTTTGAAAGAGTTCTTTTCCTTCATATTGTCTATTGTTAAGAAAGAATTTTGCTTTCTTGAGTATAAATTGAAGTTCAAAATTTATATCTTTATCAATTTTAGATCTAAAGCTCCTCATACTTTTCAAAGTCTTTCTATACCATAACATTCTCCAGAGAAAATTCAATTTCTGATCTCCACAGATACAAATTCTCAATAAAAATATTTTTCAAACATACATATTCACTCCATTCATTCAATCATCCAGTACTTGCTAATTAACAATTATGAATCAGACACTGAGGTAGGAACTGGAGGTAAACCCGACCACAGGGGAATGCCTGGATTCATGAAATATAGTCTGATGAGACAGATTGAGAAGGAAACTAAAATACATGATCAACAAAATGATTTACATTATGATAAATGCTATCAGGAAGACAAATAGGATGCTATTGTAGAAATTTGCTTGAGAAGCAGTAATCAGTAAATTTCCTAAGGCTATAAGATATTAACTACAATCTGTCTGATCAGGAAATGGTCATGTGGAAGACAGGATGACAAAGCATTCAGGCAATGCTTAGCATAGGTTAAAGTCCAAAGATCCATTCAGAAACCGATTTAAAAATCTACATGAAGTTGACACTGTTGAATGAGAAACAGTGGAGAATAAGGTTAGTAGGCAGGGGATAGATCATACAGGACCTTGCCCGTGGTTAAGAGCTTGGATTTTATTTGAATTTAAAAAAAAAGATGTAACTGAAATAACAGAATGTAGTGGTTCATTTTTATTTATCAAGAAGATCATATAACTTCCATGTGGGAACTGGGTAAGAATGAAAATAATGAGACCATAAGAAACTTGTAACTATCTAAGGTAGCCAGCTAAATTAACACCTTGTTTCATTCCTATGTTCTTATATATACACACACACACACACACACACACACACACAATTACCCGTCATTCTTTGTATTATTATAAACAAGTTACACTTCTGACATCCCAGTATTTCCAAAATAATATATAAATCTAGAGATAACATCAGTTGCTACATAGATGCTTTGGGTTAGTCACTCAGTCATGTCTGACTCTTTGCAACCCCATGGACTGTAGCCTGCCAGGCTCCACTGTCCATGGAATTTTCCAGGGAAGAATACTGGAGTGGGTTGCCATTCCCTTCTTCAAGGGAACTTCCCAACCCAAAGATCGAACCTGTGTCTCCTGCACTGCAGGCAGATTCTTTATTGTCTGAGCTTTAAGATATATTTATATATCATTTAAGGTCTTCAGTGTTCTTTAAGAAAACCCCTTGTTTTTTAAGTATGTACATAGAATTTCCTACATTTTCTGGGTTTTTAAAAAAATTTATGCTGTTTAACTATGGGTATATGTAAAAATAAACTGTAAATATTTACACGCAAAAAATTCCTGTCCAAGAGTCTATGAAATAGAAGTGTTTTAGACTCAGCTATTGACAGTTTTGTAGCATGTGCTATGAAACTTAGTTAATTATTTTTAGGCTTTCATATTTCTTTTTCTTTTAATGCATAACCATTCCATTGCTTTTCAACTTGGGCTTGTGTTTTTTATACTGTTGTTAAATGTCATACTTTTTTTTTTTTTAATCTGTTATGAAGAGTGGAAAGAACTCTGATCTTAGGAAAAAACTCTCTGGTTTTCATTCTTGTTTCTTCCAGTTGTCAGTTCTATACTTTGGACAAATTACTTGGTTTCTCTAAGATTTACTCTTCTCATCTGTAAAATTATCACAGTGTGAGAGTTAAAAGCCTGGACTTTGCAGGCATACAAATAGGTTTGAATCCAGTTTATTTTTTAAGTAAAAGGTGTAAATGTGACTAGTTACTTAACATTTCTGGGACTCAGAATTGTTATCATGATATTAAGAATTTCTGCCTCTTATGGTTTTGATCATTATTATACATATATATATATACACACACACACACACATACATATATATATATATATATGTAGAAGCATCAGTAAATAATATGATTAGAATAATAAACTCTTAAGATGATTCTAAAGTTTACATGAAAGAATGTATATGTGAGTGATTTCTTATTACAAAGCATTATTATTTGGTATTTCCTAAGGTTAACCTAAAATTATGACATAATAGAAAAAAATGCCATAAAAGAGGTAGAGAACAATTTTTGTTTCTATTCCCTGATAGTCTGCTGATAAAGACTGCTTACAAGTTTAAAGCTGCCAATCAAGTCCCCAAGTATTTACTACACCCCATATGTTCAGTTTTCTGATATAGTAGAGGAGTAGTGAAGAATGTTCTTATTAATTTATAATGGGAAATATCAAAATGAAATTTGCTTATTGTCTACATTTCTTTCAACCAGTATCAGAGACAGCTGAAAACTAATTAGACGAGACTGCTACTGCTAAGTCACTTCAGTTGTGTCCAACTCTGTGTGACCCCATCCCTGGGATTCTCCAGGCAAGAACACTGGAGTTGGTTGCCATTTCCCTCTTCAATGCATAAAAGTGAAAAGTGAAAGTGAAGTCGCTCAGTCGTGTCCGACTTTGCGACCCCATGGACTTCAGCCTACCAGGCTCCTCCATCCATGGGATTTTCCAGGCAAGAGTACTGGAGTGGGGTGCCATTGCCTTCTCTGAGATAGAGACTAGGTAGTTATAATAAAATGTATTTTGGTTCAGTTTTCAAGGTCTTAGCCAGCTTTTATTAAAACACAAAATCAACCAACCAACCAACAATAACCTCTTCACCTGCTAAAGCTCACTGGGAGTTCATAAGTTTGAGAACTATAACACATGAAATGTTTCTGGTGGATTCTTCCTGGAGGAACCAGTCTTGCACATCTCACACAGAAACTCCCTGTTCTCTGCCATTGATTTCTAATTTGTACAGGCAGAAAAGACCCCTGAGGTCTTATATGTCAATATTCCACAAAAGGCCAAACTTCATCTATAGTATATTTGACAGGAATTCATATATATAGTAACTCCCTACCAGAAAAGCCTGCATCACTGTGAAAACAATCCTCCCAATCTAATTGCAATTTTAAATGGATCTCATTAATGTCTTAGTTTGTGCTTTTTCCTAACTGTACTACTAGTCTCATCGTTTTTCTTCAGTTCAGTTCAATTCAGTCGCTCAGTCGTGTCCGACTCTTTGTGACCCCATGAATCGCAGCACGCCAGGCCTCCCTGTCCATCACAAACTCCCAGAGTTTACTCAAACTCATGCCCATCGAGTCGATGATGCCATCCAGCCATCTCATCCTCTGTTGTCCCTTTCTCCTCCTGCCCTCAATCCCTCCCAGCATCAGGGTCTTTTTCCAATGAGTCAACTCTTCGCATGAGGTGGCCAAAGTATTGGAGTTTCACCTTGAAGGTAAATTCCGATCCCTTCTAACAGCTTTGATCTGCTTATACCAAAGATACCTGTAAAAATGAGGGTTAGGTAAACAAGTTCTAGTCTGCTATTCTTCAGAGGCGTTCACCTGTACCACACTAGCCTAATTAAACTGGAACAAATGTGTTTCTGCCTTCCTCTTCTTAGGACTTTTTGTGTAAGCAGGAAAAAATGTGATTTGAAAAATATAACTGGAGTTTTTTTTTAATGAATTCATCCAATAGTTATTTATTGAGCATATTCTATGTATCAGTCAGTGTTTGGGTCTTTGAAATGAAGATAAATGAAAAAAACAGTGCCTTCCTGAAGTATACATTCTAGTGGAGAAGGCAAACAATAAACCAGATAAATAAAATACATTGCATTTCAGGAGTAATCACTGACACTGGAATAAATATTAATACATAAAGTAAGTGAGGGGTGGAGGCAGAAGAGAAATATACACCTGGATAAAGTTTTTCCTGGCATAGGGTCAGCCAGTGCAAAGGCCCTGAAGTGGGAGCAAGCCTGGATGTTCTAAGATTGTGAGGGAGGCTAGCGTAGCTCCAGAAATGCAGTGCAATATTATTAACTATGGTCACCACGCTGCATATTACATCCCTATGACTTGCTTATTTTATAACTGGAAGTTTGCACCTTTTGACCCTTTTTACCCACTGTAATCTTAACTGTGGAATGAAAGGCATCTGAATATCTTAAATTATTTAGGTGATTCTGATTCACAGCAAAGATTGAAAACCACTGATGTAATATTTTGAAACCATGGAAATGACTTTGGCATTTACTCTGATATAGGAAACCAAGTAAGGCTTGAGGCCAGAAGAGGGCCATGGTCTGACTGACTTTTGAAGGTCCACTCCAGGTGCTGTGTAGAAAACAGGCAGGGGCTGGAAGCAGGGAGACCAGTGCAGAGGCCGCTGTAATCTTCCAAGTGGGACATGATGGTGGGTGGACCGGGGGTTATGGTGAAAGTGGTAAGAAGTGGTTGAGTTTGAATGTATTGTGAAGGTAGTTCTGATGAGATTTTCTAGAAGATTGAATGTGGAGTATGAAAAAGAGGAGTTAAAGATGCATCCAATATGTTTCACTTAAGTAATTGGAAGAAGGAATTTGCCATTTATTGTGACTGAGAAAACTATGGAAAGAGCAGATTTTAAAAACCAAATTAAAATTTGCCTTTGGCATGATAGTTAATATAAAATGCCTCTTAATTATCCAGGCAAAGATGCCAAGAAGTTTGCTTCATATATGAATTGGATGTTTAGGAGAAAGTTCTAGCTGGAGATAAACATCTGGGGATGATTAGCATAATGTTTGCCTTTTAAAGTAATCAGACTGGATGCTATCACTAAGGACGTGTGTGTATCTAGAGAAGAAAGATATCCAAACTAATCCATGAGACAGTTTAATATTTAGAAGAGGGGAGATTTTAATAAAAGGGTATAGCAGAGTCAGGGAATGATCAGCCAGTGAGGCAGGAGAAAAACCAAGAGCGGTTGTTTAGAAGCCAAATGAAAAAAGTGTCTCATGGAAGCTCAAATGAACAACTGTCAAATCATCTCATGGATCAAAGATGATGAAGACTAAGAATTAGTGATTTCTTTGGTAACCAGTAGTCACTGGTAACCTTGACAGAAGCAGATCTGGTAGAGTGAAAGGAGCAGGAATTACAATTCAATTGGAGAGAAAAAAAAAGAAAAGAGACAGTGGTGATTATGAGAATAGGCACTTTTTAAAGGCGCTTTCCTAGAAGGAAATAGTGAATAATAGGACAGATTCCTGGAGTGGGATGTGAAGTTCAGGAAATTTTTTTTATGAGAGAAGATATACAGTGTCTCTATATTTATGGGACAATATAATAAAGAAGGCAATACTCATGATGCAGGAGAGAGACAGGAGAACTGCCAGGATCCAGTGTACAAGTGGAGGGTTGGATTTAGGAGCACAATCCAGCCATAGTAAGAGGAGGGAGGGTAGAGTATACAGGGATACCTTCACATAGGTTGGAAGATGCAGTGATGGGAGCACATGAAGGTCCATTTTTGACTGCTTATATTTACTGGAAAAAAAAAAAGAACAGGGACCAAGGTCATCACCAAAGCAGGATAGAGATTCTGGAGATTTAAAGAAAGAAAAAGTAGGCATGGTTGTTCTGGAAAATGGGAGGAACCATTAGACTAGTGAAATATAATAGATTCCTAAACAAGACTAAAGACCCCTTTGCAGTAGTGGTCATGACTATAAATTGGGACTAATCAGCATGATTGTGGGGTTCTCTCTAACCTCACTATCTTCAGGTGCCAATTCCACCAGAATGGTGTTTGCCAGATAAGTGTGGTAGAAGACAGTGAGGTGAGGAAGTTGAGAGTATATGTAAAGAAATGATCTCCATTATAAATCATGGGATCTGAGCTGTATGGGAAGGAAGTCAAAGCACAAGGAAATTGAGGCTAACAAAAGGATGGCATGAACAATGGACTATAGGTCTAGATAGGATTGGAGAATTGTTGGAGGTAGTGAACCAGAAAGATAGGATTGGAAATAATATGAAGTTTGGTTCTGAGATGACACATCTGAAATTGAGATGATAAAGACAGTGCTGGCATCGGAAATGATATGACATGAGAGTGGGTGGCTAATGTGGGAGAAAAGACACGATCTTTGGAGAAGTAGAAGCCAAGAGACTGATAAGCCAAGTACTGGAAAAGGATGTCTATGTGAATAGTCGAATCACCAAGAATAACCACAGAAGAGGAATTTGAGGGTGACAGAGAGGCAAGTGATAAAATCTTTAAGTTTGGAGAAGTGACAGAATTAGCAGATGTCTGCAGTAAGAATGAGTAGCATGTAGTAGAGTCTGATAGTGTGAGTTTCAAAGCTGAAGGACTTCAGAGACAAGGGTCTAAAACTGGTTCAAAGGGCAAGGAGAATACCTACCACTGATCCAGCAACAGTGGTGTGAATATTGTAGAAAAGAAAAATAGCCATCATTTGAAAAGACCAAAGGCACTGTGGTATCTCTTGAGGAGAAGCAGGTTCTACTTAGCAAAAGAAAGGAAAAGGATATTGTGTTGTTGTTGTCCAGGCCCTAAGTCATGTCCAGCTCTTTGTGACCCCATGGACTGCAGCATGCCAGGCCTCCCGGTCTCTCACCATCTCCTGGAGTTCGCCCAAGTTCCTGTCCATTGAATCAGTGATGCTATCCAACCATCTCATCCTTTGCTGCTCTCTTCTCCTTTTGTCTTCAATCTTTCCCAGCATCAGTGTCTTTTCCAATGAGTTAGCTCTTCAGATAAGGTGGCCAAAGTATTGGAGGAAGAAAATTTTAAAAACCAAAAAAGGAAATTTAAAAACCAAAAAAACAGCCTGAGGGCATAGGGAGAAGAACTGTATGTCTTGGTTTGGAACAGCGTTAATTTTGCCAGATGTTCCATTCCACTCTAAAGAGTATTCCCATCCAAACAATAAATTATGTAATCTCCCCAGATATATGGGTCATGGTGATGATAGGGTTCCATAGACCAGAATGGAAGAGTCTGGACAGTTGGAAAGGAATGGGAAAACTGGTCAAAACCAGGCAGCGCACAGATTCAAATCAAGAAGTGCTGAGGAGTGACCTAGAAGTCAGATTCTTCTTGATGCTGGGCACTCAGAGATTTAGAAACAATATGGACTTTAGGCTCTAGATCAATGAGCTAAGTTGGTGAATATGAGGTGACAGGGTGGGGGAGCATGCTGCCAGGATCGTGGTGACATTGGCAGAGAGGAGTCCTGATAAAGAGCAGTCTTACCAAGAGCTGAGGGATTTGAGGGCATCACTTCCTACAACTGAGGGACAAAGGGAAAGGTAGTAGCTGACTAGTGGGAACCAAGTTACATAAAAGAAAAAAAAAAAAAACTTTGTAAGTAGAAAACAAACTTCAACTGTTATTTAGTTTTACCTATAATAACATTTGGTCTTAGGGACTTCAAACCTATGAACCACACTGGCCATATTCTCTGCTGATTATTCCATTCCCCATCCTCTTAGAGCACTGTACCTTCATTTGCCATTGAGTAAAAATGCCAGAGTAGATGACAGTTCATGAACCAGCAACAGAGAAAGGGTAAGAGCTAGCTTGAGCTTCAGTAAGTGTCGTGGTCATATACTGAGTAGGTACATGACCCTAACATCGGGGCCAAGCCCCTATTACAGAAATGAATAATCAGACTGAACACAACTTGCAGAGAAAAGGCAAAATACTAAACAGCCTGGGTCTATGAAAATGCCAAGAGTCCTGGGCTGTCATGCCACAGGGTTTAGAGGTAGTACTCTATTTGCTACATGTGCCCTTTTGCCAAATAATTCAAACAAATATATGATTCACTCGAGCAGTTTGCCCTGCAGCTGGGAGCTCAGATCCCACTGGCCATTTTTCTGCTCTCCAGAAACCAGAGTTTTTAGGTATATATCAGTTATCACACAATAAAAGAACAGAACCAGTGAAAGAATGAAAAAACATATAAAGATAATTTCCAACAACCCTGCTAATGCATTTCTGATGCCTGGGGTGTTGTTGTTTTTTAATTAGTATTATTTTAAAAAGAAGAAGACTTATTTTTGAAAATAAGACTTTAAAAACATATTTTTGTTTCTAATAATCTTCATGGATGTTGAAATCAATTAACCTTGATTAGATATTTTCTCCACCTGATCTGCCTCTTGAGAAACCTGTATACAGGTCAGGAAGCAACAGTTAGAACTGGACATGGAACAACAGACTGGTTCCAAATAGGAAAAGGAGTATGTCAAGGCTGTATATTGTCACCCTGCTTATTTAACTTATATGCAAAGTACATCATGAGAAACGCTGGGCTGGATGAAGCACAAGATGGAATCAAGATTGCTGGGAGAAATATCAATAACCTGAGATATGCAGATGACACCACCCTTATGGCAGAAAGTGAAGGAGAAGAGAGAAAAAGTTGGCTTAAAACTCACATTCAGAAATCATGGCATCTGGTCCCATCACTTCACAGCAAATAGATGGGGAAACAATGGAAACAGTGACAGACTTTATTTTCTTGGGCTCCAAAATCACTGCAGATGGTGACTGCAGCCATGAAATTCAAAAACACTTGCTCCTTGGAAGAATAGCTGTGACCAACCTAGACAACATAGTAAAAAGCAGAGACATTACTTGCTAAGAAATGTCTATATAGTCAAAGCTATGGTTTTTCCAGTAGTCATGTACGGATTTGAGAATTGGACCATAAAGAAAGCTGAGCGCCGAAGAATTGATGCTTTTGAACTGTGGTGTTGGAGAAGACTCTTGAGAGTCCCTTGTACTGCAGGGATGTCCAACCAGTCCATCCTAAAGGAAATCAGTCCTGAATATTTATTGGAAGGACTAAAGCTGAACCAGAAACTCCAATTCTTTGGCCACCTAATGAGAAGAACTGACTCATTTGAAAAGACCCTGATTCTGGAAAAAATTGAAGGCGGAAGAAAAAGGGGACGACAGAGGATGAGATGGTTGGATGTCATCACCGACTCAATGGACATGAGTTTGAGTAAGCTCTGGGAGTTGGTGATGGTCAGGGAAGTCTGGCGTGCTGCAGTCCATGGGGTCACAGAGTCAGACATGACTGAGTGACTGAACTGACTTGTGTTAGAGTCTTCTAGATAAATAAGACCAATAAGATACAGTAGATATAGATATAGACATATCCTAAATTAGTTATCTCACTATATATAAATAATCCTATACATCTATACATATTTTATATATAGTGATAAATATCTATAACCTATATATATTTTTTATATATATATACATACATATATGTGTATATATACATACACACACACACAGAGAATGAGATTTATTTTAAGAAACTGGGGCCTCATGAGTTTACAGAGGCTGACAAGTCCCAGAATCTACTGTCTATAAGCTGGAGACCCAGGAAAGCCAATGATATAAATTTCAGTCCACATGCAAAGGCCTGAGAACTAGGAATGCTGATGGTGTAGACCCCAGCCCAAGGGCAGGAACAGACTAAGGTCTTGGCTCTTGCAGTCAGAGCCAAAGAGAATTCAGCTTCCCTCTGCCTCTGTGTTCTGTTCTGGCCCTGCACAGGTGAGATGTTCCCCACCCACACCAGGGAGGGCAGTCTGCTTTACTTAGCCCACCGATTCAGACGCTCAGAAATAGTGTTTCACCAGATATCTGGTTTTTCTATGGCCCAGTCAATTTGATGCCTAAAATTAACCAACACAGAACTATAGTAAAGTGAAGGGGATAGGAGGTGCAGTTTATGCCATGGATCAAAGATGCGTCCTGGGCCATGTATCATCTGAACCTACCAATCAGATGTTAATTGTATAGTTTTAGCTAAATGAGCACACAGATGTGAAAAGAATAGCCAAAAATATTTGAAATTTCTGGATTGAAAAGAAGATATAGTCACTTTGGGCCTCAAAATCATGGAAAGGGAATGGATGAGTTCTGAGATTTCTTCTAGAGCTAATTTCAATGAGTCTTTGGACGCTAATTTCAAACTGTTTAGAAGTCACATGAGAGGAGTGTGCCTCCCAGGAAATGGCAGACACCCCTAGTGGAAGTCTCAGATGTCAGTTTTGATTCAACACATCTTCATTCTCATGCCAAAATATTCTACAAAAGAATTCCAAGTTTGTAGTTCCCCAGGATGAAAACAAATGGATAGGGGCATCCTTGTTTCCTGATGGTTCCATTATGTTTCAAAACTTCTTTATCCAGTAAACAGTTTAAATTATACTTTGCCTTAGCTTAGTTCTTACTCTAAAGTTCCTTCCCAAATTGGAATGTGCATATACATTTTTAAAATTTCTATTGAAAAAATTCAAAAAATTAAAAATTATAATTCCACTGTAATTTTTAAATTAGCCCCTTCCACACATCCAATTTGACTTTCAGTTTACCTCTGTTTAATAGCAGGCTGATCATCTTCATGACTTTCTTCTATGTTTAATAGGCACAAACATGCATGCAGTTTTTTATTCAGTTTCCATTTTGACGTTTTATAAAATGAAATGTTTTCTTGCTTTTGTCTTTTTCAATTTCTGTCATAAACATCTTTCAGGTTAGCATACATGTATATGTATATTATAATATATAAGTTTAAGACCTTCAAAGTATTCCATGAATTACTGTTGTTGTTCAGTCGCTCACTTGTGTCCAACTCTTTGCGACCCCATGGACTGCAGCATACCAGGCTTCCCTGTCCTTCACCATTTCCCGGAGTTTGCTCAAACTTATGTCCATTGAGTTGCTGATGCCATCCAACCATCTCATCCTCTATTATCCCCTTCTCTTGCCTTCAGTCTTTCCCAACATCAGGGTCTTTTCCAATGAGTCAGCTCTTTGCATTAGGTGGCCAAAGTATTGAAGCTTCAGCTTTAGCATCAGTCCTTCCAGTGAATATTCAGGACTGATTTCCTTTAGAATTGACTGGTTGGATCTTCTTGCTGTCCAAGGGACTCTCGAGAGTCTTCTCCAGCAGCACAGATGGAAGTCATCAGTTCTTTGGCGCTCAGCCCAAATAAAATAAAATATTTTATTTTATAATTTTATTTATAATTTATTTAATTTTACAATAAAAATATTGTCCAGCTCTCACATCCGTACATGACTACTGGAAAAACCATAGCTTTGACTAGACAGACTTTTGTAGGCAAAGTAATGTCTCTGCTTTTTAACATGCTGTCTAGGTTAGTTATAGCTTTTCTTCCAGGGAGCAAACGTCTTTGAATTTCCTGGCTGCCGTCACCATCTGGAGCGATTTTGGAGCCCAAGAAAATAAAATCTGTCACTGTTTCCATTGTTTCTCCATCTATTTGCCATGAAGTGATTGGGACCAGATGCCATGATCTTCATTTTTTGTTTGTAGAATTTTAGGCCAGGTTTTTCACTCTCCTCTTTCACTTTCATCAAGAGGCTCTTTAATTCCTCTTCACTTTCTGCCATTAGAGTAATATCATCTGCGTATCTGAGGTTATTAATATTTCTCCTGGCAATCTTGATTCCAGCTTGTGCTTCATCCAGCCTGACATTTCTCATGATGTACTCTGCACATAAGTTAAATAAGTAGGGTGACAATATACAACCTTGACATAATCTATTTCCAGTTTTGACCCAGTCTGCTGTTCATGTCCTGTTCTAACTGTTGCTTCTTTACCTTCATACAGGTTTCTTAGGAGATAGGTAAGGTGGTCTTCCCATCTCTTTATGAATTTTCCACTGTTTGTTGTGATCCACACAGTCAAAGGCTTTTGCATAGTCAGTGAAACAGAAGTAGATGTTTTTATGGAATTCCCTTGCTTTTTCTATGATCCAACAGATGTTGACAATTTGATCTCTGGTTCCTCTGCCTTTTCTAAATCCAGCTTGTACATCTGGAAGTTCTCGGTCCATATACTACTGAAGCCTAACTTGAAGGACTTTGAGCGTTGCTTTACTAGCATGTGAAATGAGTATAATTGTGTGATATCAAACCATTGCCATTGATAAACACTTTTAATACTTCATACATTTTCTCCCAAAAGCAACCATGATGAATACTTATTTTTATATATTTGTGGGGTTTTTTAAATAAATACAGTCATAAAAGTGGGATTCTAGGTTAGAGTAAGTACATTTACAAATTTAGTTACCACTCCCAAAGTAGTCTCTAAAAATGTACCAGTTTCTACAGAAAAGAGAGCTGTGTTCTCCCACTTTCTTGCCTGAGTTGCAAGAGTTAAATTACCTTACTCTTTTATTGTTCATTTTTGCCAAAACGATGAATGGAAAGTATGTTATTTTTATTTTCACTTTTCAGATTCATTAGTTTGAACATTTTTTCAAATGTGTATTAGCTTTTGAACATCATCTATATATTGCTAAATTTTATTTCTTTTGCTTTTCTATGGACTTAATTATAATTATCAGTTTCATACTACTTTAAAAACTATTGATGATTGTGCTTTGTCTTTTTCATTACCCCACCTTTAACCCATCAGGCTTTTCTGTTTCAATCCATCCTCGCATCTGCATTTACACTGTCGGTTAAGCAGATGTACTGGCAAGCAAACGTGATTTAGTCAGGTCCTAATATAAATCCACATGCCCAAGTGTACACTTCATAAGACAACATTTCTTTTGCCAGACAGTACTTTCAAAGAGCAGCATTTACTTTTCAAAAAATGGGAAAAGCTAAATGGTTTTGTAAATATGACTCTAAGCTGTCCACTGTTTGCTAACTTTCTCTTTACCCCAACATTATTAATACAAATAAGAGTTTTATAAAACTAAGCTTCCTGCTGAAAGATATATACTGAGAGGAGCCTAAGTTTTTGAAATGTTTTTCTATGGATATTTTTAATTAAGATATTGGACTTTCGTGCCTATATATTTGTTTCCATTAAATTAAGCTATAGACCTTAACACATAGTTTGAACGTACCTTTTCTCAGTAGGAGCTTTAGGAGCTTTGTAGGCTATGTATGTAGGCTAGCTATGCAGGCTTTGTTTGCCATCTTCTGGATCCCATCCTCTGGGTGTCCTTTCACATCTTCATTGGATCCTCTCCTCTCACTCTTACTTATATGTTCGGTGTTCCGCTGTGATTTTCTTCTCTTCAACAGCTGAATTCACTTCTCCTTCTAAAGCAGAAATGCCATGATTACTACCATATCCTTCTGCTTTTATGTTTCTCAGATTAATTGTAATTTGGGGTACTAAAACTTCTGATTACAAATTCCTCCTTTCTTGTTAAATACTCATAACTCTATTATTTCCCTTATTTAAATCAATAATGTTTTGCAAAATCCATTAGGGCTCTGCCATCTGGTACCAACTCAGCCTGGGAAATAAAATAAAATTTCAATGCCTCAATAGTGTTTTGAGCCAATAAATACATTACAATATCAAACCAAACTTGTGTTTGGTAGAAAATAATCTGCTTTCAATCTTCCTTTTATTTCTTCTGTTATTCATAATATGAAATACTAGAATCCAAAAGTGAAAAATAGGCTTTAGAAAACTCCATAAGTAAGCGTGAAGCTTCTCTTTTTATGTCATAAGGAGTCGATTTATAATATACTCTAGACACATCATATTAATAGTTTCCACATTTAACATTGAACATATACATTTTGGAGAGGAGAATGGCAACCCACTCCAGTATTCCTGCCTGGAGGATCCCATTGACAGAGGAGCCCAGTGGCCTGTGGTCCATGAGGTTGCAAAGAGTCAGACCCAACTAAGTGACTAACATAAGTATACATTTTTATTGAAATTTAAATTTGTATTTATTTACTTAAAATTGTGGTAAAATACATGTAACATAAAATTTATCATCTTAATCATTTCAGATGTACAGTTAAGTAGAACTATCTTGACTATACGTGCATCACCTTCATCCATCCCCAAAACTCTTTTCATTTTGCAAAACTAAAATTCAGTAATCATTCAACTGTAACTCCTCATTCCCTTCTTCCCTGAACTCCTGGAAAGTACCATTCTGCTTTCTGCCTTTATGAATTTGACTACTTTAGAAACCTCATATAAGTAGAATCATACAGAATTCGTCCCTTTGTGACTGGCTTATTTCACTTAATATATAATGTCCTGAAGGTTCATCCATGTTTTTGCACATGTCAGAATGTTTATCCTTTTTAAGACTAATATTATATTGTATGTGTATGTACTTGAGTTTCTTCATCTTTGGGCTATTGTGAAAAACACTGCTATGAATATGATGGTACAAATATATTTGCATCCGTTTTTTCAATTAAGCATATCCACAGAAATGGAATTGCTGAATCATATGGTAACTTTATTTTTAATATTTTGAGGAACCACATACTGTTTTTCATAGTGGCTGTACATTCCTACCAATAGTGCACAAAGTTTCCAGTTTCGCAACATCTTCCACCATCACTAATTCTGATATATTTTTTTAGGGGGTAGCCATCCTAATGAGTGTAAGAGGGAACATATAAATTTAAGTTCTATTCTAATATTTATTTTTTAAGAGATACTATTTTGGATAAGAAACTTGAATCACTATAATCTCTATCATTTACTCCAGTAGAAATTAGACTGTGCTGGCTAATCTTATAAAGCCCAGCATTCATGAGAAGTAGAACTCAATCCAGCACACAAAAATAGCTCACCCAATAGTGATTCTCAAAGACACAGAGATCAATAACCTAACAACTACCTCCATCTAGTGAGGCAACTCTGAGACATGTATAGTACAACAAAACAAAAGCAAACCATATCTTATTCTTACACAGCCAGTTGAGAAATGCTAGTTTTCCTAAATTCTCTGGGAATTACCTATTACTGCTTGTTATCCCCAGTATTCATCATAGATCTGTCAGTTTAATCATTTTTCTTTCTAGATGAGAAAACTGTACCTAAAAAGCTTATTTTACCTAAGATTTACCTAAGGCTCCACAGCAAATTAATGTCAAGATTTATGACTACAGTTCATATCTCTTAACTCCTGGTCATTTCTTCTTTCTTCCACAATAATAGAACTTTAGTCTCTAATGCCCTTCAAAGCTAATTAAAATTCACATTATAATTTGAGTGGTTCTCAAAGTTTAAAAGGTACTCAGAATTACCTGGACAGGTTGCATGAAAGGCTTATTTCCTAACTCTAAATGCAGATATTAAAATTCACTGGGTCTGGGATGAGACCAAAAGAATTAAATTTTTAACAAGGAATCCAAGTGTTTTTGATTGTTCACAGATTATCTTCTGATAATCACTTTTTGGACATTATTTAAAAGCCCTTATCCTCAAGCAACTGATCCTCAAAGTATAGGCCTAGACCAGCAGCATCAACGCTATGTGGGAACTTGTGAGAACTATAAATTCTTAGACCACTCCACAATTACTTAATCAGAGACTCCTGGGGTCGGGCTGGGAATGTCTGCTAACAAGCTTCTCAGATGATTCTGAAGCAACTAGAGAACCATGGTTTATGCTCGTGTTTAGCCCAAGCAAGCCACTCACTTTATTCTCACTTTATTGTTTGCATTCCAAGCAGAGGATTTAAATATCCAGAGCTTCGGGTACATGTAGGTAATCTGAAATCTTTTATCACCTTAGTTGATACGACTTGGCTTTTCTAAGTGTATACATGATTTTTGTGAGTGTTTCAGCACTAAGGAACAAAACCTTCGCTATCTTTGCTCCTTACTACAATTAATCAGAAAGTAGAGGTTAAGTGAGGGGCACATCAAGGGGCAAGTGTTGCTTCTCCCCTTGTGACAGCATTTATTTTTTTTCGGAGCAAGACAACACTTATCTGCTTGCTGCACATCTCTACCTGGATGCCCTGTCAGTGCCCCTGCCAGCCATACATCTAACTCTGAACTAATTATCTTTCTTTGCAAGTTGATGCTTATCTTTCTGTGTTCCTTATTTCTGTTAAAAGCACCAATACCCTCCCTGTCATCCACCCTGGAAATTGAGGAGTCATTATTATCGCTTTCATCTTTCTTCTCAGAGCCAATTAATTACTTTAACTATCAATTCTGCCTCTACAGCATTTGTCCCATTCATCCCTCCGTTCACGTTCTACTTCCGATTTGGTAATTCCTGTCATTATTACTACCCTCCTGGACTATACAAATAGCTAACTGATTGGCCCCCTCCCACCAGTTAATCTTCCCTCAGCATAATTCTGATAGTGATCCATCTTTGCTCAAAAGCCTGTAAGTGTTCCACTCTATCTCATGTGCAATTTGTTTATCCTAACATTCAAAGGTCTCTACAATTTGGCATTATCCTGCCTTTCAATCTTCACTTATTCATTATTTTCACTTAAAAAATATTCACTGAACACCTGTTCTATACTAAGCGTTGATCTAGGTATGGTCTTTTCCCTATCATATACCCATGTTCCTATTAAACTAAGGTACTGGATTCTTTTATATGTCTCAATATTCTTATATATCAAGTGTTGCCCACTTCTTTCCTCTCATCAGGAACCCGTGCCTTCCACTGACTTCTTTTTCTCTTCTTTGCTATTCATTTCCCAGGGCTTTCTCAGCTGTTACTAACGATCTTTCTTCTTAGTATTATAATGTTCTGTGTCTATCTTTCTAAGCTGTATACTGTTTTGACTCAGTGTTCATATTTGATTCATCTGTTTATCCCTATATCTCTTAGGGATAATTCATATATAAATGTTCTGTAAATCTTAAAAGAATTAAATAGCGCAGTTTCAAGCTAGATTTTGAGCCTTTTCTCCAACTTGAATGACTGAAATTGTCTTTTATAGTAATTGATCTCATATTGCTCATGAATTCAGACTGTAAATTTCTAAGCTTGGGGCCTGATAGAGAGTTCCTAAAGGGGCTTAGATATTTTTGGTTTTTTATTATATTCCGGATGGTACAGCTTATTCATTATCTTAAAAACCTCTCAGTAAAATAATTTGCCCTATAAATAGAATAGGTCTCAACTTTTCAACCTAATTTAAATTATCTGTCTCATCATGTGTATTTATGTTACATTGGTCAGAGAAGTTTGAATGTCAAATTCTGTGTATTTAGGTTGGTAAAATGATCAGTTGTATGTATTTGTTTCATACTTTTGTCTGGAAGGCCAGGAAGCAAAGCAGGAAGGACAGCACAGTGCCAGGCTAGGGTCAAGCAGGTTTGACACTCACTTCATGTGCATAATTTGAGGGATGGGGTGCCAGAAAAACCCTCAGTAAACAGGATATATATCCATGGATCCACATGACACTGCCTGGGAAAGAGTAGATTCTCACTGATTACCACTCCCTTTCCTTTATGGTAAAGCCCACAAAGTGCCTTTGTTTGCTGATTCTCACTTTGTATGTTAAACTTGAGTGCCCCATCTGCCCAGCAATATGTAAATATGATAGAAAGTTTCTGCCTCAAATTATATTACTGTCAGAAATATATTGCGTTTAATACTTTTGTGTACTTAACTGTGCATATAAAATATTCAGCCTACTACAGAAAACTTATGAGTTATAGTCAAGTGAAATATTGCACTTGAGTGTGAAGCATAAGAAGCTTTTAACAGTTTTTCAACTCAAATATCAATATTCTTCTTCATCATGTTAACAATAAAGGATACACACCTTTATATGATTACACCAACAGAGATAGTCTTACTTATCATTTCTCTATTTGGGATTTTGGACTAAATAATTACATGCAAATTTAGACAAATTCCTTTTCCATGTTAGGAGAATCTAATTGTTTGCCAATCTAGCTGCTTTTGGAATTAATTTGCATATTAAACACAAAACTATGTGACCCAAATCCCTTTTTCCAACCCTGCATTCCTTAGAACTGTCCACACTATTTTGTATATGTTTTGGTAATGTTCTGTTTAAAAATCAGGAGCTATGTCTCAGGTCTTAGAACTGTATCTTTGTCCTGCTATTGTGTTTGTCTGTACTATGATTACATTGTTTTAGTTAGATACGCTGTGAGAGCCACTGAACGATCTAATTGGCAAAAAATATTTATCCATTTGGGGTTCCCTGGTGACTCAGTGGTAAAAACTCTGCCTGCCAATGCAGGAAACAGGTTGGATCCCTGGATCGCAAAGATCCCCTGGAGGAGGAAATGGCAACCACTCTGGTATTCTTGCCTGGAAAATCACACAGACAAAGGAGCCCAGTAGGCTACAGTGTAGGGTATCTCAAGAAGTCAGCCAAGACTTAACAACTAAGCAGGCACACATTTATCCATTTGATATTCTCTACTCATGATTCAGCTGCTTAATATATATTTTTTCAAACTAGTTATACCCAACACTCAGTAGTTTCTCCTCCTTTCAACTTTTCTTTCTTCAGTTCAGTTCAGTTGCTCAGTCATGTTCAACTCTTTGCAACCTCATGGACTGCAGCACACCAGGCCTCCCTGTCCATCACCAGTTCCTGGAATTTACTAAAACTCATGTCCATTGAGTCGGTGATGCCATCCAACCATCTCATCTTCTGTCGACCCCTTCTCCTCCCACCTTCAATCTTTCCCAGAATCAGGGTCTTTTCAAATGAGTCACTTCTTTGCATCACGTGGCCAAAGTATTGGCATTTCAGCTTCAACATCAGTCCTTCCAATGAATGTTCAGGACTGATCTCCTTTAGGATGGACTGGTTGGATCTCCTTGCAGTCCAAGGGACTCTCAAGAGTCTTCTCCAACACCACAGTTCAAAAGCATCAATTCTTCAGTGCTCAGCTTTCTTTATAGTCCAACTCTCACATCCATACATGACTATTGGAAAAAACAATAGCTTTGACTAGATGAACCTTTTTTGGCAAAGTAATGTCTCTGCTTTTTAATATGCTGTCTAGGTTGGTCATAACCTTTCTTCCAAGGAGCAAGCATCTTTTAATTTCATGGCTGCAATCACCATTTGCAGTGATTTTGGAGCCCAAGAAAATAAAGTCTGTCACTGTTTCCATTGTTTCCCCATCTATTTGCCATGAAGTGATGGGACTAGATTTCTTCCTTAGTTGGTAGCAAATACATTTTACTAACTCAATATGTCAGCAAATTTGGAAAACTCAGCAGTAGCCACAAGACTGCAAAAAGGTGAGTTTTCATTCCAATCCCAAAGAAAGGCAATCCCAAAGAATGCTCAAACTTCCACACAATTGCACTCATCTCACATGCTAGTAAAGTAATGTTCAAAATTCTCCAAGCCAGGCTTTAGCAATACGTGAACTGTGAACTCCTAGATGTTCAAGCTGGTTTTAGAAAAGGCAGAGGAACCACAGATCAAATTGCCAACACCCGCTGGATCATCAAAAAAGCAAGAGAGTTCCAGAGAAACATCTATTTCTGCTTTATTGGCTACGCCAAAGCCTTTGACTGTGTGGATCACAATAAACTGGAAAATTCTAAAGGAGATGGGTATACCAGACCACCTGACCTGCCTCTTGAGAAACCTGTATGCAGGTCAGGAAGCAACAGTTAGAACTGGACATGGAACAAGACTGGTTCCAAATAGGAAAAGAAGTACATCAAGGCTGTATATTGTCACCCTGTTTATTTAACTTATATGCAGAGTACATCATGAGAAATGCTGAGCTGGATGAAGCACAAGCTAGAATCAAGATTGCCAGGGAAAATATCAATAACCTCAGATATGCAGATGATACCACCCTTTTAGCAGAAAGTGAAGAAGAACTAAAGAGCCTCTTGATGAAAGTGAAAGAGGAGAGAGAAGTTGGCTTAAAGCTCAACATTCAGAAAACTAAGATCATGGCATCTGGTCCCATCACTTCAGGGCAAATAGATGGGGAAACAGTGGAAACAGTGGCTGACTTTATTTTATTGGGCTCCAAAATCACTGCAGATGGTGATTGCAGCCATGAAATTAAAAGATGCTTACTCCTTGGAAGGAAAGTTATGACCAACCTAGACATCATATTAAAAAGCAGAGACATTACTAGAGACATTACTAGTCAAGGCTATCGTTTTTCCAGTAGTCATGTATAGATGTGAGAGTTGGACTGTGAAGAAAGCTGAGCACTGAAGAATTGATGCTTTTGAACTGTGGTGTTGGAGAAGACTCTTGAGAGTCCCTTGGACTGCAAGGAGATCCAACCAGTCCATCCTAAAAGAGATCAGTCCTGGGTATTCATTGGAAGGACTGATGGTGAAGCTGAAACTCCAATATTTTGGCCACCTGATGTGAAGAGCTGACTCATTTGAAAAGACCCTGATGCAGGAAAGATTGAAGGCAGGAGGAGAAGGGGACGACAGAGGATGAGATGGTTGGATGGCATCACTAACTCAATGGACATGGGTTTGGGTAGATTCCGGGAGTTGGTGATGAACAGGAAGGACTGACCTGCTGCGGTTCATGGGGTTGCAAAGAGTCGGACACAACTGAGCGACTGAACTGAATTGAGCCTATAAAATGTGATTTAGGGAGCTTTTTAAGATGACTTATTGACTAAATAGCAAATCAAAAACATTAAAATTAGGAAAGATCTCAGGAGTGTGAGTATAACCTCCCATGATAAGTGGAAACCTCTTTTCCAAGTCTCACAAGCCCACTCATTTCACTTTCGAAAAATCTGATTTTTAAAAGGGTCTTCCCAGGTGGTGCTAGTAGTAAAGAATGCAGCTGCCAATGCATGAGACACAGGAGATGAGGGTTAAATCCCTCAGTTGAGAAGATGAAGAAGGAAATGGCAACCCACTCCAGTATTCTTGCTGGGATAACCCCATTGACAGAGGAGGCTGGAAGGCTACAGTCCATGGAGTCACAAAGAGTTGGACACAACTCAGCCACTGAGTACAACTATTGAAAACCTTTCTCAGATTATGTCAAAAATCTGTCTCCCCATATCATCCATCCACAGCTTTTGTTTGCCTTCTAATCTAGCATAAACTCTTTAGATATTTAACATAAATTTTAAATTGTTACTTTCTGAATCAGGCATCTCTTTGTTGTTTCTCAGATAGATGCCATGTTTTTCTGAAAATTTAACTTCTTCTGAATTAACTGTTTTATCAATGTCTTTCCAAAATTATTGTTCCCAAAGCTGAACACAACACTTTTAATACATTGGTTTAACTGACTCAGTCTTGTACTGCTATACGTTGAAAGCCAGACAACAAAGTGACACATATAGGGGTTGTACATCAAATGCTTGAATCTTCTTTAGTAGGACTGCTTGTCCAGCCAGTTCCTCCTAAGCAAAAAGCATGTAGATTTATATCCCTAAAACTGCTTCTTAGTTTTCCTGTTTTCTCCAGGCTTAGGTCATATGCAAATTTGTGAAGTATACCTACCAAGTTGAATTTGAGAATAGGGTTAAATAAAGAGACCTATAAAAAGCAAAGCTTGACATACATGCATGAAATAACATGCTTTGCATGCAGTGCTTAATTTATTTTAAAAGCTATTCCATCTTATTATTCAACATATTCTCTTATTGATAAAAATAATTTAAAGCACTATGTTAAATTGATGCAAATTTATATCTTACTGTTTATACATAAATACTACCACTTTCTCCTTAACTTCTGGTCTGGTAACCATATCACTAAGAGAATGATATTAATGTGTCATGATTTGTTCTTTATGGACTCAAGATGCACTAATAAACACTATTATCTTTTCTAAGAATCTGGAGATGAAATATTTGGTCACTACCAGGCCCTAGAATATTGTTGATGAGTCATAGTGTGACCCTTTTTAGGAAAAAACAGAACACTTGCCAAATTATCAAAAAACATTATTCTTGAAAGTTTTCAGTTCTACCATATCCTGATTTCTCAAAGTTTGCCAACTTTCTGGATCACATCTGCAATTTATTCAATGTGTAGGAGGTCTCCAGATTTTACTGATTTTACATTGTTAGAAATAAAATTTATTGAGTATATTTTCCCAAGGTATTTATCTTCTCTCATAATTGTTTACATAATCTGAAAGGTATAACAAGCAATATTTTTTTTTTTAATTCTGAATTTTACCATATTCATTGTAAAATTGTTCTCACTAAAAATTGTGTCTTAATACTTTTAATTAACTCAACATTTCACTATTTTTGAAATGTTGACTTAACTCTTTTTGATATATGGATATGGGATTATGTTTACATATTCTCTTGGTTTTTAATTTGCTCTCTTGAGTGCTAAAATGTTTACATGATTCAGCCTAATATCTTTTCACATTTAAGAATTTACCAATAGCAACATTTCATTCTCCAAGGTTCCCATGATTTCTGTCTCACCAAGTAGTAATTGCTTGATTTATTAATTATACTTTATTTAGAGTTAATTTAGTTCAATAATGTGCTTTGAATTGGCCGAGTTTTTGCAAAAGTATATTAACGTGAATAACACATAGATTGCACTATCAAAGAATTTTGCCTGCTGATAAAGACAAGTCGTGTAAACAAATGTCTATGGTACCTGGTAAAAAGTGCTAATTATCATCAAAAAAGGACGGATTAAGTTGTATGTAAATTGGCAAAAGAAAACGTAATTCATTTTTATTTTAATATTTCCAGAGTTAAATTAGCAT
The DNA here is from genome assembly GCF_019320065.1 of Cervus canadensis. NCBI lineage: Eukaryota > Metazoa > Chordata > Mammalia > Artiodactyla > Cervidae > Cervus > Cervus canadensis. The sequence goes on from NC_057404.1 coordinate 33,265,188, forward strand.
CAGAATTTCCTCATTATTTGCTTAGTTCCTGTGAGATAAAACTGGCTAAAGGCAAATCAAGATTGCACTCACAAGTTATATTTGATTGAATGAAAACTGCAAAAAGAAATCTGGAAAGTTAGTGCCTTCTATCATTATTAAATCTTATTTCTAAAAAAAAATAAATAAATCTTATTTCTGCATTAGTTTTATAGTCTATATTCGAAAAATTTAATCCTTATTCTTTGTTGACCAAACAATAGAGAATAAACCCATAAAAATAATGTTTTAAATATTTACCTCCTTGTTCCAACCATTGGTTAACATCAGAATATATTTATTTTCTCCTGTTATTAATGTTTTAATCTCATTTTAATCTCTGTAATAGTTATTAAATAAAATTTCACATATCGCTAATTTCCAGATGAGGTTACATGAAGGCCTTCTGTCTTAAAATATTTCTGCAACGTGAAACTGTATAAATATTTTTTTCTTAAGTAAGAAACTTCAAGTTTACTTTAGTGCCTATATGATCTCTTTTGTAAATAATAAAGTTTTTTATTTTTTAAATTACACCCCTAGATCCTGGTTTCCAAATATAGTTCTCCAGTAAAAGGAACCAGCGTTCCTAGAGAAATTGTTGATTTTAAGGCTAGGGTAGGAAAAACAGAAGGTGAATTGGGAACATTTTGTCCTCCAGAAAGAAAGGAAATGTTCAAAAAACAAAAGGAGCAGGGTATGTCACAGAAGTCAATCTGAAACACCTTCCAGTTGCCAAAACTAGAACAATTCAGAAACAAAATGAACAACACAGTATTAGATTTATAATCCAAACTACAAAATAAATACACGAGTCTATAATGATATAACTGAATGGATACAGAAATAAGTGAGGGAGAAGAAACAAACCTTCCTACAAGAGAATTCTAAATAATCCTTGTATGTGCTACCTTCCAAAAGTTTTATCCTTCCCTACTCCCCAAAGAGTTGGACACGACTGAGCAACTGAACTGAACTGACTCCCCATTTGGTGTGTGCTGGACTTAAGTGACTGGTTTCCAAAGAAGAGAGCTTGGAACAAGAGAAAAAAGTGGAAAAATCTGACAGATTTAACCATAATCAGTGATCAGTGCGGCTCTGTGGATACCATGTGATGCCATCATAGTCCACCACCATGATGTTCTTTCTAAAAATCCGTAATCCCAGTCTAATAATGAGAAAAACATCAATTAAATCAAGATTGATATACATACTCTCAAGTACCTGATTAGCACTCCTCAAAACTCTCAATGTCATGGAAAAAAAAGGGAAGATAAAGAATCTGTTACTGTCCACAGGAAACTCACAATCCATGACGGCTAAATCCTCTGGATAGGGTCTTGGAACAGAAATTTTAAAAGGCATGAGTGGAAGAACTGATAAAATATGAATAAAGTGTGGGGTTTAGTTACTAGGAGTGTTCTTACTTTTGCCCAGTGTACTGTAGTAACACACGGTATTAACATTAGGGGAAACCTGGTAAGGGGCACAGGAGAAGGCTGCATTGATACCTCTGTGCCTTTTTTGTAAATCTTAAATTGCTCCAAAATAAATAGTTTATGGAAAAGATCACAAATGAATTTAGAGATTTTCCCTTTAGGCATTCACTATGATTTCTGACTATGGAAGACCAAGAGTTTAATTTCTTTCTCTCTCTTGCCTCTGCTATACACAGACAGCCTTCCCTATTATAATTTTATTTATATTAATATATTGTATAGTTGAATTCACAGCCGAGCCATTTAACAAAACTGTAATTACTTTCCTTTTCTTGTACAACATCTTGTTTCCCTGAACTTAATAATTATCTTAATTTTTCATCTGTTTAATTTCTATGTACTTAACATTTATTCAGCCTCAAATTTTTCTCCATTGTTTGTCTCCTTTCAAGATGCTCAAATGTATTCAGTGTTCTGTTTATTTCTACCAATATGGTAAAAGATGTCTTCATAGATTACAGACTTTTTCAAAATTATTCTGTTTGACCTCAGCCTGTCTTAGATCCCTTCACCCTTTATTTTATATTTTCCCTTGGTTTACTCCATGCCGTGCCAAGTTGCCAGGCCATACTACCAAGGGATCTTCCTGATCCGGGAGTTGAACCTGCATCTCTAAGTCTCCTGCATTGGCAGTCAGGTTCTTGACCACTAGTTTAATTCAGTTCAGTTCAGTCTCTCAGTTGTGTCTAACTCTTTGGGACTCCATGGACTGCAGGACACCAGGCTTCCCTGTCCATCACCAACTCCCGGAGTTTACTCAAACTCATGTCTGTTGTGTCAGTGATGTCATCCAACCATCTCATCCTCTGTCGTCCCCTTCTCCTCCTGCCTTCAATCTTTCCTGCATCAGGGTCTTTTCAAATGAGTCAATTCTTCGTATCAGGTGGCCAAAGTATTGGAGCTTCAGCTTCAGCATCAATCCATCCAATGAATATTCGGGACAGATTTCCTTTAGGATGGACTGGTTGGATCTCCTCGCAGTCCAACACCACAGAGTCTCCTCCAACACCACAGTTCAAAAGCATCAATTCTTTAGTGCTCAACTTTCTTTATAGTCTTAACTCTTACATCCATACATGACTAGTGGAAAAAACCATAGCTTTGTCTAGATGGACCTTTGTTGGCAAAGTAATGTCTCTCTTTTTTACTATGCTGTCTAGGTTGGTCATAACTTTCCTTCCAAGGAGTAAGCCTCTTTTAATTTCATGGCTGCAGTCACCATCTGCAGTGATTTGGGAACCCCCCAAAATAAAGTCTGTCACTGTTTCCACTGTTTCCCCATCTATTTCCCATGAAGTGATGGGACCAGATGCTGTGATCTTAGTTTTCTGAATGTTGAGTTTTAAGCCAACTTTTTCACTCTCCTCTTTCTCTTTCATCAAAAGGCTCTTTAGTTCCTCTTCACTTTTTGCCATAAGGGTGGTGTCATCTGCATATCTGAGGTTATTGGTATTTCTCCCAGCAATCTTGATTCCAGCTTGTGCTTCTTCCAGCCCAGCATTTCTGATGATGTACTCTGCATATAAGTTAAATAAGCAGGGTGACAATATACAGCCTTGACACACTCCTTTCCCGATTAGGAACCAGTCTGTTGTTCCATGTCAGGTTCTAACTGTTGCTTCCTGATCTGCATACAGATTTCTCAAGAGGCAGGTCAGGTGGTCTGGTATTTCCATCTCTTGAGGAATTTTCCAGAGTTTGTTGTGGTCCACACTGTCAAAGACTTTGGCATAGTCAATAAAGTAGAAGTAGGTGTTTTTCTGGAAATCTCTTGCTTTTTCTGTAATCCAGATGTTGGCAATTTGATCTCTGGTTCCTCTGCCCTTTCTAAAACCAGCTTGAACATCTGGAAGTTCACAGTTCACATACTGTTGAAGCCTGCTTGGAGAATTTTGAGCATTGCTTTGCTAGCACGTGAGATGAGTGAAATTGTGCAGTAGTTTGAGCATTCTTTGGCATTGCCTTTTTGGGATTGGAATGAAACTGACCTTTTCCAGTCCTGTGGCCACTGCTGAGTTTTCCAAATTTGCTGGCATGTTGGGTGCAGCACTTTCACAACATCATCTATTAGGATTTGAAATAGTTCAACTGGAATTCCATCACCTCCACTAGCTTCGTTCGTAGTGATGCTTCCTAAGGCCCACTTGACTTCGCATTCCAGGATGTCTGGCTCTAGGCTGGTGATCACACCATCGTGATTATCTGGATCGTGAAGATCTTTTTTGTCTAGTTCTGTGTATTCTTGCCACCTCTTCTTAATATCTTCTGCTTCTGTTAGGTCCATACCATTTCTGTTTCATTGTGCCCATTTTTGCATGAAATGCTCCCTTGGTATCTCTAATTTTCTTGAAAGGATCTCTAGTCTTTCACATTCTATGCTTTCCCTCTATTTCTTTGCATTGATCGCTGAGGAAGGCTTTTTTATCTCTCCTTGCTATTCTTTGGAACTTTGCATTCAAATGAGTATATCTTTCCTTTTCTCCTTTGCTTTTTGCTTCTCTTCTATTCACAGCTCTTTGTAAGGCCTCCTCAGGCAACCATTTTGCCTTTTTGCATTGCTTTTCCTTGGTTATGATCTTAATACCTGCCTCCTGTACAGTGTCACAAACATCAGTCCATAGTTCTTCAGGCATTCTGTCTATCAGATCTAATCCCTTGAATCTATTTGTCACTTCCACTGTATAATCATAAGGGATTTGATTTAGATCATATCTGAATGGTCTAGTGGTTTTCCCTACTTTCTTTTCTTAAGTCTGGCAGTGAGGAATTCATGATCTGAGCCACAGGCAGCTGCTGGTCTTGTTTTTGCTGACTGTATAGAGCTTCTCCATCTTTGGCTGCAAAGAATATAATCAATCTGATTTCAGTATTGACCATCTGGTGATGTCCATGTGTAGAGTCTTCTCTTGTGTTGTTGGAAGAGGGTGTTTGCTATGACCCGTGCGTTCTCTTGGCAAAACTCTATTAGCCTTTGCCCTGCTTCATTCGGTACTAGTGCACCTGGGTGAAACACAACATCCAATTATTTTCTTAGGAAAATTGGAGATAAAATGTTGAGACCTACATGTCTGAAAATGTCTTTACCACATTTACAATTGATGTACAGGTTGGTTGAAGAATTCTTGTCCTTTAGATTTTTTTTCAGTGTTACCTTATATTTTTAATTTTTATTTTATTTTAGAACATAGTTGATTAACAATGTTGCTGATTTCAGGCATACAGCAGTGTGACTCAGTTATGCATACCCATTTATCTATTCTTTTTCAAATTCTTTCTCCATTTAGGTTGTTAGAGAATATTGAATAGAGTTTACTGTGCTATATAGCAGGTCCTTATTCGTTATCTGTTTTGAATGTAGTGTGTACATGTCAACCCCAAACTCCCAATTTATCCCTCTCTACCTTTCCCCTTTGGCGCCATAAGTTTGTTTTCTAAGTCTGTGAGTTACTTCTGTTTAGTAAATAAATTCATTTACATCATTTTTTTTAGATTCCACATATGAAGTGATATCATGATATTTGTCTCCCTCCATTTGACTTGTTTCACCTAGTATGATAATCTCCCGGTTCCTCCATGCTGCTACAGATGACATTATCTCCTTCTTTTTCATGGCTGAGTAGTATTTCATTGTGTGTGTGTGTCAGTGGACATTTAAGTTGCTTCCATGTCTTGACTGCTGTAAACAGTGCTTCAGTTAACATTTAGAACCATGCCCAGGAGTGAGGTTGCTAGATCAAATGGTAGCTCTGTTTTTAGGGGGTTTTTTTTTTGTTTTTTTTTTTTAAAGAATTTCCATACTGTGCTCTACAGAGGCTGCACCAGTATACATTTACATGCACAGGTGGTTGAAGAATCCTTTTCCTTTAAAATTTTTAACGCACTGTTCTGCAGCATGAAGTATTGCTGTTGAGAACTCTGAAACACATCTGACTCTTGATCTTTTATGTTTGGCCTCTTTTTTTGTTCTGGGCGTTTGTGATATCTCTTCTTGATCCCTTTTGTTCTGAAATTTTACTGTAGTACGTCTGTTTCCACCTTTTGTTCTGGGCACCTGTTAAGCCCCTTTTATCTGTAAATGTATGTTCTTTAGTTCTGAGAATTTTCTTGCGTTACTTTTCTGATGGATTCCTTGCTTTCATTTTTTTGCTTATATTTCCTTTCTCGAATTGCTAGTATTCATATTTGGGGCCTTCTGAATTAATTCTTATTTATATATTTACTTAACAATTTTATTTGCTTTTATTCTTGGAGATCTTCTATACTTCCAAAGGCCCTGTTTTTCATTTCTACTATCATATTTTTTAACTTCCATAGTTCTTTTTGTTCTCTAAGTGCTGAATTTTCTATAGAATCCAGTGTTTTATTACTTCATTGTCTTTTAACCCTTTAAAAGTATAAGGATATTTCTTTGTTGTCATTTTTTAACTTGCCTTGAATATTTTCCTCTCCTGGCATATTTTGTTTCTCTCAAATAGCTTTTTCTTTTGATCATTTTAGTTGCTTTTGCATTAGAAAATTTTCTTTTTGACATCTGATAAAGTTTGAATGCTGACTCATAATTAAAAGTTAGGAACTAAGAAACTAGATGCTGTGAGAAATAGTCAGATGTAAGAAAGGAAAGGAGTTCTGTGGTGGCTCAGTGGTAAAGAATCTGCCTGCAATGCAGGAAACTCAGGAGACATAGGTTCAATCCCTGGGTCAGCAAGATCCCTGAAGAAGGAAATGGCAACCCACTCCAGTCTTCTTGTCTAGAGAATTCTATGGACAGAGGAGTGCAGGGGGCTACAGTCCATGGAGTTGCAACGAGTCAGACACAACTGAGCATGCACACACAGAAAGAAAAACAGATGTGAAAGACCTAAAGCAATACTGAACTTGGCCCATTGGGAAAATCGGGTTGAAAAATGGGACACAGGAGCTAGAAAATGTTGCGGAAGAGAAAAGAGATGAGGGATTAATTTTATCTTCCAGAAAGAAAGCCTTAGGCTTAAACTGGAAGCTCAGGGTTTAGGCCAGAGGGCTTCATAATTTATACCTGGAAAATGCAAGGCATCCAGGCAGATGTCCGGTTGCAGCTGTCTCCTGTAAACCCTAAGAAAGCATCAACAGCCACTCTGTGCCTTCAGCTCCTTTCATGAACACTATTTTTATAAGTCGCTTATAGCTTTGTCTTTCACTGCACGAAAAATTTTCGGTTCATTAAATAGCAACTTCTTCATTTCGTTGGTGAAGAAAAGGAGGCCCTGAGCCATAAATGTATTAGCATTTTTATCACTAAAATTCTCTATTGGTACTTACAATTACATCGAGAGTATAAACATGCTGTTCCTAACATCATTTAAAGTTCCCAAAACCCGAGTGAAAATGAACACGACAGCCCAGCAGAGAAAAGGGATTGAGTTTACCTAACTGGAGGAAATGTCATTGAGAGACACCATGGAGGAAACCTAGCCTAACTCAGTGAAACTGAAGTCTATTTGATTTTAACAGACAGGAGGAAGTCAGTGAAATCCCAGAGACGTTTCGCCAAAAGGCAGTTAGTACATGAAGACAATAAATCCCAAGGTGTCAGTCTGCCTTTTGTTCAAAGCATTGAGATATTATTCTTGAGAGCTGTAGAATTATAAAAGTTAACAACATGATGGTAATGATTCCCAGCAATACACCCCATAAGGTGGCCCTTAAATTGTAAGTACTCAGTGCTTTTAGGAGATGAGTGTATTCCACTGCAGACTAAAGGGACTGAGAGTTAACTGACTCTGGGGTTTTTAATCTGTTCACACGCAAGCTGTCGCTCCCATTTCTCAGGGAAAGAATAATAATAATAATAATAATAATAAAACCTCAATTGGGAGAATAAAAATTCTCTCTCTGTTCTGGTTACACTTTATCAAAAAAAGGAAAAAACAAATCTTGCCAAAAAAATACTGATATTTTCTCAAACACTCTGTAGTCATTTACAGACCTTCATGGCATTTATACCCAGTCTTACTAGAGCAACGTTATGAACTACATCTCATTTTTCTGAAGCCACTGTTGGGAAAGTTTCCATATAATGCTGTTTAGAAATCACTATTTGCAAAATGACACTTGGTTTTAAAAACCAATGACAAGATTTTTAAACTTAACTTAAAAAAATTAACTAGTTGTGCATTTTTGTTGTTGCTCAGTCACTCAGTTGTGTCTGACTCTTTGTAGCCCCATGGACTACAGCTCGCCAGGCTCTCTGTCCTTCACTATCTCCTGGAGTTTGCTCAAACTCATCTGTTGAGTCAGTGATAGCATCCAACCATCTCATCCTCTGTCACCCCTTCTTCTTCTGCCTTCAATCTTTCTCAGCATCAGGGTCTTTTTCAATGACTTGGCTCTTCACATCACATGGCCTAAGGATTGGAGCTTCAACTTCAGCATCAGCTCTTCCAATGAATATTCAGGGTTGACTTCCTTTAGGATTGACTGGTTTGATCTCCTTGCTGTCCAAGGGACTCTCAAGAGTCTTCTCTGCACCACAATTCAAAAGCATCAATTCTTCAGCACTCAGCCTTATTTATGGTCCAGCTCTCACATCTGTAAACGACTACTGGAAAGACCATAGCTTTGACTATACATACCTTTGTTGGCAAAGTGATGTATCTGCTTTTTGATGTGCTGTCTAGGTTTGTCATAGTTTTGCTTCCAAGCAGCAAGCATCTTTTAATTTCACCATCCACAGTGATTTTGGAGCCCAAGAAAATAAAATCTGATGTTGTTTGCACTTTTTCCTCATCTATTTACCATCAAATTATGGGACTGGATGTCATGATCTTAGGTTTTTGAATATTGAATTTTAAGCCAGCTTTTTCACTCTCTTCTTTCACTCTCATCAAGAGGCTCTTTAGTTCATCTTTACTTTCTTCCATTAGAGGGATATCATCTGCATATTTTTCCAGTTCAGTTCGGTTGCTCATCTGTCCGACTCTTTGTGACCCCATGGACTGCAGCATGCCAGGACCCCTTGTCCATCACCAACTCCCAGAGCTTACTCAAACTCATGTCCATCGAGTCGGTGATACCATCCAACCGTCTCATCCTCTGTCATCCCCTTCTGCCTTCAGTCTTTCCCAGGCATCAGGGTCTTTTCCAATGAGTCAGTTCTTTGCATCAGTATTGGAGCTTCCAATACTATTGCATCCAAAGTATTGGAGCTTCTGCTTCAGCATCAGTCCTTCCAGTGAATATTCAGGACTGATTTCCGTTTGGATGGACTGGTTGGCTCTCCTTACAGTCCAAGGAACTCTCAAGAGTCTTCTCCACACCACAGTTCAAAAGCATCAATTCTTTGATGCTCAGCTTTCTTTATGGTTCAACTCTCTCATCCATACATGACTACTGGAAAAACCATAGCTTTGACTAGATGGATTTTTGTTGCCAAAGTAATGTCTCTGCTTTTTAGTATGTTGTCTAGGTTGGTCATAGATTTTCTTCCAAGGAATAAGCGTCTTTTAAAATTCATGGCTGCAGTCACCATCTGCAGTGATTTTGGAACCCCCAAAATAAAGTCTGCCACTGTTTCCATTGTTCCCCCATCTGTTTGTTGTGAAGTGTTGGGACCAGATGCCATGACCTTAGTTTTTTGAATGTTGAGTTTTAAGCCACCTTTTCACTCTCTTCTTTCACTTTCATCAAGAGGCTCTTTAGTTCTTCTTCACTGGTTGATATTTCTCCCAACATTTTAAGACACTAGTAATACTGAATCATAAAATAGCATAAATCAAAATTGTACTTAACTTGGGACTCCCAACCATTCTGATTTCTCACTGTAAAGACATTATGTGCAATAGTTATGGGAGACTTTAACAGACATCATATCATATGAACATCCTGGGCATATCACATTTTCCTAAACTGAGCCAGAAAAATACTTCTCATATTACTCTAGGTTACTGTTCAGGCTCAAATATCCTCTCCATTCTGCCCAACCTGAGTCACTACCTCTCATTTAACCCTCTTTGATTTCCTTCAGTTCATTTAGTACTATGAAAGTTAACTTATTTTTATAATAATTTCAGATTATATCTCCTCTCATTAGCCTGGAGCAGGGGTTTCAGAGCCCTTATCCGTCTCCTTTATTGTATTCATTGCTGTGTTTCCAGCACCTGGAATAGTGCCTAGCAGCACTCAATTTATTGAGTGAAGTATTATATCATCCTGGATTTAAACTTTGATGGTTCATCAGAACTGAGCCATAGCAAGAGAACTTTTTCTCCTTTTTTAAAGTAATTCTCAGTTGAAATCTGCTGAAAGACAAAGCACATGTGAAAGAAATTACTGAAGCTAGCAATAGTGTGCTATTGTTAGTCATTCAGTCATGTCTGACTCTTTGTGACTCCATGAACTATAGCCCACCAGGCTCCTCTGTCTACGGAATTTTCCAGGCAAGTATTTTCCTACTCCTGTATTGAGTTGCCATTCTCTTCTCCAGGGAATCTTCCTGACTCAGGGACCAAACCCAGTCTCCTGCATTGCAGGCAGATTCTTTATCATCTGAGCCACCAGTGAAGCCAGCAATAGCTCCAACAGATAGTCATCATTCTGATGGTGTTGATAAAATATATAAGCTTAGTGTTTGGCGTTAGCAGTGTACCCATATAATAGAATAAGAAAGTTTACTCCCATTGTTTCTATCTTTTCCCACCAGATATAAAAAGAGAGAAAAGGAGCAGAGAATGGATAGGATCAGGAGTCAATGAGATAGGGGTAGTGACAATTTTTTTGGCTTCATTTTCGCCAAAGGAAGATGCTGAAAGAAGTGTGAGGGTTGGGGGCACTGCCCACCAGGAAGAGGTAGATGGGATTGGAATGCTTAGAATGCAGGAGGGGCTCAGGGCATGCTAAGCCTCTGCCTTCTTATGCAAAGCAGTAGAAAAGCAGAAAGACCTTATGTTCTTTATCCAGTGTCCTATCCCAACCAGTCTCCTGGCATAAATGAAATCCTCTTCCCAGCCTCTATTCCTTTCCTAGGACCAATGGTCTTAGCCATCTTGCTTTCTGACACCACACTTGCATAGCTGCAGAAACTTAGAGGTTCTCAATGCCATCACTCAGATGACAAGCCAACCATCTGGAGGTGCTGCACACTCATTTCTGAAATTTACTTCATCTTGATATTGGGCATTTGCCAAAACTCAAACAATCCCCTCATAATGGGGCCCAAGTTCTCACTGCATCCCTTCCCAAGAGTCCCTTCTGGAAACTAAAAAGAAGAAGTATATCTTAATAAAGTGAAAAACACATCACTTTTGCTACCAGCGTTTCCTAGAGATCACATTGTATTTGGATGTTATTCTTCTGTGATTATAGGGCTTCCCCGGTGACTTAGTGGTAAAGAATCCACCTGCAATGCTGGAACCACAGGAGGTACAGGTTCAATCCCTGGGTCAGGAAGATCCCCTGGAGGAGGGCATGGCAACCCATTCCAGTATTCTTGCCTGGAGAATCCCATGGACAGAGGAGCCTGGCAGGCTACAGCTGATAGGGTTGCAAAAAGTTGGACACAACAGAAGCGACTTAGCATGCACACGTCTGTGATTATAAGATGTTAAACTCTCAGATAGTTGGGGAACAAAGTAATATCTGTAGCCTTTAGTGTAAGGGAAAAGGAAGGAGGGAAGAAAATAAAATAAACCTTTTATGTTTCCAATATAAAAAAACAGTTTTAAAAACTGACTTATTTTTTGAGATGCTAACAGGCAAAAAGCCTTAGATGGTTGGTAAACATTTGGAGCATTTTTCAGTCATCTCACTGATTGTTATGCATTAACACATTATACACAGGCCTGGAGAAACAAGAGGAAAAATGTCTCCAAGTTATGGGTGTAAACTAGGTTGTCAGCATGAGTGAGTGAAAATAAAAATGCTGAAAATATTTGTTTATTCAGGTACAGAGAGTTGACAATAAAATGGAATGTATTAATGTCTCAGTAGACAGTAACTTCAGCTTGTGAGAATATCAAGTGGACTAGGAATAAGAGAGAGAGAGAACTAAAGCAAGACAGTGAGTGTCAGGAAGAGAGAAACAGAAGAGAGGCATTCCCTGTATCATGGGGAGCCTGGAAACAGAATAGTGTCACATCCTGAAGTCTCAGCATCTAAACTGATGTGACTACTGGGTGACCTTGAAACAAGCAGTGTTTTATTACCAGGAAGACAAGTTATGTAGATGCTATAACAAGAGCCAAATCACAGACGCACAATCAATAAAAGAACTATAAGCTTGCCTTATAAATTCTTCAGCAATTATCATTAATACTCTCGTCTTCTGACATCTACATATATAGGCCCTTGCTTATTATTTTTACAACCCTCTCTGTTACACCAAGTGCTATTATGATGTTTTTATTCTTGACACATTTCAGGGGAAAGCACACCAAATTAGATATAGATTGCCTGATTTCTAAGACCAGCTCTCCCAGTGATTTGTTTTGTAACCATTGGGGACACAGTATTTTTCATTTCCTCATCAGTAAAATCAATATTTATTCTCATATATTAAGGGATGTATGAAAGAGATGATAAACTCGTCTGTGCTCTTTGAGAAATATTTTGTGAAAACCTATAGCATTTAAAATGAACAAGTATGAAGCCAAATTGTGATTTTTATATAATATATAATTTCATATAACTGTTGTATAATTTATAGACCAATTTTACCTATTCAGCATTTTAGAGGGTTTTGCTGTCATTTAGAATAAAGTAAATAGAATTCCTACAATAGATGAGGGATTTTTATTCTGAGTAATACTAATGTACCATTATTATATGTATTTTGGGGAGAACAGTAATCTACCTGCTTTATCTAAAATCCTGAAGTCTGAAGTTTCTGAAGGTCTTAATATTCCCCATTTATATACCCAAAAGTGTTTTTAACTTGGCGCTACATTTATGCAGTAAATTTTGACCAATTTTCAAATATTAATCAGATTTCTTAAGTGACTTTATTTCACCAAGTGGTCAAATGTTGTGGAATTCATAGAATGGCTATTCCTCTGAAATGTACACTCTTACCAAGATGTGCTTCAGTAAACATGACAAGTCCTAACTCATCTTCTTTTGTGTTGACCTCATTTCAGGCCACATATAAATGGTACCTATATATTCCTCTTCATAATTTTCACAAAACTCTTATGAATTTACCACCTCTGTCACCCAATTATAAAAGTGAGGTTTGAAATAATCATGTGACTTGCTCAGAATCATATAGCCAACAAGTCACAAAACATTCCAACCCGTAAATCCGAGTGCTACATTTCCTGACTCCTCTGTTGGTCTATTGGCTTCTGGAAGCTTGTCTTTCAGAGAGCCATAGTAAAACTGTTTGCGATACCATAATTGGACCATTAACTAGCTTGGTTATATCCTTTATAAATGCAAAGAGATACTAATTTATTTCTGAGGAAAGAAGCAGCACTCTTCACTTTGAAAATTGATGACAATTTCAAGACTGGAAAATACTACTGTAGCAGAAACATTTTAAATAAAAGAATGAATAGTCCAAAGAATGAACTGACCCTCAAGAAGTACGTATTAGGAAATGTTTTAAAACTGGAAGCACTTGACTGGAAATAGCACTCAACGGGGAAGCATATCATGTGAATTTGATTCCAGTTCTAATGGTAAATTTCCATCTTGACCTTGAATAAGGTTTTTTACACTTTTAAAATCTCAGTTTCTTATATATAAAATAGAATCAGAGATAGCAGTTTTTGTGCCAGGGGCATATTTGTTATGGAAGAGATGTTATCTGTTTCAATATTTTGAGCTTCTAGAGGACAGTCCTCAATAAGGGTAAGAGAGTAATAGTATGTAAAATAATCAAAGCCATAATCAGGAAAGTTCTATGCCCTTACATACCATGGTTCTCAATAAGATTGACTATCCTTGTCACAGCCATATTCAGAAGAAGAAGCAAAACTATCCAATTCTAATAATGCATTGAATCCCATTTCTAAGTATGTCCATTTTGTGGCATATATTAGCCTCATTGCTAATATTTCTTTAAACAGGTATAAAAGAGCTAATGTATTGAAACATGGCTTTCCCTTATTTCTGATTAATTTTTGTTATGCTCAACAGCAAATCACATGACTAAAATACCAGATCTGGATTATGACCTTGTTTTCTTAACTTAGAAAAGTAAAAAAAATAAAATTTATTTTTTTCATAAAGTCTAGGTAGAAGAAACAAATTAGTACAGATATGGTATGCCAAGTCCCTTGAAATTCATATGCACTTTTAAAATATTTTTCTTATCAAATAGAAGATCAACCAAAAATCAATCTATCACACAATGAAAAACTGAAAACCTGTCTTTCTCTTTCTTCAACAAATAAAATTGGTCACTTCAGGGAATAGCTGAGCTTTCATCTCCCCGAAACATGTCACATCACCACGACAATATTTTTTTAGGGAAAAAAAAAAAGAACTGAACCAACAGGGAGGAGCAGTTGTGTTTGCTTTTACTTACACCAAAGGGCATGATGAAGGGAATATAATTTGAGGAAAATTAACACAGTAGCTCTAAGCAGAAAACATCCTTAAGTAAAGGAGAAAGAATTTATAAAACTTGTGGTAAGAATGTACAAACTGATTTGACTTTATCTTTAGCATCATTCACTAAAACACATTTTCACACAAGCCTTAATATTTCAAGTACCTGTTGGGGTTTTGTGTTTGTTTTTTAATTGGAGTATAATTGCTTTACTGTGTTCTGCTAGTTTCTGCTGTAGAACAAATTGAATCAGCTGTATATACACATATATCCCTTCCCTCTTGAGGGACTTTGTGTTTGAAGAATATTCATTGTTTCATATGTCATATGTCAAATACTATAGTAATGAGGAAAATGTTCAAAATTCAAATTCAAGCTACCAAACTTTTGAAATCAGTGTTTAGTGCCTGTTGATCAGATGTACTCATCGGGGAGAAATTTGACTGAGGATAAATATATCCATAAGGGGGGATTTTTGTGTGTGCTCCACAGAATTTTATTCATCCAAAGGAGTATTTTATCACACTGAATTTTTGAAGTTCTTGTTCATGTAGAGCAGAGAGGTTTTCTGCCAAACTAATTAATATAATTAGAGAAACCAAAATGTGTCAACCTACTGCAGTGCTGAGTAAACACTATGAATAATTCTATTTTGTTATTCCTTCCAGAAGAAAAATAATAATAATGCTATGTGGTAGATGAGCACATATTTTCAATCAGACTGACCTGTGGTCAAACTACTTATTTGCTTTTATTTGCTCTGCAACCCACCTGAATAAATTATTCTATTCCTCTGAACCTTATACGTGAAATTGGAATAACATCTACCTCATAGACTGATGTGAGGACACAATGAGAAAGTGTCTAACCTGTTAGTTCCCTTTCTTCACTCATCTTTTATTTCTCTGACACTTTCAGAGGTTTGTATATATAAAAATATTTCTGCACATTTTATAAAGAAAAGATACAAAAACACCTCTGATGACAGAGTATTCTCATAATCTGGTAAATCTAAGGCAAGGGCTATAAAAGTAGATGTTCTTACAGTGGAATTTCAGGTAGCTTCCTCTAATATTAAGCTTATGCTTGGATTTTGTGGAGGAGATCACTATTTTAAAAGACTGCCCAGGACACTTTGATCTTCAATATTTATGAGAAAATTCATCTTTGTAAGGTATTGAAAAATATACCTTCTTATAACTTGTGTTCACATGTCTTTTTTCTACCCTCCAGGGGCATTCAGACATTTGAAGACAACTAGATGCTTACATTAATCCTTCTTCAGCTTGAAATTCCCAAGCTCTACAAACCTTTTATGAAATGACATAATTTCTAGAACTTTCATCATTTTGAGCATTCTTTAAAGGATATGCTCCAATATGTCAAATGATTCTGAAATAGAACTGAAGATTACATCCCAAAAGTGTTCTTACCAGTGCAGAATAATAATAATAAATATGTTGTTATAAACTTTTATTCATACCTACTCTATGCATGCACGGACCTAGATATTTGAGATGCATACTTTTTAATGTATGATTTTATTCAATTTTTATACTTAGTTACCCATCAAAATCTTAGCTAGAACCTACAGTTTGGCTCTACAGACTAGTTGTTAAAGGTTTGGTCTCCAAAGTCAGACTTCCTAGATCTGAAAGCAGATTCCACTATTGACTTGTTCTGTGACTTGGGGAAAAATAACTTAGCCTCTCAATGGCTCAGTTTCTTCAACTGCAAATTGGATTTTAAGATTTGTCTTAAATAATTTTAAACTAAGTATGTGAAACACTTTAAGTTGTGCCTCATGCACAGTTAACTGTCATCTGAGTGTTCATAGGAACCATTGTACTTTGGATGCCTGGTACCTTTGTGGAGGACATGGACAGTGAACACAAAATAATATAACTTAACATTGAGATAAATGCTGTTATAAATGAAGTGTAGGAGGGGACAGGGAATGCTGAAGTGGAAGGTTGAGGGGATGGAGTTTCGATTTGCAGGTCAACAAGTCTCCTTTAGGGAGGTGACATTTGAGCAAACCTGAATGAAGTAAAAGAATGAGCCAAGTGAGGCCTGGAGGGACAGTGAGCCAAGAAGAGAAAATGGGCCACAGAAAAGGTCTGAGGTGAGATGAGCTTGGAAGATTTATGGAGAGCAAACTATCCCGTGTACCTGAAGACAACTTTGCAAAGTTGGCAGGTGAATCAGAGTTAGACAGGGGCCAGAGGACCTAGAGCTTTGTAAGCCATGGCAAGAGAGGCACATAGAGGTAAAGTATCTTGCCTAAGGTGACAGAGCTAATACCAATTTTCTCTGAATATAAGCTTTGTAGGTCTTAATCACTTTGCCTCTTTTTATGAACAATGTGTTTTGCTCATATTAAAGCTCCATCCAGTTTTTTAGAAGTCACACATACTGATGGCTTATATTGAGCTTCCTGTCAACTGAAATGTTCACATGTGTTTTATTTTTTTTTATGGGAATGCTTATTAATTTGATTCTAGACCCTTCTTTTTTTATAACTGCTTTTCGAAGAGGTTTTCATTTCATCTTATTCTTTTTGTTAGAAGAAAATTCAGAGAGCTTTATTTGATATGAGCAATTTACTGAGTGAGAAGCAATCTGTTCACAAACAGATTTCATACCCAAAACTGATATTAAGCTCAGAAGCATAACATTACAAAATGGCTTATAAAGTGAAAGTGAAGAAGTTGTTTAATCACTACAGTGATTGTTACAACAAGGGTTACCACAGCAGATTACTGAAAAGTGACTATCTCGGGACTTCCCTGGTGGTCCAGTGGTTAAGACTTCACCTTCCAATGCAGGGGTGCAGGTTTGATCCCTGATAGGGGAGCTGATATTCCACATGCCTCCTGGCCAAAAAACTAAAACGTGAAACAGAAGCAATATTGTAACAAATTCAGTAAAAACTTTAAAAAGTGATTATCTCATATCATTTGAAGAAATTATTTAAATTTCATTTATGATTATCAAAAGTATTTATAAGAATTAACCTAAGTTGTACTTCCACTCAAGAAATAAAGTAGACTAAGTTTTGCTTATGTGACTTAATTGGTTTTGTCCAATTATGTCCAATTATGTGGCTTAATTGGATTTTCAAAGCCTGGTCTCCATTTTATTTTATTTTAGCATATTTCATTTACCTTGCTCTTTTCAGTCTTCTTATTTACTGATTCTTCCTCTCAGCTTTATGTGTTCAATAAACTTTCTGTATCTTCATACAAGATTCTAATAAAAGTGATGGACAGAAAATATGACAAAATAGTTTGTCCTGACTAATACAAATGCCCACAAGTTGTCAGAAGTCTATTAAATTATCTTTAAGGTAGACTAGCCCAAATTATAAAATGCTTTCATTCTTAAAAAACCTCTTCTATGAGTTTACTAAGGAAGATTTGTCTAAGGATCCATAACATTTTCATAAATTCCTAGCTTAGTCTTTTATTTTTTTTTTTAAAGCGAAATAAATTAGTTTGGTATGACATGTTTATCAAACAAAGGAAAACTACAAGTACTTACCATACATATTTCTATGCTGTTACAACGGTCCTAAAATTTTATTATAAGTAAGTAGCATGCTTATTCAAGTGTAGGTTGTAGTTATTATCTGTTTGAAAAGTGAACCAGTGTTTATCTGTCTCACATCCCATGGAACCAATACTAATCCCTATAAATTCTTGAAATTTAATAATGACAGGTTTATGACTTTATCTGTTGGCTATGAGATGTCTGAATCTAAGATAGGTGCTCTGTTACAGTAGTAAGGTTTAGTACAATCTCTCAACAACCTTGAACTAAAAAATTCTCTTGTACCTATTTTTTTCTGCCATTTCTTTGTTGAGTTACTACTATTAATGAAGAATGTAGAAGAAAAAAAAAAAAAAAAAGGAAGTGGAAATCCACTCAATTACTTTTACTTGTTCAACATGACATCAGTCTGCCAGAGGTATAGCCTAGTCCTTCTTTGTTCTCTTTGATGCAAACCTGATTAGAAATGTCTTTTTTGTCTCCTGTAGCTTTTATCTCAGTTCCCATTACATTTGGATTTTAGCCCACTTGACACCGTTCTCATAAGTTCAAATCTTTCTTCTCTCTAACTTTAATTAAATGTTGTTTTTTTTAAAATTTCTTTCTTCTATACACATCTTTAAAACATAGACTTACTCTGGACTATGCTGTTCTCATAAGTTCAAATCTTTCTTCTAACTTTAATTAAATGTTGTTTTTTTTTAAATTTCTTTCTTCTATACCCATCTTTAAAACATAGACTTACTCTGGACTATGCTATACCTTGATATTGTTTTCTTTAGATATCCTTCCCATTTTCTTCTCTAATTACAGAGTATTTTTGGGGTTTTGTTTTGTGTTTTTTTTTTGTATTATAAAAACAAATGTTTTTAGAAGGTTGTTCCTCTTGAGTAATCTTTATACGGTGATTGGCCTTAGAGTTATGCTTATATTTTCTCTGAGCAAATAAAAATATGCTTTTTACTGTTTGCAATGTTTGGGATTCCTCAAAATACTCTCTGAAGGAGAGAGGGGACTCATAGTAGAACAAATAAAATAAGATTGGCCAGCTGTTGATAACTGTTGAAGGTGAGTGATGAGTACGTGGTGGTTTTAGTACCCTATTTTCTCTACTTTAAAATTTCATAATAAAAAATTTAAAACAAAAGAGATTGTAAATTAGCACCAGCTTTCTAAAGAGCACTAAAAGAAGCCCTACTAATGCACACATTTAAACCACCAATTTCAAGTCTAGAAATCATGAACATGAGTCAAAATTTTTCTTGTACAGTGTTTCTCATATTATTTTTATAATTGTAAAAAATTCAAATAATGTAAATGTTCAACTATAAGATACTAATTAAAGTTGGTACTTATGATGGAATATATTGAATCATTAAAAAGAAATTGATAGATTTAGGTAAGTAAATGCAAATTTTAAAATCTTTATTAGATATATATATTTATTGGATATTTTATGTGTATGTATATATAGACTTAGACTCACCTGTTCCTTAGCTTTCTAAATGATCTGTATCTTGTTGCCACCTAATACAGGTCCTCTTAAATCTGTTTCTTTCTTTTGAAAGTATTGTACAATGTCATTTTCTCATTTTGGACTTGAGTTGTTACTGATCCCTTTACAAGGTTAACATTCAGCCATAAAGGCAACGTAAACAAGCTTATCATTTCTGAACATACCATATAGATCTATACTAGAAATAAATCTGGCACAATAGTTCTAATGTTGAAAATATTTATCAGATAGCTTTATTTTTTATGAACTGTGTTTGAGTCCCAAGAAAAAACCTACAACATACTTTGAACTGAATGAGACATATCAGTAGTAATTTTTTTAAAAAGTCTCATTTTCACAAAACAGATCCACATCTAGAGGGAAATGTCATCATGAAGTTCTCTGTTAGGCTTGTTTTACCTTAGCCTGTCTTGGTACACAGGTTAGTTTAAACATTTGAAGGAATATGTGCCATGAGGAAAAGCTTTAATTATGTTGGATTGTACAAATTTATTTTTATCTATCAGGTTCAGTTTGATCAAGCTTAGCATTTTTATATGTTTCTTATACTATTAGCAATTGTGCGTAAAAAATGTTACATTTTAACATTGTGACACTGATTTCAAATCTATGAAATAAATTTGTTTTAAAACAAAATCTTACAGTGCTAAATTAATATAGGGAAACCTAGCCAACTCAGCTACTATTCTTTCAGGAATTAATATAAAAAATAAAAAATGTTATTAGGACAGATAGTCAAATTCTGGAGAAAGAGTTTTTTTGAAATTCTGTATAAATTTAAAACTGTTACATAAAAAATTGTCAAAGGCTAAACTTCCCTGACTTTACTCTGCATGACTGACATTCTTTAAGGGAAAAACCAGCACTCTGATGCATTCTGCCTAATGGATGTCTTTTATTTGTTTCCATTGTTTCATTTTTCTATCCTATTTTTCAAACACTCCCAATTTGAAAGGTCTATTCTATTCTATAGATTGGGTGGTCTTCAGACAAGAAAAAACTTGGAAGGGGAATAAAGTTAGGGTTGCACTGTGTGAACTTTCCAGCAGTCAACTTAGATATTTGTCAAAAGAAGTGTGACATTTGGCAAGGTAATTGACAGTAACATTGACTTGATTGTCTTAAAGTGTCAACAGCACACAAAAGCTAAAAATCTGCTTTTTAATAAGTGGATGGTACCCCCAGGCTAAAGAATAATGAGTGTACTCTCTTTAGGCATCTTTTTCTTTATTTAACCTGCCATTCTGTACTGTATGTATTAGAAGTAGATACCACAGTTGTCTGGTTTAAAAATATAGCTCTTATAAAAATCAGTGTCTCTCTGCATAACACAGAGGAGGTAGTTTTTGCACAAAGAAATGGGGGAATGGATAAGAGTACAAGAGTACAAGTAAAACTGGAAATCTATTAATAAATTAAATTGGTTAATTTCATCAATAACAATATCCTAATTGTGAATATTGTACTATAGTTTTGCAGAATGTCACTATTGGTTTGGGGAAATTAAATAAAGTGTACAAGGGAATAACCTGTATTGCATATAAATCTACAATTATCTGTAAAAAGTTTAATTTAAAAAAATCCACATTTTTAATGAGTATGCATTTAAATTTTCAGGTAACAAAATATGAATTTTTGTAATTGAAATCTAGTTGGTATAGAAAATTATGTTAGTTTCAGTATACTACAGTGATTTGATGTTTGCATGTATTGTGAAAATATCATGATAAGTTTAATAACCATCTGTTGGGAAAGACTAGAGTTTTCTTCAAGAAAATTAGAGATACCAAGGGAATATTTCATGCAAAAATGGGCACAATAAAAGAGAGAAATGGTATGGACCTAACAGAAGAAGACAATATTAAAAAAAGGTGGCAAGAATACACAGAAGAACTGTACAAAAAAGATCTTCATGACCCAGATACCACAAGGGTATGATCACTCACCTAGAGCCAGACAACCTGGAATGCGAAGTCCAGTGGGCCTTAGGAAGCATCACTACGAACAAAAACAGTGGAGATGATGGAATTCCAGTTTTGCTATTTCAAATCCTAAAATATGATGCTGTGAAAGTACTGCACGCAATATGCCAGCAAATTTGGAAAACTCAGCAGTGACCAGAGGACTGGAAAAGGTCAGTTTTTATTCCAATCCCAAAGAAAGGCAACGCCAAAGAATGCTCAAACTACCGCACAATTGCACCCATTTCTCACACTAGCAAAGTAATGCTCAAGACTCTCCAAGCCAGGCTTCAACAGTATATGAACTGTGAAACTCCAGATGTTCAAGCTGGATTTAGAAAAGGCAGAGGAACCAGAAATCAAATTGCCAACATGCGTTGGATGATTGAAAAAGCAAGGGGGTTCCAGAAAAACACCTACTTGTGCATTATTGATATACCGAAGCCTTTGACAGTGTGAATCACAACAAACTGTGGAAAATTCTTCAAGAGATGGAAATTCCAGACCACGTTACCTGCCTCCTGAGAAATCTGTATGCAGGTCAAGAAGCAACAGTTAGAAGTAGACATGGAACAATAGACTGGTTCCAAATTGGGAAAGGAGTGCATCAAAGCTGTATATTGTCACCCTGATTATTTAACTTATATGCAGATACATCATGCGAAATGCCAGGCTGGGTGAAGCACAAGATGGAATCAAGATTTCCAGGGAAAATATCAGTAACCTCAGATATGCAGATGACATCACCCTTATGGCAGAAAGTGAAGAAGAACTAAAGAGTCTCTTGATGAAAGTGAAAAAAGAGAGTGAAAAAGTTGGCTTAAAGCTCAACATTCAGAAAACTAAGATCATGGTATCTTTTCCCATCACTTCATGACAAATAGATGGGGAAACAGTGGAAACAGTGACAGACTTTATATTTTGGAGGCTCCAAAATTACTGCAGATGGTGATTGCAGCCATGAATTTCAAAGACGCCTCCTGCTCCTTGGAAGTCAAGCTATGACCAACCTAGACAGCATATTTAAAAAGCATAGACATTACTTTGCCAACAAAGGTCTGTCTAGTCAAAACTATGGTCTTTCCTAAAAGAAAAAGAAAGCTGAACGCTAAAGAATTGATGCTTTTGAACTGTAGTGTTGGAGAAGACTCTTAAGAGTCCCTTGGACTACAAGGAGATCCAACCAGTCCATCCTAAAGGAGATCAGTCCTGGGTGTTCATTGGAAGGACTGATGCTGAGGCTGAAACTCCAATACTTTGGCCACCTCATGTGAAGAGTTGACTCATTGGAAAAGACCCTGATGCTGGGAGGGATTGGGGGCAGGAGGAGAAGGGGACGACAGAGGATGAGATGGTTGATGGTGTCACCGACTCAATGTACATGAGTTTGAGCAAGCTCTGGGAGTTGGTGATGGACAGGGAGGCCTGGGTGCTGCAGTTCATGGGGTTTGCAAAGAGGTGCACGCAACTGAGCGACTGAATGAACTGTTCCCATACAAAGTTATAGCAATATTATTGACCAGACTCCTTGTGCAGTACATTACATCCTCTTGGCTTATTTATTTTATAACTGGAGGTTTGTACCTCCTAACTCCTATTACATATTTCTCCACACCCCCATCCCCTACCCTTTGGCAACCACCAGTTGTTCTGAGTCTCTTTTCATTTTGTTTCATTTATTTTGTTTACTAGATTCCATATATAAGTGTATTCATATGGTATTTGTTTTTCTCTGTCTTACTTAATTCACTTAGGATAATACCCTTTAGACTTATCCATGTTGTCACAAATGGCATGATTTGGTTTTTTTATGACTGAGTAATATTCCTTTATATGTATGTATGTGTGTGTGTGTATATATATATATATATATATATATATGTTTATTTGTATATATTTTCCATCTTATTTATACATTCATCTGTCAATGCCTACTTAGGTTGTTTGCATATCTTGGCTACTGTAAAATAATGCTGCAGTGAATATTGTTGTGTGCATATCATTTTGAATTAGAGTTTAGTTTTCTTCACATAAGTACTTAGAAGTGAAATTGCTCAATCACTGTTGCTCTTCAGTCTCTCAGTTGTGTCCGACTCTTTGCAACCCCACATACTGCAGCATGTCAGGCCTTTCAGACCATATAACAGGTCTATTTTTCTTTTATTTTTTAGAGGAAGCTCCATACTGTTGTCCATAATAACTGTACCAATTTATAGTCCACCAACAGTGCACATGGGTTCCTTTATTCTACAGCCTCACCAGCGTTTGTTATTTGTGGTCTTTGTGATGATAGCAATTCTGACAGGGTGAGGTGGTGTCTTATTCTGGCTTTGATCTTCATTTCCCTGATGATTAGCAAAGTTAAGTATCTTTTCACATGTCTGTTGGCCATCTGGATGTCTTCTTTGGAAAAATATTTATTTGGGTCTTCTTCCCATTTTTAATGGAGTTGTTTGGATTGTTTGATGTGGAGTTGTACGAATTCTTTGTATACAGTTGTCCCTTGAACAACACAGATTTGAACTGTGTAGGTCCACTTATACCAAATTTTTTTCAGTATTAAATGCTGCTATACTCTGTGATCATGGTTGAAACTGCAGTTGGTTAAATCAATAGATGCAAAACTATGGATACAGATGAATTGTGTATATATAGGGGGCTGCATATAAGTTATATTCAGATTTTAGACTGTGTGGAAGGTTAGCGTCCCCAAACAACACGTTGTTCAAGTCAACTGTATTTTGGATATTAACCCCTTATCAAATATATTGTTTGCAAATATTGTCTCTCATTCAGTTAAGCTTTTTAATGTGATATAGTCCCATATGTTTATTTTTGCTTTTGTTTCCCTTGCCTAAGGAGACAGACCAAAAAAAAAAAATTGATAAGACTAATGTCAAAAAGCATATTGCCATTAAACTTCTATGAGCTTCATGATTTCAGGTCTTATACTTAAGTCTTTAATCCATTTTGAGATATTTTTGTATGTGGTGTGAGAAAGTAGTCCAGTTTGATTCTCTTGCATAGAGTTGCCCAGTTTCCCCATCATCATTTACTGAAGAGGTTCTTGCCTCCTCGGTTGTAGATTGATTGATCGTCTAAGTGTGGATTCACTTCTGGACTTTTCTGTCCTATCCCAGAAAGGTTTCTTTCTCACTCATCTCAGAGCTCAATATAGTAGTTAGGGACATAGTTCCACATAGTCATTCAGGAAAGCAGGCTTTTCTTTCAGCTGATTTATCTATCTTCTAAGGCATCAGTGTCCTCTACCATACCACCAAACCAGGCTGGTCCCCAGGGCGGTGGCAGTGGTGGCAGGGGGAGAAAGGAGGAACATTGGGGAATGGTGGAAAAGGAGATAGTCAGAAAGATTTGGGAGGTCCAGTGAGGTTAGGAAACATGTGGAGATAGCTGCTGCTAACCACATAAGGTGGCAAGAACTCAGTAACACAGACACCAAGGGAAATGAGACAATATACTTTAACTCTGTACCTCAGAGGAAGAGGAACCAGATTGGGGTGGGGGAGAAAGTGGAGACAGGGAGAAGCAAATAGCAGGTCTATCTGCATTGCCTACTGGTTAAGCATGTGTTCTTTATTGGTTCATAATTGAATTATGTATCTCCTCAAGTTACACAATTGCTCTAGAAATTCAGTTAGAAGATTTTGATCCAGAGACATTTGTTGCTAAAGTGACACTTCTTTATGATGTAAGTAAGTCATAGCAACTTGTACTAGCTTTGATGATTCTGTGACTTATTACAAGAGCTTTCTCACATTTGTATCTGCATGTGTTCAGTCACTAAGTCAGGTCCAACTCTGCAACCCCATGAACGGTAGGCCACGAGGCTCCTCTGTCCACGGGACATCCCAGGCAGGAATACTGCAGCGGGTTTCCATTTCCTTCGCCAGGGAATCTTTTCAACACAGGAATCAAACCCACATCTCTGCATCTCCATTGACAGATGGATTCTTTACCACTGAGCCACCTGGGAAGCCCTTTCGGTCATTTAAGCTGTCTTTATTTATATTTCCTGATGTGATGGTCAATGACATGTGATGGTCAATTTTCTACTCGTGTAACTAAACAAACAATCCTTTTTCATGTGCCGTAATAGCAGTTAAAAGAAAAAAAAAAAAAGACATTTATCTATGTGGATACCTGTCACTAAGTTCAATAACTTGTAAATTTCTCTAATTCTCAAAATGGTTTAATATGCACTCTTCACAGCATATTTAAAATTAAATGAGCTCATTTACTAGGTGTGTATTTTAAAGGACATGATGGTAATAGCATTCATTGCCCAGGTTTCCCATTGCCCCAACTCTGTCCTCGGACCTAGCAATTCTCACTGATCCAGGCATGTTGCCTCTCAAGAGGGGTAGGGCTAACAACAGGCGTAATATTGATGAATCCTGAAGGACCATAGTTCATTTGACCTGTTCCTTACTGTTCCTGGTAGGGAGTGTTAAAAAAATAGCAACAAGCTTGGGACTCAGCAATGCAATGGATTTAAAGTTACCTGACATAGCCTTGCTCTATGACCAGCTCACAGAATACTTACAGAACCTCTCTTAATTTCTGATTTTCAGAGAAGAGCCAGATTTTTTGCAGTACATTTCTTCCAGTATTTGAATATAAGACATACAGGTGGCTGGTTTAGTGCAATTACTCTAAAGCCAGACTACCTGGATTCAAATATTGCCTGTGCCACTTAATAGCTATATGATTTGGGCAAGTTTTGTGTCTATACGCCTCCATTTCTTCATGTGAAATATGGAAATATATTAATACCTAGTTCATAAAATCATTATGATGTTTAAATAAGTTACTATGTGTGTGTTTATTAAACAACTAGGACCTATTTTTTCATTGGTTTACTTTATCTTGAATCCTAAACAGAAAACCGAGGATATAATTGACATTCACTCAACGTCTTATCCTATTTTGGGAGACTGTCCTTCTGGTTGGGCCCTGCTGAGCAGTACACAGTCTTCTTGCCATTCATGATGCATTTGAAATAGTACATATTCACTGCCTAATTCTGGATTTTTTTGTAATGGAATAAAAACATTTTAGAAGATTTCTATTCAAAATTTAATATCACACAGAGACCTGGATGAAGATATGCATAACAGTTCTAATCACAATAGCCCATACTGGAAACAACCCAAAGACTCATCATTTAGATAATAGAAAAGTGAATAAATGGCAGACTACTGCTTAGCTATGAAAAGAAACAAATTATTTATACATGCAACATGCAATTTCATGAATGAATCTCAAAGCATTAAACTAAGCCTGGACTCATAGGTTACATACATTGTATTTCCATTTGTAGTATATTCTTGAAAAAGTATAACCAGGGCGACAGATCAGTAGTGGCCAAGGACTAGAGGTGAGGGAAGGGAACTGAGTGCAGGGGAGGGAGGGAAGTTTTGAAGATGATGAAATTTTTCCATATCGTGATTGTGGTCATGATTATGTAGCTGTATACATTTTCAAAACTCATCAAAGTGTACAATTAAAAAGGGTGAATGTTATATAAGTGAAAGAATAGTAACTTTGAAAATTTTCATATTTTCTTTACATTTTCTATCTCAAAGTTTACGATTAGATAGCAGAAGCATACTTGAGAAGTATCTGCAAAAATATCTCTCTTCCTCAACGCTGGAAGGTCTGGTCTACAGAGCAGCATCACTGAAGCTTTTCAGAAACACTCTCTCGTACCCCATCCTCTCCCTCCCCCTGTAGACCTCTGAGCCAGAATATTTAGCAGTGGTACCTAGAAATCCAAGTTCTTACAAGTTCTTTAGTTCATGTCAACATTTTAAAAGCACTGATAGCTTATAAGAAAATGAAGTAGGGTCATTATTCCAGCAATAAATATACACTTATGGTATATTTAAGTCCCATATCATTATTTCCCCAAATTCTAATATAAACAATAGGTTTTTGGTTGATACACAGTTGCATTATAGTGACATTTTACTGCTCTGTTGTTCAATTGCTAAGTCCTGTCTAACTCTTTGTGACCCCATGGACTGCAGCACGCCAGGCTTCCCTGTCCTTCACCATCTCTCTGAGTTTGTTCAAACTCATGTCCACTGAGTTAGTGATGCAATCCAACCATCTCATCCTCTGTTGCCCCCTTCTCTGGCCCTCAGTCCCAGCATCAGGGTCTTTAAATAACTTAAGCTGAAATTCTAGCCTGCACTGCATTAGAAGTGCATTTAATAACACTGCTACAAGGCAATAACAGCTAAATTTCCAACTTCTCTGCCAAATGAGTAGGGAAAGTTGTCTTCTTCTGACCTCAGAGGAAAGCTGCAACCACATTTCACAAACACGAAAACATTAAAAATAAAAATTTAATTGGTTTTAGAAGTGTATATCTCTCATAAAATCCCCTTATCTACGATGAGAGGAAATAATTATTAACTGAAGAAAAGGTTAAAGTGAGACAAGAGAGTAATGAAAAGTGTATATGCACTGTGCTGGGAAATAAAAGGCACAAACCTAACAGATACTCTTTCACTCTTTTGGAGCTAGCCTTCCTTTGAATATTGATGTAACTTTGCCTGTGGCTCTCTGAGTGGTCCACTTGTCTCCTGAGATGGAGAATAGCTCATCAACCTTCTGGCCAGGGTCACTGCCACATTCCCAGCATTGTTGGTGGTGGATTTTGGAGGAAGTCCACACTAACTCTGCAAACAGTTAAAATGTGTTTGGAATTTAAATGTATGGGATGTCTATGAACTGTCTTCTAGAAGTTAGACTTTACTGCACTTCATTACACCAACAGACAATAGACTGGCATTCACAGAAATGAACTTTTCAATTTTTTAATTCTTTCTTCATTCAGATATCTTGACAGATTACAAAGCTATGATCCAGGGAACCACACTGAAATAGGATTTAATATCTGACTTGGGACAATGTACGTAACCTCCTCCAGATTCAGTTTCCTCACCTATAGAGAAGAGATTATAATGACCTTGCAACCATGGTCATTACAAAAAATCAACTGAGATAATGGGATATCTGAGATGGTTTGATTATTTTTATTACTATTTAATAAAAGAGTCGCGTCTGTGCTGAGCAGTATATTCTCTAACAGAAGAGCATGCAATTAAAACATGATCTTCCCCCTGAAGAGTTCCATGGTTCTCAAATGGGGGCTATTATTGCCTCTTTAGGAATTTTTTAAACCATGGTGAGTATTAATAGCTATTAAAATGACAGGGTGCTGCTGACACTGCATGCCTAGGGATTCTGAAGCTTCTAAATGCAAGGGACCCCCCTCTATCAACAAAAATATTATCTCACCCAAAATGCAAATGCCACCACTATAAACAGTCTAGCAGAGGAGACTGACAAATGAAGTAGCTAATATAGTAACAGGAAAGTAAATACTATAATAGATGCAGTCAGAGCATCAGTGTCATCACCATCATTATAATAGAGTGACAGCTATGCACAAAGTGTCTTACAACATCATTTCATTTAATTCTTAAACCATAAGCGAGAGAATTATATAGCAGTGCTTCTCCAACTTTAATGTGTGTAAGAATCAAATGGGGATCTTGTTAAAATGAAAAGTCTGATTCCGTCCGTTTGGAGTGGAGCCTTTAGAACACGTCATCAGCTGACACTGACACTGAACAGCATGAATGCAGTAGCGTATTGAATGCAGACAATTGTACCTACACGGATGGTGCTCTGCCCACAGCCCCTGAGACCCTTGTTGGCACTGTGGTGCTTCCCTGCTCTCCCACCCCCACCCCACCCCTACCCCTACCCAAGATTTACTCTGAACCCTTCTACCTGCCCCTCCCTTAGAAAGATGATTTAAGGCTCCTTGGAAATGCTTTGCCCAAACCCATTTCAAGCTGGAAGCACCTGAAAGTTTAGATCTCCATGGAATAAACTTCAATGAAGAACTGATTAGCATAAGAGCATGAAAACCCATTCTCTTTGCCAAGTCAGGGCAGACTCTGAGGCATCACTTCATAAACTGAGTCCTCTTATAGGACTGAGCTAAAGTTCCTCAGACTTTGCCTAAAATCACACCCTCACTTGCCTTTTCCCCACCCCGCTTCTGTTCCTGCCTATGAAGTTTTTCGTGTAAATACTTCCTTAATAAATCCCTTGCACATGGAGCTTCCCCTCAGTTTCTGCCTCTGGAGAACCCAGTCCTGACATGTCCTCAGTTCCTCTCTTTTCCGCTATTCATACATCCTTTTGGCTCCTCCTTCAGATTACATCCCAAATTTACCTATGTTGGAGTAGCCCAGTTTCCATGAAACTGACCTTGGACATAGGTTTCAGAAATTGTGTAGAAAGTGTTGAACTCCTACCTGAAATTGTAAAGCCTTAAAATGAAAAATTCACTGGGCTTTTAGGATAGTCATTAAGAGTAGCAAAGCTTAGGCACATCACAACATCTGTAATAAAATTTTGCTTATAAAGTTATTAGCGAAGAAAAGTTTAAGTCCAGTTGAAAATACACTTCTTTTAAAAGCTAGTTTTTATTTTATGGGAGAGGCAATAGTATATCATAATGCATACCTCAATGTGGAGAGGTATAAAATGAAGAGTTAAAAAAGTTTAACAAGACACATGAAGAAGATTGGCACACTGTCTTACAGGAAACATACAGATGAATTTGTGACAATAAGGAGGCTGCAAGCAAGTTCTAGGGAACACAGGTTGAGAATCATACTCTAAACACCTGTTGGCCTTCTAGATCACTGATGAAAGGACGAAGGAGAGTGGCTGGATCAGACTTGATGGCAGACAAGATTTTGTGCTATTTGGATACATTAAGATTGTTCAAGGTAATTTTAAATGACTTAAATATCAGAGAGCAAATGAGAAACACGGCTATAGGTTGACCTTCCTCTCTAGATAAAGGTCAAGTTATATTGCTTGAAAGATCATCTGACTTGAACTATGAAATAGTGTGTTTTCATTTTATTCAGAACTTATTCATGTGTCAAGTTTTAGAAAATGGTATAAAGATGTTGGGGAAAAAAATCTTGATTTACTTGATATATATGTTTCATATTTAAAAATGTAAAAACCAGTGAAATCCACATTCTCAAAGAGTTGTAAACATTTAGAAGGTAAGGTATGAAGCGTTTCATCTAACCTATCAAGACGATCTGAGACAATGTTAGTTTAGATGCACGACTATTTGCTCTAGCATTTCATTGTATGCTCTGAGTTCCATTGTGGGCATTTGGGGTATAAATTCATTTTTCCTTCATTTTCTTCACTTTTTAGACATATAATTTAATACAATTTTAGAGACCTCATTATGTTATCATTTTGTCCTCTCTGCTCCACTTTTTAAGTGTTACATCTTCCCCCTTTGAATACAGATGAACCAAATAATAATGAGCTTGTCAGTCTTCTGATTGACATATATCTAATGTCTTATTTTAACTAGATCTGAATCAGTGAAACAATTCTAATAAAGCATGTATGGTAAATATGATAAATAGGCTCATTTTAGTAGAGAAACTTGGAGTTCATTTGCTCATCACCTGGTTTCCTTGTGCTACATCTCAGGCACATCACCACACCCACAGCAGTACTTATTCTCATTGATATAATTCCTTCACAGATCAGATTATGGAGGGAGGGTTTGGCATATTGGATTCTCAGGTATAAAAGCATACAGCACATAGTTTTATAAACTGGAGTCTTTTACTTACTTTTGGAGGACTGTGTCGCTCTACAAATTTCAAAAACTTGAGAGTCCTAATGCTTAATTTAACCGCAAGATACACGTGTGTGTGTGTGTGTGTGTGTGCTAAGTCACTCAGTCATGTCTGACTCTTTGTAACCCCATGGACTGTAGCCCACCAGGCTCCTCTGTCCATGGGATTTTCCAGGCAAGAATACTGGAATGATCTGCCATTTCCTACTCCAGGGGATCTTTCAGACCTGGGGATCGAATCTTTGTCTCTTGCATTAGCAGGAGGATTCTTTACCACTGTGCCAGCTGGGAAGCACAAGATATGTGGGTATTATAGAATGTCAGGTCCACTAGGGCCTGGATTTTTGTCAGTTTTTTTCATTGATGAATGTACATAGAGCAGTCCTTAGCTCCTCGTAGGAAGCACACAAACACACACACACACACATATAGAAAGAGTGTGAGTAAATATATCACAAAAAGGAAGATCTGCTCTCCCAAGGTAGGACTGTGTTGTATTAACTTAGTGTTTTTATATTTCCTTGCTATCTGTGTAACTTAGCTCATATCTCTGTATCTTTTATCACTAAAAGATAAAAGGCCACTATTGCACAATTCTTTTAAAGTACTTTGAATAAAAATGAAATATTTAGGTGCCTTTTCTTATCCCCTTCTATTTGAAACAAAAGAAAGAAAACTTATGCTGACTGAGCATCTGTTATGTGCCATGCACAGTGTTAAACATGTTAAACAATGATCATATTAAACAAGGCAGACTGGAGTTGCTCTAATGTGACCGGACTCTGTCCTCCCTTTATCTTCATAACAAAGCTGTCAGCAGTTGGGACAGCTGCAAACAAGATTGCTACAGGGTTGCCATGAATCTATTTAAGAATCAAGACTAACTTGATATATGAAAGGGATTCTTTCTGCCAGATCCTGCTTAGAAAAGCAGAGACTATCCTTTAATATTATTGATGCTGGACTTCTTTATTCTACAAAAGGATATCCAGTTCCCCTTTATGTGAATGCTCAGAACACGGTGTGCTAACCTTTTAGTATAGCTCTAGTATGCTAAATCTGGAGAAGGCAATGGCACCCCACTCCAGTACTCATGCCTGGAAAATCCCATGGATGGAGGAGCCTGGTAGGCTGCAGTCCATGGGGTCGCTAAGAGTCGGACACGACTGAGCGATTTCACTTTCACTTTTCACTTTCACGCATTGGAGAAGGAAATGGCAACCCACTCCAGTGTTCTTGCCTGGAGAATCCCAGGGACAGGGGAGCCTAGTGGGCTGCCGTCTATGGGGTCGCACAGGGTCGGACACGACTGAAGTGACTTAGCAGCAGCTGCTGCAGTATGCTAAATCGGAAATAACTCTCCTTCTGAACAGAACTTTGGGAGCTTTACAACACTGATTGAGCCCTGCACCACTGCAGAAGGTTAGAGTTCCATGTGTAGAGAAGGCATTGTGGAAATAATTCAGGGGTTAGAGCCAAACACATATAGATATGAATTCCAATTCTACAATTTGCTAGCTAAACTTAGCCAGCCTTAGTTTACTTATGAAGTAGTAAATTTTTTTCAGGACTATTTTAAGAATTAGAGAAATCATGGACAGTTCCTTTGAATAGAGTACATACTTAATGTTCTCTAATGTACTGTAATGATTGGAAGAGGATGAAGATAGGAAATAGTAATTGTGTATCTCTGGCTGTGCATTGCCCACTTGACCATGTGTACAAGATAAGGAAATTTGGACAGTGCCTTCAACTCATAGCTCCTATTTAATGCCTACCTTTTCTTCAAGGAGGGGCTTCTCAGGTGGCACATTGGTAAGGAGTCATCTGCTTCCTGCCAATGCAGGAGGCTCAGGAGACATAGCTTTGATCCCTGGGTCAGGAAGATCCCCTGGAGTAGTAAATAGCAGCCTATTCCAGTATTCTTGCATGGGAAATCCCAAGGACAGAAGAGTCTGGTGGGCTACAGTCCAAGAGTTGTAAAGAGTCGGACATGACTGAGCCCAGACATTTCCTTCAAGGCTCTGGCTTTGCCACCCCACACTGATCTCTTTCAACATCAGTTGGCTTTCCTGTAGTATAAATTGCATGCAACAACATGTCAGGAAGCCTGTGTTAAATATAGATTTTGCTGTTTACCATATGACCTTGGTCATCACTATATGACCTTGGGCAAGTCAGTTCAAGTTCCTGAGTGTCAAGTTCCTTTTTATTAAAAATTATTGTGAGCTTGTATTGAAGATTAAAAACAATAAAAATGAAAGGTGTGACAGACCTTAAAATGCTTAATAGATTGTCTCAGTTATTCATGGCTGTGTAACAAATCACCACAAAAAAGTCATGAGTTAAAACAATAATGATTTATTATTTCTCACAGTTCCAAAGTCTAGGCTGAGATCAACTGTGGAGTTCAGCTCAAAGTGATGTCTGGGGCTGGCTCCTTCCTTCACTCACCAGTCTGATGCCTTAGTTAATGTAGAGGAGCAAAATTTGCCACCCAAAGTATGTCTCTTTGGCATGAGAATTAATTTAGGCTGATTTTCTTTTTAAGAAACAGAAGACTGGGGAAGTCTTCTGTTTCTTTAAACCTCCCTCTCAGCTGCTTTAAGAATTTAGATGAAGGCTTCCTTGGTGGCTCAGACAGTAAAGAATCTGCCTGCAATGCAGGAGA
Organism: Cervus canadensis; assembly: GCF_019320065.1. Classification (NCBI taxonomy): domain Eukaryota; kingdom Metazoa; phylum Chordata; class Mammalia; order Artiodactyla; family Cervidae; genus Cervus; species Cervus canadensis. The sequence goes on from NC_057404.1 coordinate 33,298,658, forward strand.
CCCGGGTTTGATCCCTGGATTGGGAAAATCCCCCTGAAAAAGGGAATGGCAACCCACTCCAGTATTCTTGCCTGGAGAATTCCATGGATAGAAGAGCCTGGTGGGCTAGAGTGCACAGTCTCACAAAGAGTTGTACACGAATGAACAACTAACACATACACATCTGTTCTGGAACAGAGCTATCCCAAAGATACCTACAAAGAATAGGGACTAGTTGTGGTGGAGGAGAAACCAGAATCCACTCTCTCATTGTTTTTGCATGGCCCAATAAACATTTGTTTACCAAACAGTTTTCTTTTCTATCTCCATATGAACTGCCTTTTCCCCCTTTGAAGTCCCTCAACCACGACTCCCAAGATTCTCTTTGTCTTTAGCTGAAGCTGATGTTTAAAACGAGGATTCTGGCCATTTGGGTGAGTTACCCAGTTTTTCTGGGTCTCTCTCGTGTGTATATGTTATTAAACTTGTGTTTACTCATCTCCTATCAGTCTGTCTCATGTCAATTTAATACTTAGGCCAGCCAGAAGAACCTGGAAGGGTAGGGGACAAATCTCTTCCTCCCTGACACTGGCATGGCTGAAATAGGTGGGGCCTAACTGGAAGGGGGATATATTTATTACCATGAATCTTCTCTGGTAGGGTAGCCAGGCCATTTTACATGGTGGCTCAGGGGCCTTAAAAAGGCTCTTCCAAGAGAACAAGCTTCAAGCCTCTGCTTGCAACAAGCCTGATAAAGTCCTATCAGTCACAGGGCTGGTCTCACAGCCCCTGTGTGAGGTGACTACACAAGAACGTGGCCCCTGGAAAGTGTGGGTCATTGGGGCCCCCAGTGTGACACACCAGGGTAAGTCTACCACACCAGTGTAAACAGTCACTGATAGTCTCACCCCACTTCTACTACATTTTGGTAAGGCTTTGCTTTTCTTTTTTGTGGAGGGAGGGGGACGTGTGTTGTGTATATTCTGTCATCTTATTGTTCCAAGGAGCGTACAAATTGCTTGGTGGCAGTCACTATGCCCTAGGGTTATCTTGTGTTCTCACAAAGATAATATTGCAGTATGTTGACTTGGGAGCCTCTGCACACTAGGTCCAAATCCTTCCTGAATCTGCCACTTATCAGTTATGTAGCCTTAGGCAGGTTACATAACATCTCTAAGCCTCAGTTTCCTCATGTGCAAAATGGAGTAATAATAATTTCTTCCCTCACATGACTGCATGAGAATTAAATGAGCTACTACGAGGGGAAAAAAGAACAGCTTCCAATCCAGAATAAACTTTTGTCGTTGTTCAGTCTCCAAGTCGTGTCTGACTCCGCAACCCTATGGACGACAGCACGCCAGGCTTCCCTGTCCTTCACCATCTCCCAGAGTTTACCCAAGTTCGTGTCCATTCATTAGCTTTTCAATTTATAATACTTTTGCATAGCTATTTTAGCACATATTCAACTGTGTTAAATAAACTTTAAATGTTAATGTTATGATATTTTATCAATCTAAAGATAGCCCGGTGTGCTGGTTTAATTTGTGTCTGATTTCTCATTCCTGAACCCCACCCTAACACCTCATGAAAGGATGAATTTCTTGAGTAATTAATATGGAAATATTTTACAACCTCAAAAATTGTGAGAAGCATTTACAGATAAAATGAAATAAATTCTGTATTTTGACATTACACTCTGACAATGAAATTAAAGCTTTAATATTTTTGTTCACCACTTTTCCCAATTAAAAAAGGAGGAAACTGCACTCTGGTTTCTCCTCAGATTGTGTGAATCTTTCACCATTTTTAAAAAAAGGAAGAAACTGTTTTGGTTATATCCTAATCTTTAGAATTTGAGTAGTCGTATTTGATAACATTCAATTAAATATGTGTTAATTATATGAAAGTAGTATAATTGAGAAGCTAATGACATTTGTTGAAACTTTTTTGTAAACTTTACTTGCCTGTAATGCTCCATGATACAAAGTTAACAAGAATATTTTGACTTTTTTTACATGTAAAAATTTTAGTGTGTATGTTGAGACCTACAGGCATTCTCTGAATTATATTCAGGTTATTCCTGCCAGTATGCTGCCCTCTCTAGAATTTAACAGAATTACTTTTGAACAAGGGATATAGCTGGCAGCATGGAACAATCGATTTTCTACTCACATTCTCTCTTTTCCACCCAATGAATTTTACTGCCTATGGGCAGCAGCAGTTGTACCCTCTAATTCACTCCACTATTCTCTTCACACCCACAAACAAAAGTCTACTGACAAGAAAATAGCTTCTTTTAGGAGAAAAATAGGTGAAGTTAGGACACAAAATGTCACCGTTATGAGGATCAGGACAATTAAGAAATTTAAATATTAGATAAATTTATTTAGCAAACTAGCTTAATTAACTTTTGGTACGCCGTATGTATTTGAAAAACTTTAAAGTATTAATTTGCTGTTTTGCATTAAGAACTATTAAATTCTCCATAGATTTTTCAAGTCCATGTAAGGTACAAATTAGTTAGCAAACACAATTGCCCTCCTTGACTTTTTAATGAACCTGTATTGCCAGTCATTTGCTGTAAGTGCACTCCCTTTTGTTTTTTTCTCTTGACCCAAGCATTTTGTTTAAGACATATGCTTTCTACAGGAAAAATAACATATATGTGTTTTAGTGTTCAATGTATATTCAAGTGATTCATGTATTGCTTGAGGGGGCAGAAGATCAGATGGAAAGTGTTAAGAAAAGAGGAAAGATACAATTTTTTCTGGTAAAGGAAGCATGAAAGAGAAAGAAAATGATGAAACAGATTGTTTCTATTTTTCTCATTGATCTAGGGAAAATAAAAGTGTATTCAAATTGCCTAGACCTATGTTTTAAAATAGGAAAAATGGTACAAATCAGAAAATTGCTTGTCTTCCTCCAAAAAATGCATTTCTTAACCATTATTGATTTAGTATATATATAATTATATGATGCTATTTTTTTTCCTTTATCAAGCATTCATTCAGTATGTTCTATATGCTTGACATACAACCCTTCCAATATCTTAAAACCTGGTGTGACAGAGAAATATGAATGAATGAGTGTAAAAGGAGTTACAAATTTTGTGCTAAGTGTCTGTGCTTTGTGATGGGGAGATGGATATCAGAGAATTGTCATAAAAACATTTATAAAGGAAAAAGTACTTTTAAATTCAAAGGTAGCCACTAAAAACCCACAATGACTAAGGAATTCTTTTAGCTTAAAAATATTAAGCAAAAGAGAAATTTGAGTTAACCAAAGATAAAACAAATGATAATTTTCCTCCAAATGAAGTCAAGCTTTATCATATTAAGGATGGTAATTGGAAATATTTCTCATGCGTTTATCAAAGACTGTTAGAAATTTTATCAGGAAATGTTTTCTAATTTTGTAGAGAAAAAACACTAACAGAACCCCCAAGTTGGTACCTACGGGCTTCCTTGGTGGCTGAGATGGTAAAGAATCTGCCTGCCATGCAGGAGACCTGCGTTCGATCCCTGGGTGGGGAAGATCCCCTGGAGAAGGGAATGGCAATCCACTCCAGTGTTCTTGCCTGAAGAATTCTATGGACAGAGAAGCCTGGCAAGCTGCAGTCCATGGGGTCACAAACAGTTGGACTGAGTGACTATCACTTCCACTTTCAACTTAGTGCCTGTTATTTCATTAAACAAATACTCATGTGACTTCTGCTGTGTACCACCTACCACATGAATTATTGCCAACTGTTAACCTCAAGTCTTCTGTGGTCCCTTTATGAAATCAAATAATACAGGCCAAGAAAACTCTTGTGCTTTATAAAGTGTGCAAGGCGTTTTATCAGCTTTCTGGAGAAGTCCTAATATTGTCAGGGAGCACATTTGCATTTAATATCTACTTAACTCAGGTCATATTGTTTTCTGTTTTGACTTTAAGAAGAAATGTGATTGGTAATAACAATAAAATGGGCACACTTATTTAGCACGGAATGTTTATGCCAAGAAAATTACAGAGACAGATTAAGATTTGCAAAGAGATGGCATTTTTCCAGTAATTGCTCTCTGGATGTCTGTACAGCAGGTTTGATTCAGGGCCGGCTGCTGTCTGAGAGCTTCTTTCCCTTGCAAAGAGAGGTCTGCTGCATCACCTAATGATGTTTTATCTGCTCTTCTGTGGTTTCACTTAACTGCCATAGCAACACTAACAGTGCCAGCCCACACCGCCATCAACATTCCGGGGAAGGCTTGTCTTGCCTTCACAAGACCGCTGCCACATCTGCTGTGGAGCTTTTCCAATTCATCAGATGTGTATTTTTAAAAAATGCTCTCCCAGGGAAGAAAAATAAGTGTTTGAGAGAGGGTTATGGTATTTTTCAGCCTACTGTGCAAGTTTTGATTGCTTTATCACAGGGGCATTTCCAGATTTTGTGGGGCCTGAAACAAATTACAGGAAGGAACACTATTTTTTAAAAAATTCCAAATTACATATTCAGAATTAGATACAAAAGTGAATATTAGAATTTAAAAGATCACGGCAGGTTACATACATCTCTCATACAAGAGAGCTGATACACACCCGAGGTATCACAAAATCCAGGAAGGTAAGCTTGCATTGTTTTAATTGACTGACAGACACATTTCTGTAATAGCTTTTCCCTCTAATTTCCTATGTATATACTCATTGATTTCATCTTTATGACGGACTTTATAAGATAATTTTCTGTAGCAAGATTAGAAAGATAACTCAGTCTTTCCACTACCATGGTGCTGAAAATCAATTTTTTTTTTTTTTACTATTGACAGTCTAAAATAGCTTCTAGCTTCACAGCTCATTATTGGTTATGACATGTAATTTTTAGAACCTTTGCAAAATTTGGGAAATCCTCAATCAAGTTCACTTCACATATGAGCTGTCAGATTTAGAAGAACATTTCACAGACTAATTGCGGGTCTGAATATTTTGAATTTTCTCCTCAACTGCTCACACTGTTCTTGCCTGGGAAATTCCTTGGACAGAGGAGCCTGGAGGGCTACAGTATATGGGGTCCCAAAGCACTTGGACATGACTTAACAAGTAAACAACAGCAACAACTCACATTGTTACAGTGTCAAGCACCAGAGGATACCATCCTATCACAGTACAGCATCTGACTCTGCACCTCTTAGTCAGGAGCTTAATAGTTCACTCTGATGGGAGGTCAGAGTATTCCAGGCCTGAAAGCTATAACTTAACCATCTATAGAAATGACTGAAAATTACCTAAAAAATGTTCCTTCTAAATTTACTTCAAATATTTCCGAGTCAACTGCCGCACAGCCTGATGCAAAAAAATACCTAAGGTTACTGCATTGTCACCTGACCAAAGGAAAATATAATAGAGGGATAAGTCGGTATAGAAAGCAATAATGGTCTTACCTGACAGCAATTAAAATATTTTAATTTTGCCGGACCACTGAGGGATCCTGACCCCTAAGCTCTGTTAGTTTCCCAGTGAATCTGCTTCTGCTTGTGATGCATACACTAGACCTCTGCACACCAGTCTCCCTTAGACTCTGTCTGGTCCAAAAGAAAGTCACCATCTTATAAGGTTTAGTTAACATTCCTCTCAGGCATCCTCACTCCATCCTGCCTTCATTTCCTTTAGCCCAGTCACTTCTTTATCAGACCAAAGACTGATTGATCATAAGACAAATAAGACTTAGAGGCTGAAAAGATGTGCATGCATCATTTGGACCCTCGCCAATGCTCTGATCTATGTTCTTGAGTATTAAGGCTTTCCAAAAATTATCTTGCAGAATAGGCTGAGCTTACATCTCTGAGATTTCAGATGTATTTCTTCCTTTATATTTTATTTTTGTAGAAGACACATACAGAACTGAGATGCACGGTGAATATGAAAGAGAATGAGTGCCAGTGACTTCAGTGGATATTGATCAAAACATTTGTTATTTCGCTGTGTGTGGTGGTAAGATTCCTCAGTGAAGTGCTGCCAACATTTGCTCAGCACAGTCTCTAAAACATTAAATGAAACATAATACTGCCTTATCACTGAGTGAATTGACCATGCAGAAGGTGGTGGGAAGCGTTCATTAAACTGTACAAATGGACTATTAGTTTATTCTCTCCTCTAGTTTCCTACCATCAAAAGCCGAGGGAGAAAGATACTAATATGATGATGCCATAGCCTCCACTGACAGCACAGTAATTGTTTCATTCTGAGCATTTTGAAAAAGAACCCCTGTTTTTCAGGCTTGTACTTCAGCCACATATCTTTAATTATCTGAAGTGTGGAGTAAGACTTACAAGCTAGATGTGAAACAGTATACTATTTTTTTGCGCCTGGCATGAATGCTTTCGGTGGTTTTTACGTTCACATGTAATAATGTCATATTTTAAAGGAATGTCACCACCTTCCTTGGCACATTTTACAATCACTCTACAAAGCATTGAATGCTTAATTATTAGAAAGCCAACAATGAGGAAAGTGGAAAGTGAGTTATGTGAATCAAGGAGGAAGAAATTTTTCTCTTCCCTTCTGGGTTCTTTTGGCTGGTCTGAAAATTAAATTGACATAAGTTAGATTAATAGAAAAAAATTACATCAAAGTTTAACAACACATACACATGGGAGAATAATATATATACATGGAAGGGCCTCAGAAAATGGGATCTCACCAAGATGGCTGAAACCCTCACCTTAAATATCATCTTAAGTTAAAGTCAAAAGAGGATTTAGAGTAATGGTTTGAGACTTCAAAGGGGAAGAAGACAATGTACATGGAGATGGAAAACCAAATACTTTGGTGAACAAATATTTGCTGGCCTTGCAAAGACAATACACAGAGAGAAATTTTGAAAGTCTTTGCCAGTTTCCCCACTAACTACATACCTAGTTCCTACTGTAGTTATCGTGGTAATACTGTCTTCCTAGGACAGGTCTTCTGTCTATGTTCTTTTAAGCAATTAAGGGAGAGGTCCAAGATTCTCCCCAAGTCTTTGCCTAATTGATTGTTCTTAGTGGGAATAATCTGCATTACAAAGAGACATTTTGAAGTGGTGAATTTTGTTCCCCTACAGGGATATCAATCCCTAAACTATACAGCTTTTATATCCATAAATATATCTTAGTAAGTCTGGAAATATAAAATATTTTAAATTGGTACTGTTATGAAAAGCAAGTGTTACAGAATAATAGAACTAACTCTAAGCTCTATTTTTGTTTGTTGTACAATTTGTTTAAACTGGAAAAGATTTAATGTCCAACCTACTTACATTTAGGTGAAAAAACTGAAATCTAAGGAAGTTAAGTGACTTTTCCTAAACCTGCTAGTGATAGTCAGGGCTAAATTCCAGGTCTGCTTATCAGATCAAGGTTTTTTTCCCTGAAATATATTTTCCTATCAAATTTACATTGATGACTAATTTTATGTGATGTAACAGTCAGCTTATAAATTATACTAGGCAGTGTTTGTGATTTTCTTAGACATTCCTGTTTTAAGATGGTACCTTATTCTCTTTTGCTCATAATAGATGAATATAGAAATTCCAGCTCTTAAAAAAATAAGATTATGTGATTGAAATGTTTCATAAATTCCTGTATAAATTCTCTGCTTATTTTTGTGCTGCAAGTATTGGTTTGCTACTGTTGCTATAATAAATCATCACAAAAAGTGATTTAAAACAAGACGAATTTATTAGTTACAGTTCTATGGATCAAAACCGTGAATGGGTCTTACAAGCCAAAATTAATATGGTGCCAGAGCTGTGTTCTTCCTGAAAGTCTTGAGTAGAGATCATTCACTCATCTTTCCCAGTTTTTTCAAGCCACCACATTCCATGGCTCACGGTCTCTTTCTCCATCAACATAACATCTTCCAGTCTCTCTTTGTCTCCAACTCTTCTCACAACCTCTCTAAAAAGGCCCTTGTGGTTGCATTAGACCCAAATGGATAATCCCACACCCCATCTCAAAATCCTCAATTTAATCACATCTACAAAGTTTCTTCTGTGTATTCTTGCCACCTCTTCTTAATATCTTCTACTTCTGTTAGGTCCATACCATTTCTGTCCTTTCTTGTGCTCATCTTTGCATGAAATGTTCCCTTGATATCTCTAATTTTCTTGAAGAGATTTCTAGTCTTTCCCATTCTATTGTTTTCCTCTGTTTCTTTGCATTGATCACTGAAAAAGATTTTCTTATCTCTTCTTGCTATTCTTTGGAACTCTGATTCAAATGTGTATTTCTTTCCTTTTCTCCTTTGCCTTTTGCTTCTCTTCTTTTCTCAGCTATTTTTAAGGCCTCCTCAGACAATCATTTTGCCTTTCTGCATTTCTTTTTCTTGGAGATGATCTTGATCACTGCCTTCTATAAAATATCATGAACCTCCGTCCATAGTTCTTCAGGCACTATCAGATCTAATCCCTTGAATCTATCTGTCACTTCTACTGTATAGTCATAAAGGATTTGATTTAGGTCATACCTGAATGGTCTAGTGGTTTTCCCTACTTTTTTCAATTTAAGTCTGAATTTCGCAGTAAGGAGTTCATGGTCTGAGCCACAGTCAGCTCCCAATCTTGTTTTTGCTGACTGTGTAGAGCTTCATCTTTGGCTGCAGAGAATATAATCAATTTGATTCCAGTATTGACCATCTGGTGATGTCCATGTGTAGAGTCCTCTTGTGTTGTTGGAAGAAGGTGTTTGCTATGACCAGTGTGTTCTCTTGGCAAAACTGTTTGCCTTTGACCTGCTTCATTTTGTACCTCAAGGCCAAATTTGCTTGTTACTCCAGGTATCTCTTGACTTCTGACTTTTGCATTCCAGTCCCCTATAATGAAAAGGACATCTTTTTTGGGTGTTAGTTCTAGAAGGTCTTGTAGGTCTTCATGGAACTGTTCCACTTCAGCTTCTTCAGCATTACTGGTCAGGGCATAGACTTGGATTACTGTGATATTGAATGGTTTGCCTTGGAAATGAGCAGTTGATTCCTCCAGCTTCATTATTCTTTCTCAGTATTGCTTTGGCTATTCAGGGTCTTTTGTGTTTCCATACAAATTGTGAAAAAAAATTTTCTAGTTATGTGAAAAATGCCAAAATTGGTAGTTTGATAGGGATTGCATTGAATCTGTATATTGCTTTGGGTCATATTGTCATTTTCACAATATTGTCTCCAGTCCAAGAACATAATACCTGTTTGTGTCATCTTTGATTTCTTTCATCAGTATCTTATAGTTTTCTACATACAGGTATTTTGTCTCTTAAGGTAGGTTTATTCCTAAGTATTCTTTTTTTTTTTTCTGCAATGGTGAATGGGATTGTTTCCTTAATTTCTCTTTTTGATTGTTCATTGTTAGTGTATAGGAATACAAGGGATTTCTGTCAACTTTATATCCTGCTACTTTACTAAATTCATCGTTTAGGTCTAGTGATTTTCTAGTGGTGTCTTTAGGGTTTTCTATGTGTAGTATCATGTCATCTGCAAGTAGTGAGAGTTTTGCTTCTTCATTTTCCTGTTATTATTAATATTGCCCCAGTTCTTAGAAATTCTCTCAATGATAAGAGGAAAAGAGATAATAATGATTCTCATCGTATGTGTTTTCCTCTTTGTTTGACATAGTCCTTGCTACTTTACAAACCTTGAACTCCACATCAAATGGTTTTATTATGCATATCTTACACATGAAAAAATGAGGTTCAAAAAACCTCAATAATTTAAGCAACATTACCTGCATAGGAAGTGGCAGAGGTCAGAATCAGACAGAAACAACAAAATATCCCCTTCTCTTCCAGGTTTCTGATGTCTTCATCACAAGGTCCATTCTGTCCTAACCTGTTTTCCAAACACAGCTCTTCTTCAGTTCTCAGTTCTGGATTCACCTTTAGGCTTTTGCACTAGCAATTAACAGTTAATTCATTTCATTCAAGCTTTTTGTATGCAAACTTCAGAAATAACAACAATAGCAACGACAATTAGAACTTCAAAAGTTTGAAGAGTAGTTTTAAAAAGAGAAAACAAGCCAACCAACAAACAAGACATCTGTAAACAGTGCTATTGGATTTAGGAACCACAGGAAGCAGATGGAAAATGTTGAAACATTTCTACAGACAGTGCAAAGAAATCCTCTATTAAATAGAAGAGGGTTTTAGGATTCTGGTCTTAGATCACAAATGAAACAAAAACAATTATAGGAAAATATAAATGTTTGTGAGTAAAAATATGTCCAGAAATTCCTTGACTTATTAGATGGCATTACCTTGGGAAGTACATACTTTGTACATATTTTGTTAAGTATTTTGAACGGAAGGTGCTAGCCCTCTAAAGTCTCTTGACCTTATAAGGTAACTATGCAAGTAATCAGAAAAAAATAATAATAAAATATAATATTGTTACCATGTTTATTGAGAAAGAAAACTAGGAGAAAATAAAATGAACATTTGAATAATGGTCTTTAATATAGGAGAGCTTTTAAAAATGTTTTCCTCTCTTCTTATTCTTTTATATTTTCTTCTGCTGATTTATTTATTAATTAAAAAAATTTTTTTTCATTTATTTTTATTTGTTGGAGGCTAATTACTTTATAATATTGTAGTGGTTTTTGCCATACATTGACATGAATCAGTCATGGATTTACATGTGTTCCCCATCCCGATCCCCCCTCCCACCTCCCTCCCCATCCCATCATTCTGGGTCACATTTTGCTCTTTTATATAAGGAATGTTTCCTTTCTTTTATTAATTGAGCTATTTTCTAGTGTTGAATTTTTTCATTTTAATTACTTTTTAAGTGAAAACAAAATTATTGCAAGGATATACGTGGAATATCCATCTTTAGTAAGAACTGATAGAAGATGCTCTTAAATTTTTGCATGTGCTAGGACTCTGAGCCTTCTAATCTTACTTTCATGCTTTCCCTTGGTGATTTTGTATTAAACAGTGAGTTTACTAACATCTGTTAAAATGGCGATAGCCAAACCTACAACTCCAGAGATCCTACTCCTGAGCATTTTTCTAATCACCTATTGTGCTTGCCCACTTGGACCACTTGAGTGTCCCTAGTCATCTTAATTTCCACATGTCCCATACTAAAACCATCACTCCTCATCACAAATCTGGCCCCCCTATAGATAGTTGCCCATCTCCCATTCTACCAACAGAAATTCTAGGGTCATCCCAGATGGTTCCTTCCTACTCAGAATTTAACTGGTTGCCAAATCTTAAACTTTCTCATACCCTTCTCCTTGCCTCTGTTTCTTCTCTTCGATTATATTATCTCCATGTCCAGACTCTGAATTCCTTTCAAATCATTATCCCTCCATCATGAAGTAGTTTCTTAAAACTAATGTCCTTCCGTGGCTTGCCCTAGCTTTCAACATAAGCTTAATAATAGTGATGGTTGCCATTTTATGTTTATTACATGTCATATGCATGTCTAGAATACTAGACACTTGTATTAGTACATATCTTTGCATTACTTCTCATCAGTCATCAATCTTGTAAGACTGATATTACTCTAATTTTACATATGGAGAAGTTGAGGTTAGGAAAGCTTAACTAACTTGCCCAAGACTAGTGAGCCCAGTTAGTAGTTAGCTGGGGCTCAGTTGTAGGATGGCTTGGCAGCAAAGCCTTCTATTCCACTGGTGTGGTGTTTAATCACTCAGTCATGTCCTACTCTTTGTGAGCCCATGAACTATACAGCCCACTAGGCTCCTCTGCCCATAGGATTCTCCAGGCAAGAATACTGGAGTGGGTTGCTGTTTACTTCTCCATATTCCACTGGAGCTGTTGCTAAATTAAAATTCACAAAATCAGCACCTGGACTTTTCATAATCTGTAGCAATCAATTGCTGAGCCTTCCTAGCTTGGGTAGTTGCTTCAGCAAGACCAAGATATTTGATATGCCTTTTTCTTTCTTTCTTCTCTCTCTATCTTTAACTTTCATACATATGTACCTTTTTAAAAATTACTCAAGAATACATTCAAGTTATTTTAAAAATTCAAATAAAGAAGTAATTAGTGTAAATGATCCCTCCTCTACACAATCTCAGTCTTCTCCCAAGAGACCTAATCACTCTCACACTTCAATCTTGACTGAATTCATTTAGTCTAAAGACTTGGATCTTGTCTGCTCTGGGAAGTTTCCTTCTATTATTTCTCTTTACTGATTTTGCTCTTTACCTCTGGAACCCCTGTAGAGCAATCTTTGTGCCACAGATTACTCTGGCATCTGGTAAAGCTTATGGAACTTAAAAGTATATAGTTATAGGATTATAAAGAAAACCAATTATATTAAAATTCAGTTATCAAAATACTAAAAAGCATAATATAGTAATATAATCCTTTGTGAAGGTATCAGTAAATTGATCTAACAACACATTTAATAGGTATCTAAATTCTGAAGTAGTGATAGGCATAAATTACACTTTGAGATACCTGCAGCAATGTCTGCTGTCATGTAAAAATATCCGTACTTTCTGTTGATGATAAATTCAAATGTACTCCCAGTACTACTGTGATTTTTGCCTACATTCATCATTGAAAGAATTATTAAATTCAGTAAGAGTATGTTGAAAAAGAGGTAATTCATTTTCCTATCCAAGGACTCCTTGAAATCTATCCACATCCTTATGTTAGTATCAACTGGGATTTAGAATCTCTCTCTTTCTTACATTTCCTCTGTACTTCTCCATTCTCTATCTTTTTATACTATGTTCTAGGATTAGCTTTCTTTTTAGATACTTTATTCCATTGATAAAGAGAACTTTTAACTATTTTTTCTACCTATTATGCTAAAATTTCATGTTTAAAATAATGAGGAAATTACAGTTAGAAGCATTCAATCATTCAAAGTGAAGTTTCCAAAGGAAAGAGAAATTGCACTGAGGTAGATATAGATTTTTTGAGAAAAGTGGTGTCAGGAACATTTTGCATATCACTAAAAGGAGTTATTAAATTCTTTGTGTAAGACTAGATAAATCCGGAGAAGATCCAAAAATTCAGAGATGGTAATCCTAATTTAGCCTTTGCTATTACTTTATGTTTAGTCTAGAAAATAATTCAGTAGTCATTCAATTTGGAAATGAAAATATTCATGAAGCTACCTTCATGAAAATACTGAGCAAATAATGATCAAGAACTCTATAATAGAGTTATATGGATGTTATATAATGAATGATAAGGGATGATTTCTCCAAATAGAATTACTGCATAAAGATGAAAAGAAGAAGATGAAGTGAGAAAGAGGTTAGGAAGAGAGAGACATGGTTTTTGAATGAATAAACCAAGAACATTTGCAAAATAAAGCAAAACCCACAGGGACGAATTGAAATTTTCTTTGCCATTGGAATGGCAAACATGTTCTTTATACATGTTCAATATGTCCTAAATGTTTGCCTCATCTTTCATTTCCACTGATATCATGAGTTCAGTTCAGTTCAGTTGCTCAGTCGTGTCCAACTTGATATCAAACCAAACTACAAAAGATGAGACTGCAAAGCTGAGGATAACCTGTCAGCCTAAGCTGACAGACAAGGCCGATCACCAGTGTCTCTCTCCCAGTGACAGCGCCTATTCTTCACATCCTGTGCTTCACAATAGCCATTCAAGGAAGAAGGCAAACAGGAAATTCATCAAACCCCAGAGTCACTGTCCATTTTTCCCCTCTTGGCCATCAGTTAATGCTCTCATTCTGATCCATACCCACCCATCAGCGCCCCTGAAATCAGTCAGCGACTGACTTTAAAGGCTGCAGTTAGACTCACAACTGCCTTCCTGCTTATTCTCCCAGTGCTGTTGCCAGAAAGCCCAAGGCCTGAGCAGAGGTTTAAAATATTTACATTCTTCGACAGTAAATAAAAACCAAGATAGTCTCCCTCAAAGGCATAGATTTGGGGCTTCTCTGAACAAATCAGGAAATCTAAACTGCTTTATAGCTCAACAACGCTCTGCCTTACCCAGGCTTTGCCTGAATTTGATGCGGGATGACCTCTCCAGCAGTTTCATCGTCCACATTATATATGAAATGGAGTTCCAGTTTTTCAGCCAAGATTTCAACGATCTTAATTCTGTCATTTTTTGCTTTGTCAGAGGTGCTGTCCATTCTTCTCCCACGATGGTGATGTCATGTCATATCCTTTGGGATCCAACTTGACATTGATCTTTTAGGAAGCCTTACAGGAGCACCCAACCTACAGTGCCCCCCACAAATCCTTCACTGTCAGCGATGGGAGATGCTTGAGCTGTTTAGTTATGGTCCCTCTTATGATACCCTGTTGTGGTTATATTGACATCTAATGAAATATTTAACTTTTCCCAGGTACAAATAATTTTTTCCCTTCTTTTCACTCATCACATAACTTTTCTACAACTGGAACAAGTTCCAGTGTCTGTTACTCAGGAACAAAGCCCAACAGCACTGCTGTTTACTTGCTACATTGAATTTGGGCAAAATATTGATCCTCTCTGATCTTTACTCAGTTCTAATATTTGTAAAATGAGGATAAGAATTATACGTCCTCTAGAGGTATGATAAAAATTAATGAGACGATGCATGGTAAGCATTTTGCACAGTGTCCTACTGCCTGGGATTCAGAAAGAACTCAATAAAAAAGTTTGTGTGGTTATTATTATTCTACCATTGTCATTCTCTTGAGAGCTCTTAAAGTGACTTACTTCTGATTTTTTTATACTTGTAAGCCTTTCACTGCCCTAGAAGTTTGCACGGCTAACTCTCCTCAATTCTTCCTGGTGATTAATATCACCATAAAATATTCTTCTAATATTCTGCAATTCCCCTGTTATGGTAATAGAGGAAGGAATTTTCATCTATGCTTCTAGGTTCTTCTACCTGGTCTAAAAATTAAATTGGCGTGAGACTAACAGAAGAAAATTAAATAAAAATTTAATAACATTTATACATGGGAAAGACCTAGGAAAACTGAGTAACTCACCAAAATCATTGAAGTCCTCACCTTAAATACCATCTTCAGCTAAAAAACAAGAGAATCTTGGGAGTAGTGGTTTTGGACTTCAAAGAGGAGGAGAGCAATTCACATGGAGTTAGCAAAGCAAATGTTTGATAAAAAAATAGTTGTTGGACCACGCAGTGACAATGGGAGTCAAGAGAGGAATTTTAACAGCCTTTGCTAGATTTCCTGACATCTACATGCCTAGTTTCCCACTGTCTACATACCTAGTTATATTTGATGATATTTCTCTTCTTGAAACAAGTCATTTGTCTACATTTTTTAGGCAGTTAATGGGAAGGTCAAAGTTTCTTCCAGAGTCTTTTGGATCTTGATTGTTTTCAGCTTGAAATAATCTGTACACTAAAGAGACATTTTGGGGTGGCAAGTTTTGCTCCCCTCCATTCTTATGCCACTTACATTTCCATGAAAAGATTATATAGAATACAAGTAAATTGTGCAGATTTATGTTTGCTAACCAGATAGTGATGTTAATAGTGAATACATCTGTTTCTTTATTGATCATCTGTTATGTGGCAAGTCTTGTGCTAGATATTTGTTTTCCTTGCTTTATCTCTAATGTTTAAAACTCTACAGGAAGTATGTAATGACATTCATTTTACAAATGAGAATACTTAAATCCCCGGTAGTTAAATAAACTATTTATTTTCATTCAAGATCTATGTGGCAGAAAGGAGTTTGAAATGAGATCTGTATTCAAAATCCATGCCCTGCCCTCTAATTACCTTTACCTGGTGTACATCATCTAGTCCAGTATTGAGCCATTCAGAGGAAAATGGACTCTAGTAAATCTTTATACTATACTTTTTAGAAATATAGTAACAGAATGTGTTTAATGCATAATATATTATTCTTAGGATACCACTAGTAATACTCCTGTGACTCCAGTTTGGATCTCCTAAAAAATAAAAGTTACTTAAGAAGGCTCAAATTACCATTTTTCCAGATATTTTTCCAGATGCAAATAAAAATTGCAATGCAGTTTTTTGTCTTGTTTTGCAGTATTAAGTGGTACTCAGTGTTTTATTTAGGAAGTATCCAATTTAATGTAATCAGTTAAGTATTACTGGTGAAAAAGTGATATGTCTCATTCTTGGATATTAGTTCCAGTTAGATGAGATTTAATATATCACATGGATGTTTATGAAGATTTTACATACAATACAATTGAATATTGATCTAATTTATAGCTTATATATTTAATTTTTAAATATATATCAGTATTTAATGTGCTTGGTTTGATAATTGCCATTTTGGTTCAATTTTTAGGGTAGAATTTGCTTAAAAAAATAAATGGCTCATAGGCATGAAGAAAGTTACAAAAGAAAACTATCAGTAGGCAGTGAACAGATGTATCATGATGCAGAAATAATCATATTTTTACAGCAACAATCTAAAATGAAAATATGTTTCAAAGAGATGTTAGTTTTGTTTAGGTAAACATGGGATTCTCAGCTTCATTTAATTAAACAAACAATAACAAAGAACGGGCATATAAGGCTTCACAAACTCAAAGATTTTTAAAAATGGAATATTAGTCTACTGATCCTTTGCTTTTATCATAGAAACTAATTTATGTATTTTTGGATCAACTGGTACTTATTTTCTTATTTGTGATTTTTATATTTCCATTTTGAAAGTCTGTAGCTCCAAAACATCATGATGAATGTTTTCTGATCTTCTTGTTGATAGGGAAGCAGAATGCAAGAGACTCACTAGTTTCTCCCAGGATATTAGGAGTTGATGTATTTTAAGCTTATACAGAAGATTATTTTTGCGTGACTCATCCATAGAATGAATTTGAATACTCACTTGCTCCCTTGCAATTTCTCTTTTCTAGGAGGGAGCTTCCTGTAATTCCCTCACCACCGTCTCCATTGTTCATCATCCTTATCAGGGCAGTCACTCCTGCAAATCTCCCTATCACACAACCCAGAAATCCCAAGACATTCTTCACTGCCTATCTTCTTTTGCCTCCCGAATGTGTTAGTTCATAGGTTCAGCTGCTTCTTTCTGGTTCTTTTGAATTCAGATATGTCTTTGCCTCAGTGAAAATCCTTGCCTAGGTACTTATTTTGGAACCAAATTTTAGTCACTTAGTTCTTGTTATATTCTGTGCTTTGACCCTGAATTTCCACCTACTGCATTTCAATATATATATATATTTTTTTTACTTTCTCTACCATGAGAGACAACTCTCTGACGTCATGCAAACTGCTACATTGAAAGTTTTCTATTAGTTAGCCCTAACTTATTGGACCGAAGCCTTATTTCCTGATTATACCAATAAGAAAGACAGTTTACTGTGAAAAGACAATGGCTCATTAGATGCTATATGCATTCCCTTGTATAACCTACATGACAACTACCTCAATTAGGGGTTATCATCCAACTCCCTAGAAAATGAAACTTGTCAAAGTTATCAGTCTAAGGAGATGGATGTCAGGATTCATATTTCATACCCCAACAGCCTGATTCCAGACTCTATGCTCTTAGATCCCAAACAATATTATTTATGATTATAACTTCCATGTCACATAAGTTAATCTGCAACTTTATGAAATTATTCAGTCCCTACCAGCAGCCACCTCTCTCCCCATAACTCTCTCAATCCTCTCTCTCTTTCCCTCACACACTCACTCTCTTTCAGCCTTCCTCCTTAACTCACTCTCTTTAGTGTTTCTTTTGCTCTGCTAAGCACAGAAGGATATTTTTCTTAAATCATAGTGTCTATGAAGTTTATAATTGATCTCTTGCTGACAAAACAATAAGTAATAACCTTTCCCTCTCTCTTATAATTACTTTTTTTTGGCTTCTTTTCCAACCAAATTTCTCCTGAATAGCCTGAATAGTCTTGCTTATTCTCAAAGATCTAACCTAATCCTAAACAGTTTTTCCCTTATGGGTGTAATTATAATTGTTATTTATATTTGCATTTTAATATGTGCTTTATACATTTTTGCTGCTTCTACAAAAAAGCATTCTCCTCGAAGGCAGGGTAATATTATGGACTTCTAAATGCAAACTAAGTCTATCTTATGCCTTTTTCTTTATCTTATTTCTGTGTCTTATTCAGACAAAATGATGCAGATTTGTGTGTGTACATGTTACTGTTTAGAGAAGAGATACAGCAAAAAATTGGATAAGATGTAGCTTCAGAATGAGTATATATTTTGTTTTTTATTTAAATTACTTCAAGGCATAGAACAAAACTCATTCTAAAATATCACTAAATAACTCCAACTCTTTCTGATAATTTTCATTTCTCGATGGCTGGGTATACAACCTGACTATAAAAATCATATGCTGGGATAAATATTGCTACAAAATTTTATCCCTAATTCAATTCCAGGATTTTCATGATGCTGTTTCCTGTCACTTCTGGTCTAATATCCTGTAGCATGCTGGTACGCAGTCCATATCCAACCTGTGTTATTGGATTGGTTTGAATGTAAACCACCCACAGCTTTCTGTTTAATGGTTCAACATCTTTTCTGCAGCTTTAGAAAAGATAAAATTTTTAAAGCGCTGTCATTAATGGGCACTTATAAGCATAAGGAGGGTTAAAAGTGTTTCACCTAAAATATAGAGTTAGACCAGTCACTTCAGGTGCACTTCAGGTAAATAGATTACTAGTAAATTGCAGCCATTTCTTTAAGTGAAAAAAGCTTTTAGATGATTACATAAGCCTTATGAAACTAATTTTATCATCACTGAAGCTCCATGTAATTTTCTCCTAAGTATATTTTACTTCCAAATATGTCACTTAAATCTGTGGTGAAATAATCCCAAAACTATGGCTTCCATTTGTTTCCATTGATCTTCTGGAAAACAATGTGATTATGTACATACAAAAAAAAAAGTTATTCTCCATTTCCAGTATTGACTGAATATCTTGCATCAGACTGATCCTGTCACAAAGGCAGGCAAAGACTGGAGGGGATGTGATCCTTGAGAAAAGGAAACTTGACAAGAAGAGAGTCACATTTATATGGCTTTCCCCCTCAGCAAACTTCCAAGTTCAAGCACAGCTCAAGACTAGTAAGGACTCAAGAAAGTTGCAGTTTTATTGGCCTACACTGTCACAGAATGGAGTTTCTGGGATGACAAAACACCTAAAAATTAAGAGGCTGTCTTAGAAACAAGGGGGCTTCCCTGATGGCTCAGCAGGTAAAGAATCTGCCTACAGTGCAGGAGACACAGGTTTGGTCCCTGGGTCAGGAAGGTCCCCTGAAGTAGGAAATGGCAACCCACTTCAGTTTGCTTGCCTGGAAAATTCCACGGACAGGAGCCTGGCAGGCTATGGTTCAGCAAAGAGTCAGACATGACTGAGTGACTAAGCATGCATGCACACTTAAAAAGAAGAAAATCACAGAAGACTGAACCACAGAATCTTCATACAAACTGCCCTCAGATTCTTGGTTGACCCTGAACTGTGTATGCAGGGGGAAGAACCAAGAAAACAGTAGACAATAACAGCTAGAAGGGATAAAAAAAAAAAAAAGCTCACCATAACTTAACTATCATACGTCACAGAATAAACTTTGGAATTTGAGTCCTGCCAAATTAGAAGGGCCAGGTAAACACACTGGATATTTCATGAAAATTCCAGGAAGACTTTGTAGAATTAAAACTACATCTCAGGACAAATACAGTCTCCTTAAACAAGGAATAAAATTTATATGTTGGATTTTATCAAAATAAAAAAAGTATTTCTACTTGTCAAAGACACTGTTAAGAAAATTTTAAAAGGCAAGCCACCCAACAAGAAAATATTTGTTTTACATACATATATTTGACCATATATCTCAATATATGAAGAACTACTAAAATCAATAATAAAAAACACAACACAATAAAAACTAGCAAAAGACTTAGATGGTTACTTCACAAAAGATGATACACAGATTTCCAGTAAACACATAACAATATGCTAAATTAGCATCATTAGTCATCAAAAAAAATGCAAATGAAAAACACAATAATTTACATTTCATATCCACTAGAATAACAAACAGTACCAAATATTGGCAAGAATGCAGAGCAACTAGAACTTGCAGATCCTGATAGTGTAAAACATGTAAAAACCACTTTGGAAATCTATTTGACAGTTCCTTACTGAAATAAACATATACATAGTCCATGAGCAGTTCCAACCCTAGGTATTTGCTAGAAGAGATGAAAACATTCATCTGTAATGGACATACAGTCGTGTTTACAGCGGCTTTATTTGTAATAGCTCCAAGCTGAAAGCAACCCAAATGTCCAACAGCAGAGAAATAGAAAAACAAATTATTGTCCATTCAGACCACAATATTGCAAGAAATGATAAAGAAAAACTACTGATACTCAAACCAATGTGGATATATTTTTAAAGCATTGTGTTTGTTCAAAAGAAGCCAGAGACAGAAGAGTACAAATGTTTGGTTTCATTAATGTGAAACTCAAAAATTGGCAAAAACTATTCTATTATGATGATAGAAATCAGAACAGTTGTGTCCAGGGGGTGAAGTTTGACTGGAAGAGGGCAAGAAGGATTTCCAGGGTGGTGGAAATATTCTGTGTCTTAATTAGGGTGGTGGATTCACAAGTGTGTTTTTTAATCAAAATGCATTGAATTAGACACTAAGATTTGTGCTTTTCATAGTACAAGTGGTTGTAGTATGCTATTTGGATTGGATTTGGATTAAATATTGTGTGATTATGGTTTGTGTTGGATTGAGTGATTTGAATTAAATATAACATAGCCAGATGATAAGCATTAAAAAGAGTCCATACTGATTCAAAGGAGTACCTGACTCACTTCTCTATATACCTGATGCTCTATTTACCATAAGTACACGGGTATCCTGGAACCATATTTATCATTCCTATTCCCTTGGTTTATTTTCTTTCCTCTTTCCTTGCTCTTTTCATATACTGGTAACTGCTCCAATAATTGAGGGCTATTTTTAGCTAAGGTGTTCCTGTAACACCAACCCCAAGTGCTGAGGTATTTTGCATGCTGGTAGGTTCCAAAACTTCATCTATAAGAAAATCTCTTAACTGAATCTATACAAGATTAAACCAACCAAGATATGAGTTTTAGCTTTATTTTTCAGCCTTCAATGAAACTTCAAAAGCATTCCTTGTAAACTGCTTACTGGAATTTTTCTGTTTCATTTGTTACCAAAATTTGAGCTCTTCCTTTGTTCACCTGTCTGTAAATCTTGATGAAGATACAATATTTTTTTTTTATCAAGTCACTTTATAGAATTTCGTCCCAATTGAGGCAAAAGCTGATTCTCCAGATTCTTTCAAAAAACGTCTATTCTTTTCTGGGTAACCATATCCTTACAAATAGGCTGTGATATTACATCCTTATTTTCTTACTGCTGGGCCAAGCAATTGGTGTGATAGTGAAATGTGACAACTGATCACCATATAAACTCCCTTTTAATGCTCTTCTGTAATGTGTAATAGAGTGTGAACTACCATCATCCTAAAATGTCTTCATGTTTCTACAACATGACAAAGTAATAATGTGAAAATTCTGAATTTAGTAATTTAAAATCTGCCATGAGCCGTGAGTGATATCACCCACACCAAGTTCTAATCTAAGAGTTAGTTTACTCATTTTCCACTTCATTTTATAAGGAAATCTTCCCATTTCATTTTTCAAGGAGAATTGTGGCATTCCACTGGCACTTCTTCCTAGTATTAAGAAATAGTGAAATGCTGAATTTTCCCCTTAACTCTTATATAAATAGTCCTTCTTAAAGCAATTAATTCAGTTTTGTCTATACAGTGAATAAAATTAAGAGGTTGTCTTAGAAACAAGGGGGCTTCCCTGATGGCTCAGCAGGTAAAGAATCCACCTACAATGCAGGAGACACAGGTTTGGTCCCTAGGTCAGGAAGGTCCCCTGAAGTAGGAAATGGCAACCCACTTCAGTATTCTTGCCTGGAGAATTCCACGGACAGAGGAGCCTGGCAGGCTACAGTCCATGGGGCTGCAAAGAGTCGGGCACAACTGAGCGACTAAGACGCACACACACACACACACACACACTGAGTGTGCCCTCAAGGTGATTTTGATATACTCAGTAATCATAGTGCATATGAAAGACCTAATTAGAAACGGAAGGCCATCTATTGTTATATGCCAAAAATGACTGTTCTTCAGACCCTAGAATGGATAAAATCATACTCTTCCATAGACGGAAGTATCTTTTAATTCCTGACATCCAGTATTGTACCCTCTAGCCCCATGTGACTATTTAAGTTTAAGTGACTTAAAAATTAAATGGAATTTTAAATTCAGTTTCTCAGTCACATTAGCTGTATTCCTCAGTAGCCACATGTGGCTAGTTGCTACCATATTGGACAGTACAGATAGAAAACACTGTCAATATTTCAAAGCAGTCTATTGGATGGTGCCGACTGGATCACCTGATGAGTCTCCAACTATGCAGCTTCACAAAATATGGTTTAACTTAATAAACTTTACCTTATACTCTTTTATCCTGACAGAGCACTATGCTCTATTTATATATGGTAGAAATTTTGAGCTGTCACAACCTCCTGGTGTTACTTGATCCTTCCTATCAATGTTGGAGAGCTGGAGCATACTGACTGTTGAATAAATGGGGGGTTCAATGTATAGTGGTCCTAGTGGCCCAAAGAAAGGAAATGAAGCATTGCTTCATAAATGAGAAGTATCTATTAGGTGCCTGCTCCTGATAATATTGGACCCTAAGTTAGGCAGAGGGGAGGCAATGATACTAGGGTGAAAAGAATGTAGTCCTAGCCACCAAGGGTTTAAAATTACAAAGGGTGAAACAACATGAAAAGACCCAAGTGTACTACATAGTGCCAAAGTGCTGTTATGAGAGTACACACAAGGTTCAACGGGATCATATAAGAGAGACAGTAGTGAAGCCTGGAGGTCAAGGAGAACGTCCAGGAATAAATGACATCTAAACTGATCACCAACTAACTCAATTGGCATAAACTTGAGCAAGCTCCAGGAGACAGTGGAGGACAGAGAAGCCTGGCGTACTGCAGTCTATGGGGTCACAAAGAGTCGGACATGACTTAGCAACTGAACAATAACAACAAACTGATCTCAGCTCCGAAAGGATTAATGGAAGGTAAAGAGGATAGAAGAGAGTAGGACAGAGAATGGCGGACAGGAAAACATTCCTTGCCACCACCAACACCACCCCCCCAACACCAAAAAGTGAGTAACTAAGAACTAAGGGCAAGAAAGAACATAAACCATTTAAGAAATTCTATGAAAGATAAAATCAAATTCTGTTAACATAAAAAGTAAACCCAACTGAAGATAAAATTAACTTCTTTACTAAGTAGAGTGAAAAGTGTTAATCACTCAGGTGACCCCATGGACTATAGCCTGCCAGGCTCCACTGTCCATGGAATTCTCCAGGCAGGTGGGTAATCTTTCTCTTCTCCAGAGGATCTTCCCGACCTAGGGATCAAATTGGTCTCCTGCATTGCAGGCAGATCCTTTACTGTCTGAGCTACCAAGGAAGCCCATGTGATGTTAAACTTATTTTAGGATTTAGTTTATTTTGCAATATCATTTCAAAAAGTAAACTTTCTACTTAACATTCTGTCAGAATTACACACACATAACAGTAGAAAGAATGGTTGGGGAAGGGAAGTGTAGATGGATAAATGGTTGTAGCTATTCAGTTGCCAAGTCAAGTTCAGCTCTTTGCAACCCCCTGGTCTGTAGCACACCAGGACCCATGGGGTTCTCCAGGCAAGAATACCAGAATGGGTTGCCATTTCCTTCTCCAGGGGATCTTCCCGGACCAGGGATCGAACCCACATTCCTCGCCTTGGCAAACGGAATCTTCACCACTGAGCTACAAGTGAAGCCCGGATAGATGGCAAGACTTAGCAATTTTAACATAAATTTTATGTGTGAGGGGTTTAGAGGTTTGTCAATGGCTCTTCCAGCCTGAGTAGAATTAAATCCATTATTACAGCAAAGCAGTTATGAGTATGTAATTGTGAATACCCAAGTACTTATAAATTTATAAATCAACATAGTACTGAAAAGCTATTATTTCACTATATATGTTAACAATGCCATTTAAAAATTCAAAACATAAAACAAAAATACTTAGGTTTTTTATTTAAGATTTTCTTTACTGTATATCTAAAAATGATGAATTTGACTTCACAGAAATAGGATCTCAATAAATTTGACCTTTTAAAAAAATCTTATTTTAGTACATATTTAAATTACATATTAATTACTTACCTAATTACATATGTAATTGTCATAAAGGCAGGTAGCTAGGCATGCCATTTTTAGAGCATTGCATGCATTCTCTGTCATGTCCAACTCTTTGCAACCCCATGAACTGTAGCCCGCCATGCTCCCCTATCCATAAGATTTCCCAGGCAAGAATACTGGAGTGGGTTGCCATTTCCTTCTCCAGGGTATCTTCCCAATCAAGGGATCGAACTCTTGTCTCCTGCATCGGCAGGCAGATTCCTTACCAGTGAGCCACCTGGGAAGCCCCTTCTATGGCATTAGTTTTACTTTTTCTTTTCCATTTGTCTTTCTGCCATTCTCCTCTCCTTTACCTCCACTTACATTTTTTATTCTCAGAAACTAACCAATGGTAAACATTGTGTTCTTCCATACTTTCCCTAAGTATTTCCCATAATACAATAACACACACACACACACACACATCCACATATTTATATAATTAAAAGTAGTAAATTATTTCTTCACCTTGCTTTTTCTCATTCTGCAAATTCATAAAAAAAAAGCACCTTGTATTGCTCTAATAGATTCTTTTTAATGTTTCTATAATGTTTTATGACAGGAATACACAATTTTTCCATGGCTAATAAGCATTACAACTGTTTCCAATTTGCTACCACAATAAACAATGATGCACTGAATATACCTATATGTTAATCTGAAATTTTTATTTCTCTTGGATATATTCTTGGGAATGGAACTGATGGGCCAATAGTCATCTGTATTATCTTCATTTTTTTTTCTTTTAACCATTCCCACTCCCCCCAGCCCTACCCCCAAATACCTGACAACTGAAGATCATTAAAAGTCTACAATCTATATTTTCCTTAATTTGAATAGACGTTACTTTTGACAAAGGCTATAACATTTTCCATTTCCACTAGTGATGTGTGAAAATATACTTTTCAATGCATCTCCATCAGCAATACACATCTGTAAAATGTTGCCAAACCAATTGATATAAAGTACTGGCCTTTATGATCTTATTTTCTTTTGCACTTACTTATCTACTCACAAAGTTGTGTTTTTTTATATGCTTGTTGGACATTTATATCTGTTCCATTTTGAATTGCCTTTTCAGATGCTTTATCTATTTTTCTCTTGCTTTTCTTGGTCTTCGCTAGAATAAAGGATGCTTATTTAGAGAAGCACCTGTATATTTATAAATATTAACTTTGGCCCCTGTGTTCTACTTTTTTTTTTTTTTGCAAATCTTTTTCCAATCTGTGTATATGTGTCTTTCGACATACAACAGTGTTTACAAAATGTTTTGTGCTAAAAAGTATGCATAACTTATATATTTCTTGGATTTCATATCACATGGTTAAATAGTCCTTCCTCACTTAGGTTGTATATTCTCCTCTGGTTTTTATTGTAGGGCTTTGTAATTTTATTTTGAACTATTTAGTACAAATGGAAAATATTTTTATTTGGAGTTTAAAAAAGTTATGATTTGATTCTCTTCCAAACAGATAGTTTATTATGCCAATAACATTCATTAATATGTTGACCAACATTTTAGAAAGACAACCCAGAACACAGCTACACCAGACAAAAAAGTCATTGTAATTTAATGTGTGGTAAATTATTATATGTGTTATTACTTTAGCATAAAACATTAAATAGGAATGTATTGATATTGTATATATTTAAATTATGTGTTAGTCTATATTATTCATCTCATCACAGAATGCTATTAGTGAAACAAGGCAATAATAGAGTTAGTTAACTGTCAGAGTAGTAACTGATAGTGGTTCAAATAATAAAAGTGCCCAAAGTATAGTAATATTTTAGTAAGGTGTCTTTTTGTCCTCTGATAAAGTTATTTTTACTCTTTTTAAACTCTGTGTTAGATATTTAAGTTTTATAGGCTATATTGAAGACATATAAATATAAAACTTTTTCAAAAGGGAACGTGAATAAAATAGGACTAATTTAACAGAGATTAACTGTATTTAATAATAAATAATACAGACATGTTTCTTTCTGTCCCATAATATGGTAGGATAATTTTACTCTCTCTGTTTCCTTTTTCAATAATTCTTCTCTGAAGTGCCTGCAATCTGCAGAACATCCTTCTTGTCTTTTACATAGTGATAAAACTGAACGTAGTCAAATATCAAATTTACTTTGACTTGAAACTTTGCTCTTATCAAGCCCATATAACACTGATTCTAGTATCATTCCTGTGGGATGACATCAAGCTCAATATGCTCTTAGAGGAAGTATTTGGGCAGGAAATTGGAGTTTACTTGCTATCAATAGCAGGTATTTCAATGTGGAGGAATTTGTTTCCCACTCTCCAAAAAGATACACATACATTTTTTTGTTTTGTTTTATTGGAGTATAATTGCTTTACAGTGTTGTGTTAGCTTCTCCCATACAACAAAGTGCATTAGCTACATGTGTACATATATCCCCACCCTCTTGAGCCTCCCTTCCAACCCGACCGCCATCCCACCCCCTACATAGTCACAGAGCGCCAAGCTGGGCTCCCTGTACTATTCAGCAGTTTCCCACTCACCGTGCATTTCACACTTGCTAGCGTATAGTTGGCAATGCCACTCTCTCAATTCCTCCCACTGTCCCCTTCCCACTCTGTGCCCACATGTCAGTGCCCGTACACTTTGATTCTACAAACTTGTTTTTAAAGATTTTCCTTTTGTCAATCATAGTTCTGCATCTATAAATTCATCACATAGGCTAGTATGTCCAAGATAGCCATCATTTTTAAAGACTTTAAGGCACATTGCATGTCCTCATAAGTTAATGCTTGCTTTCTTAGGAAAATGGTTTTAAAACAGAGATAATTTGAATTTGAGAAATCAATACTGGAATCTAGAGAAGTTGCACTTTTAGTAAAGAAATTGAGTAAGTCTGGTCTAACTCAGTTTCCTTTTCTGGTGACTTTTTGGGAGAGGGAAGTTAGAGTAGTTTGGGGAGGAAATAGTCTTATTTCAAAAAAAAAAAAGTGTTATTTTTTTGCCATGAGATTTTATCATAATCTACACATAAAATTGAAAAACTGAGTTGTGTTTAGTTCATCCTTTCCCAGGTATCCCATGGTTTCTTCAAAATCATCAAGCAAGTTTGGAAAACAGCATATGAAGTTCTGTTTACTGTAATCGTTTTCCCCACTGACATCCTCAGTGTGTTTCCAAATTAATGAAAGACATTCTTCTTGTCCCACACTTTGAAAATGTGATTTTAAGGTAATCCACACTCTCACCTTTAATAGCTCTCTTTTAGGCATATGTTTATGGAGGCCATATCCTTCCATTTCTATTAAATAAAAGCTATCATTAAGTGTCTCTTCACAGTTTGAGGAAGCAAAAAGAACCAAAATGTTTCATTATGAAAGCTTCAGTACCACCTGTCAGCAAATCATGCCCATTTTTATAGAGTTGCTTACAAAGTATATAGAACATTTTGCAGATAAGATCTTTTCACTGTCCTTAATAAGAAGTTTATCCACTGAATAGAATTTGCCAAAATTTTCATTTGATATATTTGCATAATTTGCAGAAAGATGATTAAAGTCTCTGTATTTGGCCAAAGTATCAGTAGATTCTAGTTTTATGCTTTCTGTAACTTAGTAAAATCTTCACAGAAATCAAGAATATGGTTTGACACTGTCTTTTAAAATTAAAGTCTCTAAGAACAGGAGGGATCATTTTTCATTGCCATTGGGTGACATAGAGTTTTCTTGTAAAAAATATGATCAGTCAGGTAAAATCTGAAAGAATTAGGTCTACACTGTAAAGAACTAATTCATCCATTATCAACATTTCCTCCTTTTGTTTTCCCATAGTACATTCACTTGAAACCTCAGAATTGGGAAAAATAGCTTTACTTGGTTTCATAGAGCTATCAGGGGAGCAATACAATGAAGTATGTTTGTTCATGCAGTGTGCCCAAACCATTTCAGCAGCTGCTATTTTCAACTGAACATTGGTGTCTTTGGGGAGACACAAAAACTTTTGATCGATTTAGAAATATTTCATGTCTCATCCCCAACTTGTGAAATTCAGTCTCCCTGTTGTGTGCCTTCATATTTCCTTTTCCATCGTAATTAATTCCAAATGCTTTTCTGCATATTACATAGTAGTGTGCTGTTTTGCTTATTTACCTCCCTAATTCAGTTATTTGTGTCCTGCCCTCTGTAATAAGACAGCCTAGTCATTTAGGCTTCTTTTTCATTGATGTTTGGGGTCAGGTGGGATTAGTATTAAAATCATTCTCATTTTCATCATCTGAGCTCTTAAAAAAATGATCACAGGATTCACAATGTTAAAAATATTAGCATCATCTTGATAATACCAAGAATAACAGTCAATCCACAGGTGAAGGACTGTTAACACTCATGATTACAAGGCACTTAAATTGCACACTTAAGTCTTAGTACTCACATTGATACAAGATTGGTGATTCATTATTATCATGAATAGTAAGTTGGAAACATCCACAGTTGGGAGGAAAATAGTGGCAGCAGCTGCAGAAGGCAAATAATGTCTGTCATAGTCATCTGCTACAATCATAGTAGTTTGCAACCCCTATCTTTTAAGCTGCTGTATGGATTTTGTACTTTTCCCCAAATCTCCTGTACTCACTACCAAAAGCCTGGACTTCTTGTCTCCCAAGATGGCTTCCCTTGACTTAGAATTTTCAATGCTACAACTGAAGCGTCTCAGGTGATCTGAGACAGTTGTCACCCTAAGTTAATCCATTTGAGCTTGCAGGACGTTCATGAGCAGTTTCTCTTTCAATTCATCTGTCCAGTGTTTTGGTTGAAAAATTGAGGTTTGTTTGTAGTCACATAAATCTTTTCAGACTCACAGGCTGAATTTTGTCAAGTGCTCTTTTTATTCTTCTTTTAAAATTGGAAACTTCCTGTCACCAGAGTGTTATTTCCCCCAAATGTGTTCTTCTTGTTCAGCTTCATCTTTCCCTATCTGTGCTATTCAATATACAAAGTTATTTTTCTTTGTCAGTTCATGGGGACTCAGGTTGGATTGTTGGATTATCATAGGTATTGGCAGTCTTGCTAACTGCAGAAGGTGAAATGTCCTCTGTCCTCATAGGCCAGCAATAGAGAAGAGAGTGATTCACAAATCCTTCTTCTAAGGCACGTGGAAGAGGCAGTGGGTTCACCAGTCTCCTGTTCCGTCCCAGGCCCCGAGACTGAGGGGTCTCTGGCAACCCACTTGACTCCTTCCTGACCAGTTTAAAGGCAACGGAGCAGATATATTCATGAGGGCAAATATTTAAGGAAGAGGACAGGAGAAATCAAGGACCCCAGATCTCTGGGAATCAAGCATTCTCTGAAACTTAGTTTCTTCATTGCCTTCCCTAGAGGTTCCACCGGTTTTCTCAGGCATTCACCCAGCCTGAAGAGGAGAATTACCAGCTCTTTTTCACACACAATTATCCAGAACCCCAAACCCTACTAGCCTTCTATCTTCCGACTCTAGCAGCCATTGGTTTCACAAGGAAGCTGTCACTGACAGGAAGGAAACTGGGTTTAGTTTTCTCATTCCCAGAACACTTCAAAACACCATTTAAAAAAAAAAAAATTCTAGTAACCTCAAAAAAGAAAAGCAAAAGAGTGAGAAGTAGACTTACTGCTTCTTTTCTAGGTTAAAAAAGGTGTTTTACTAATAAGCTGATATTTATTTTAAACATATTCATATCTTTCTTGTGAACATTTGTACCATGTGATGACTATTTTGGAGCACAAATTCAAATTTCAAAATAATACAAGAGAAAATATAGTAGGCCAACAAGTAAGGCAGTAAACAAAACCAGATATATTTTAAAAGTCAGTGTTGAGTGCTAAAATATGGAGTTGAGCATGATTTATTGTGCTGGATAATTCAGAAGACCTGATGAATGATGTTAATTTATTAATTTGCCCAAAGTGGGAGAGGCCACCACCTAGAACCATATGTCATAAATATTAAAGCTATCCCATCTAAAGGACTTCTGTGGGCAATGAATTATAAAGACCACTATAGATCAATTCTGGGTTAATCATAACTCTTTGTGCCTGTAATTCACAATCATTTTATCCCCCAACAACCATGAGTTTAAATTGTAAAGAAGTTAGCAGCTTAGAGCGCAAAAGTAACATTTATTTCTCCCACATTGTTCTCAGGCCTTTTAATTTTTATTTCATGGGCAAAAATAATAAAGCTCCAGCCTGCAGCCTTTATTTTAATTATGAAAAGCCCTGCTTCTGTTTCAATCCTGAAAATCAGAAATGCTTACATAGCAGTAGTCACAAAATCAACAGGCTTAAGGGGTCTGGAATCATAGAAACCAGAATATTTTCATTCATTCCAGTGGTTTTAACAAATAAGCAACCTGTTTTTTAAAAGCTCGAATTTTGTTCATCTTAATAGTATGATCACATAGAGATTACATTCTTTCCATGGCTCTCTCTGGCTACACACTATGTTGCATTATTTTTATTTATGTAAATACTATTTCTCCAACTAGATAGGCTGTGCCTTGAAGACAAAGGCTGCTGTCTCTCAAATGTTTTTGCATTCCTATGGCAAATATCTCCTGGGAATTTATCTTTAATGTAGTGAAAAAAGCAAAGAAGGTGGCCTTGAGCTTCAAGTTCCAAATCTACCACAAATAATTGCTACAAGTTACAGCAAGTTTCCTTACCACATCTATGAATTAGGTATCATATCAGCTGCCTCACAGTATTGCAAAGAACAAATTTATGTGTAAAGGTATTTTTCAGCATGAAAAAAAAAGCTTTCTAAATGTTAGCGATTTTCTATGGCCATGCCACCCTGAACATGCCCAGTATCATCTAAATGTTAGCCATTATCATGAGGAAGAAGTGGAGGAGAGAGGGAAGATACTCCTTCTTCAGTAAAGGGAATTCTTATCTTCCGCTCTGGTTTAAATGTCATCTTTCCATAATTATTTCCACTGAATGTTTTTTTAATAAAAAGGGATCATCATCACTGTCCCTCTGTAGCTATAGATTTTGAAGTGAACTTTGAAGGAATTTGATAGATTAAAGATTTATGTGAGAAAGGATATAGTGTCCTAATCAAAACCAAGGTAATTGGGGTAAGAAGTGGTGATAAGCGTGTTTGCTTGCAGCTTGGACTCCTGCAGTTATTACAGGAGAATGCTGCCGAATAAACTGAAAACTGCTTTCAGCATTAGGTCATGATGGAGATATGGGTACAGAGACATTCAGGACAAGGGCATTCTACAGAGGAACAGAAATATGCCATAATCCACAGCACGGTGAAGAGCACAGGTGTAGGTTTTACTAAAAATAATTTTCCCACTCTTCACTTTACATGGCAAGAAATGCAAATATTTGAGAAAATAACATTAAATGTTTACAGTTCTTCAACTGACACATAGAAAGTTCCAGAAAACTGGAAGGTTAAAAGAGTGTGCATGAGGAAGAACTGGTCACCAAAGAGTATCTCTGTTCAGTCAGTTAAGCATAAAAGATAAGGAACTACAATCTTTGGGGTTTTCTTGTAGTTACCATAATATTTGAGCAAATGGTCCTGATTTCCCCAGTGACAATTAAGT
Organism: Cervus canadensis; assembly: GCF_019320065.1. Taxonomy (NCBI): domain Eukaryota; kingdom Metazoa; phylum Chordata; class Mammalia; order Artiodactyla; family Cervidae; genus Cervus; species Cervus canadensis. The sequence goes on from NC_057404.1 coordinate 33,330,480, forward strand.
TCCCCTTGCTTTAAACCGCTTTAGCACTTCAAGCTTCTTCTCTGGTACTTACCACAATACACTTTGTGTTACAGCGATTTAGTGTTTGATTTATCTCCACTACTGAATTGTAAACGGCTTGAGGGCAGAGGCCCAAAGATTACTCCTGTTTATATCCCCTACAGATCCCTTCAGGATCTTAAAAGTAATGCATATCCATTCATCTGTCGATGGACGTCTAGGTTGCTTCCATGTCCTAGCGATTGTAAAAAGTGCTGCAGTGAACATTGGGGTACATACACACATCTCTTTCAATTATGGTTTTCTCAGGGTATATGCCCCGTAATGGGATTGTGGGGTCATATGGTAGTAGTTCTATTCCAAGTTTTTTTAAGAAATAACCATACTGTTTTCCATAGTAGCTGTATCAATTCCCAATTACAGTGCAAAAGGGTTCCCTAGATTAATAGATACAGAAGTTGTGGTACATATATATATATAGTGGAATATTACTCAGCTATAAAAAAGAATGTATTTTAGTCAGTCTTAATGAGGTGGTTGAACCAAGAGCCCATTATACACAGTGAAGTAAGTCAGAAAAAGACAAATATTGTATATTAATGTGTACGTATGGAATCTAGAAAGATGGTACTGATGAACTGATTTGCAGGGCAGTAATGGAGACACAGACATAGAGAACGGACTTGTGGACACAGTGGGGGAGGGGGAGGGTGGGATGAATTGAGAGAGTAGCGTGAAAACATATACATTACCGAATGTAAAACGGATAGCCAGTGGGAATTTGCTCTGTGACAACCTACGGGGGCTGGGATGGGGCGGAAGATGAGAGGGAGGGTCAAGAGGGAGGGGACATATGTATACCTGTGCTGATTCACGTTGATGTATGGCAGAAACCAGCACAATATTGTAAAGCAATTATCCTCCAATAAAAAAAATTATTTAAGAGTAATACATAATTATTAGTAAAATGAAATTCAAAGAAAGATTTCTGTAGAAATATTGTAGAAGTAGAACAAAACCTAGCTTCTAGCATGATCTCAGTACTGAGAAATCCATCACAAGCTTTTGGCATCTCAGCCCTATTATGAGGACACAGGTGCTGGGTATCAATAGCTACCATTGTCTGTCAATCACTACAGCATTCTAGGGACCAGGAAATAATAATATTGCAGGTAGATGCCACTTTGGATTCCTTTCCTTTTTTACAAACAAGGCCTGGAATGTGTTGACATGGATACACTTTTGCCCTCTGGTTTAACTTGTATAAATTACTCTACTGGCATGAAATTCACTGGAAAATAATGAGCCATAGTTTAGCTGATTATCCACACATGACCTCAACAACAAAGACTAGTTGAAAAAATTTTAATAATATCCATCACCTATTCAGATGACTTGAAAATCCCCATTCCAAACCTTCAATTATTATTCTGTTAAAAAGTGATTTTAGGTTTTGTTGATGAGTATTTTCTAGATAGTTTTAATTTAATGGTTAAAAATCATGTAAAGGACAGTGATTGTATGTTTCAGTAGATGAAAAAGGCCAGGGATATTTTTAAAAGCTAAAATAGTTTGGGTTACTATGCAACATTTCAAGGGCCTTGTTGTAGGCTATAATCATACTGTTTTAATGGTTCTCTTTTTAAAATGCATTCATAATGCTTTGTAACATTAGAATTACTAGAAGCATGCATATAATGGCAATGATAATGTTACTGTACATTTAAATGGAGCCCTACAGTTCACAAAGCAGGAACAGCAATGCTAGAACACTTTTCTAATAGCAAAGCAATATGTCTCCAACTGGGGAGTTCCCTGGATGGTTGTAAAGAAGCTGCAAGGGGATCCAGGAGCAGAGAGTGACTGGAATGGAGGAAAGTAGCAAAAATCAAAGTAGGTTGCTAGAGGAGGCTTCAAGGCCACTGCTATCTCTCTTGTAAGTATAGACCCAGAAAGTTAAAATGACAGATATAAAAGTTGGTGATGAAGGGAAACAAAATAAGCCACCCCAAAATATGCAACACTGACACGTTATTTTGAACTGCAGACACTTGAAAAACAGCAAATGCAGGGAGAGGCTTTCTCTGAACTGCTTTTATTTGCCTAAAGATAAATCTTCCAAAAGGAACTTAATCATCATAAATTCTGTCCTTGGGAGTTTCATCATCCAAGGAATATTGACTCATCACAGAAGAGACTGGAAGTCAACACCATACAACTTTGTCACCAACTATCATACTACCCTTCTATTCTTCTAAAGGTCTTTGCTAAGAGTCATTTGTGTCTGTGCCTAGTCACTCAATCGTGTCTGACTCTATGCAACCCCTTAGCCTGTAGCCCGCCAGGCAAGAATACTGGAGTGGGTTGCCATGCCCGCCTCTAGGGAATCTTCCTAACCCAGGGATTGAACCCAGGTCTCCCACATTACAGGCAGATTCCTTTTACCATCTGAGCCACTGGGGAAGCCCAAGGAGGAGGGGATCTTCCAACCCAGGAATCAAACTGGAGTCTGCTGTGTCTCCTGCACTGCAGACAGATTCTTTACTTTCCCCAAAATGACCATAACCCCCTCCCATTCCCTATTTACATAATATTGCATCCTGAATTCCAACTTCTTTGAGTTACTCAATTTTCCCTGGATATCTCCCTTATATGCACAAGGCACACATGTCTATAAACTTCTGTTTTTCTCCTCTTAATCTTCCTTTCATTATAGAGGTCTCAGTTAAGAACTCCTTCCCTAGTGTAATTAATGCAAAAGATCAGGGATAGCAAGTACTTCGGGGTGACTATGCAGATACGAGTAATCAATATAGAGGGAACTTAATCAAGTACTTCCCCCCTCCCATACTAATATTCCAAGAGTCTATCAGTTTTTATAATTATATCAAGCCTCACGTTCAAAAATTCTTCCTGATTATATTACTCATTTTTTTCAAAACAATTTTATTTAAAAATTGTGGTGTTCATAAGACTGTCAACTATCAAGATTTTGTATCCCCAGGTCTCAAACACCAAATGTTCCAATGCAGTAAGTTCAGGGTTGGGACTGGAGTTTACATTTTTTAAGACAAGAAACCTCTGGTAATTCTAATTCTAATAGCATCACATTTTGAGGAGCACTGACCCATAGTACCTGACATACTGCCTAGAGTACAGGAGATACTCCATGAATAGTTGCGTTGACTTACTTATCTGTTTTGAGATCCCATGGTTTGGTTGGGATAATTCACTCCCAACAAAATTATCCACTGTGCACAGTTAACAGGTCTGAAGTTTTTAGACCATATTTCATGCAAAACTTTTTATTGAGTATCTGATATTAGCCTGATCTAAGCAAATATATATAAAGACAGTATAGTTGTCCTTCAGTATTTGGAGAGGATTATTTCCAGGAATCCCAAAATCCAGGGTTCTTTGTATTCCTTGTATAAAATAATGTAATATTTGCATATAACTTACACATATCTTGCCATATACTTTAAGTCATTTCTAGATTACTTTTCATACCTGATACAATATAAATACTATGTAAAAAGTTGCAAATGCAATGTAAATACTATGTAAATAGTTGCAAGCATACATCAAATTCAACCTCCAACTTAATCTGGGACTAATCTTTTTGGAACTTTCTGGAACTTTCCATGGGTGCAAAACCCATGGATATAGAGGGCTAATTGAGTTAAGATGGCTTCCCAGGTGGCTCAATGGCAAAGAATCTGCCTGCCAATGCAGGAGCCAAAAGAGACGTAAGTTCAATCCCTGGGATCTGGAAGGTCCCCTGGAGGAGGAAATGAAAACCCAATCCAGTATTCTTTCCTGGAAAATCCCACTGACAGAGGAGCCAGGTGGATTACAGTCCACAGGATCTCAAAGAACTAGACACGACTGAGCACACACACAACTGAGTTAAATATATTAAATATTTACTTACATTTTCTTCCCCTGTATTTTTGTTTGGATGTCCCATTCTTTTTCCAATGTAAAATTTTTCTAGTTTTGTGGATTTTTAAAATTTTGGTTCTTTGTTCATTTTAAGTAATGTATTGCACTATAGGAATTTATTTTGTATATAATGTGACTGCAGTCATGAAATTAAAAGATGCTTCTTGGAAGAAAAGCTATGACAAAACTAGACAGCATATTAAAAAGCAGAGACATCACGTTGTCGACAAAGGCATCACTTTGTATACAGGACATCACTTTGTATAGTCAAAGCTATGGTTTTTCCAGTAGTCATGTACAGGTGTGAGAGTTCAACCATAAAGAAGGCTGAGTGCCGAAGAATTGATGCCTTCAAATTATGGTGCTGAAGAAGACTCTTGAGAGTCCCTTTGACTGCAAGAAGATCAAACCAGTCGATACTAAAGGAAATCAACTCTGAATATTCATTGGAAATTCATGCTGAAGCTGAAGCTCCAATACTTTGGCTACCTGATGCAAAAAGCTGGCTCATTACAAAAGACTCTGACAGTGGGAAAGATGGAAGGCAGAAGGAGAAGAGGATGACAGAAGACGAGATGTTTGTACGGCATCATTGATTAAATGGACATGAGTTTGAGCAAACTCCAGGAGATAGTGAAGGACAGGGAAGCCTGGCATGCTGCAATTCATGGGGTCACAAAGAGTGAGACATGACTGGGCTGCTGAGCAACAACTTGTACTCTCTAGGATTTTCTACACATATGGTCACATGATCTGCAAATAGAAATAATTGCACTTCTTCCTTTCAAATTTGTATATTTTTCTTTGTGTAATTACTCTAGCTAGAACTTCCAGTACTATATTGAATAGAAGTGGTGAAAATGGGTATCCTTACCTGTTATCTTCACAGATGCTAGAGCAGAGTCCACAGGGAAATAGGGCTGCTTCTAGGACTACAGCCAGGACCACAGTGGGCCAGCAGGCCACTGGGGTACATGCCTCCTTCTGAAAGCATCCTACATCAGCCTTACACTCTGCCTGAGTTTTTCAGCCTGGGTCCCAAGCCTCCCACAAAGGCACTTTTGTTTATGGATGGCTACTACATTGATATTTTTCTAGGGATATGAAGGCCCTGGTGGCTCAGATGAAAAGAATCCTACAATGCAGGAGACCCAGGTTCTATCCCTAGGTTGGGAAAATCCCCTAGAGAAGGGAATGACTACCCACTCCAGTATTCTTACCTGGAAAATTCCATGAACAGAGAAGCCTGGCAGGCTACAGTCCATGGGGTTCCAAAGAGTTGAACACAACAGAGCATTTAACACACTTGAAGCGGGGGGACCTCCTATTCACCCATTTTGCTAACATCATTCCCTCTACTGATACTTATATATTTTTTTTCTTTTTCCCTAATCATATTTACCAAAATATTGCTTTCCCCTCAAATAAGTAAATAAGCAAACAAGCAAATAAACACACTGAATATTTGATTTAATTATTAGTTCCATCTATTTTGTAAGTTAAGTTTCATGTTATATATAATAATTTTCTACATTAACTTTATTAAGATCTGTTTTTATTTTTGTTAAATTTTATTTTTGTTATACTTATGAGTGATTACTAATGGGAAAAGGGATAATCACTGAAAGATATTATAAACAACCCAGAAGAAATCATGTTCCCTACATGGTTATAGAGAAGTTTTTTGTATAATTTTTATCCTCATTGCAGCACCTACCAAGTTTGACTACAAGATTACCATAGGTCACACTTGACAACAGATTAACTTAGAAGGACATAGGACAAGAACTCTTGCCAGCCAGGCAGTGTTAGTTATTTTTCTTAAATATGAGTTGTACTTACAGAATTCATTTAGAGTACAGGTCACAGACAGGAAGATAATACCCACGTTGGGTAGTGCAAAAGCCTACCTGGCTTAGAAGCCTAATAATCCGAAGGAACCAATATCTCTTATAACAACTCCAAAAACAAGCACAATTTCCAGGGTCCTGAAAAACACAAGGCCAGCTGTGTAAGAATTACTGCACTCAAAGAAGATCAAAGACAAGGCTTCCTTCCCTGCATTTACTGTTCTCCCAGTTCAGATGACATTTACTACTCAGGGGTCATTTTACTATAAGTGGTGTGCCTACAAACATAGTTAACATTCCAACTTCATTGCATTTCCAAGAGAACAGAGCTATAAATTAACCAAAAGTCAAATTCTCATTCAGAATAGGTGTTTAGTTTGAAATATTGGCCCTATTATTGTTTACACTGTTAAATGTATGGCAATTTAACATTTTTTTATCCTGTCTATATGACTAAATTCCAATCTTAAACCTTTTTCCTCTCATGTTCTTCATATTTGCACAGGTGAAATATGGAAATTATGCTTTTGTATGGGATGCAGCTGTATTGGAATATGTGGCAATCAATGACCCAGATTGTTCCTTTTATACCATTGGGAATACCGTTGCTGACCGAGGATATGGAATTGCATTACAGCATGGCAGTCCTTACCGGGATGTTTTTTCACAAAGGTAAGATTTGTGTGCAGTTCCAATAAGAAGAGAGAAAATATAGAAAAAGAAAATTCACTTGGTTACTCCATTTAGTTTATTACATTTTGTTTTCTTTGTTTGGAAAACCACAATAAACAATAGCATAAAAGGGAAGTTATGAATGGTTGTACAATAAAATGTTCATTTCCTAAAGCATGTACTAAAGTATTATTTTTCCCATTAAAAGGGAAAAGTTATTGCTGCATATAACTAGTTATTCTCAAAAAATTGATACAGAAAATAAAATAAAAATGTAATTGAGTTTAGTCTCTGAATTTTTAGGGACTAAAAATGTCATAAAGTAAGCAAAATTAATTCATTTCTAAAAACTGCCAAAGCATAAAGTAAACTTCAGGACCAAGTTAAAATTCTGAAGCACATACTGATAGGGATGTTTCCATCTCAGTTTTGCAAAGGGAAAACGTGGGAATTTTAGTCTTGTCATTTGGTGTCAAAGCACACATGAGACTTTGTCATGGAAATTTAGGAGGCAATTTATTAAGAAGTTATATTCATCCTGAAATCAGAATTTTCTATGTTATTTAAGAAAGAAGATTTTGAAATGTATATTTTGGATTAACAATATAGATTAAAGCATTGGGCCTGAAAGGTGTTTTAAAAATCATTGCATTTTATTTTATCTACTACCAAACAAGCTTGAACCTAAAAGAGTATAATACCTTTCAGGTAGAAATATGTTCCATTTGACACTGATAGTTCGTTTGGTTTACTACTAGGTATTCTTTAGGTAAAAGCCAGACAAAAGAGAGCAGTACTGAGTAGTAGTCTAGATAGTACTAAGGCCCCAAATTTGAGTGATATTCCCCCAAATTTCCAAGATAACAAGAAGCCAGGTATTTTGTGTTTAACAGAACAAGTCAGTAGTTCAAATATTTGTTGTGATTCTTCTGTTAGCTACTAAAAACCTAGAAGTCTCTCCTTATCAGCAAATTAGGATGTTAAATCAAGTCTAAGGTCCTACATTAGTCACCTTTTCTGTGTGGCAAACAACCCAAAGTTCCAGTGACTTGAAAAAAGCTATTTCTCTTTCATGGAACATAAGGGCTGTGATTTGGCTGAAGTCTGCTGTGAGTTGTGGGTCAACTGCAGGTCCCTTCATGGCTTCTTGTCCCAGGGACCAGGCCAGAGAAGCAGTCCTATCTGGGATAAGCTGTTTTCATTTCAGAGAGAACTTGTGAAAGGCCAGCAGAACCCTGGTGCCTACGGTGCTTCTTGCATGGGTGTGGCATACATCACCTCTGCTCATAGACCACTAACTAAAAAGAGTTCCATGGCCAAGCTCCGAACAATAATATAACTTATTAATGGTCCCTCTGGGGACCATTTTAAGTGTAAGATAATCAAAATATACATAAATTGGCAAGTAACATATTAAGGTACAAATGAAGTTTATCAATTAAAGCATATTTATGATGAGTATATTCTAGGGGAATCTACTTGAAAATCACTTGTGGTCTCAGTTCAGTTCAGTCGCTCAGTTGTGTCTGACTCTTTGTGACCCCACGGACTGCAGGCATGTCAGGCTGCCCTGTCCATCACCAACTCCCAGAGCTTGCTGAAACTCATGTCCATCAAGTTGGTGTTGACATCCAACCATCTCATCCTCTGTCATCCCCGTCTCCTCCAGCCTTCAATCTTTCCCAGCATCAGGGTCTTTTCCAGTGAGTCAGTTCTTCTCATCAGGTGGCCAAAGTATTAGAGTTTCAGCTTCAGCATCAGTCCTTCCAGTGAACATTCAGGACTGATTTCATTTAGGATGGACTAGCTGGATCTCATTGCAGTCCAAAGGACTCTCAAGAGTCTTCTGCAACACTGCAGTTCAAAAGCATCAATTCTTTGGCGCTCAGCTTTCTTTATAGTCCAACTCTCACATCCATATGGGACTAGTGGAAAAACCATAGCTTTGACTAGACAGACCTTTTTTGGGAAAGTGATGTCTCTGCTTTTGAATATGCTATCTAGGTTTGTCATAACTTTACTTCCAAGGAGCAAGCGTGTTAATTTCATGACTATAGTCACCATCTGCAGTGATTTTGGAGCCCAAGAAGATAAAGTCTGACACTGTTTCCACTGTTTCCCCATCTATTTGCCATGAAATGATGGGACCGGATGCCATGATCTTCATTTTCTAGCTGAAGAAAAAAGACCTGTGCATATGAAACAATGAACAATACAGACAGTTCTATAAATATGTACTGATATTTATCAGTATTGCTTATTTATACTGGGTTAAATTGTGTAGTTGAGGTATTGAAAAAATTGAATTCCATAGAGAATAAAGAGTTAATCCAAGGAAATAAGAATGAAAACTCTTCAAAGGATGTGAACCTTGGACTTGACCTTGAAAGAATAGTAGAAAATAATTATGCTGAAGGAAAAAAATAGGGAATTCTTGGAGAAACAATGAAAACAACAGAACAGAAGTAGGAGAGATCAGAATGTATTGGGTAACAATAAAGACATCAAGTTAATCTGAAAGAAACTTTGAAGTTTAGAATCCATATTGTAGGCTTCAAGCTGCTACAAGAACCTATTGTTCATTCTGGATCCCAGGAGTAAAATGGTGATGATGGTATTTAAGGGAAAGTTAATCTAGTTTTGATGTGAAGAATGGATTTCAGCAAAGAGTAAAACAAACCAGGATGCATAAGTAATGAAGGCTGATCTAGAATCTGGTCAAGGGAAATGAGGAGGAAGGACCAAGTAGAAGAGATGCTTCTGATCAAAGAGGCACACCATTATTTCTAATAAATATAGAAGAGAGAATGGAAAGCAAAATGGAATGAAGGGGATGCCAGGGTTTTATGGTATAAGGCCAGCAGAAAAGTTTAAGGGATGCTAAAAATGAACCAGGTCTTCAAGAAAAGGATTGTTTACTCATTAGTTGCAGTTAATCGGCCTTTTCTTCACTACAGATATTTTTTGTTTCTATATTTGATTTCTAGGTTTTTTATGCAAAAAGAAAAAATGAAGCCAATAAAATCCAAAAAAAGCCAAAAAAAAAAAGCCAATAGCAATTAAAGAAATATTTAATCAATCACACCAAGTGTTCCATTTCTTACTATCCCTGTGGCACTTTACCTTATGGAGATTTTAATTCTGGTTCAATATGTTTTGGTGATCTACTGGAAAACAGTATTGAGCATTGAGCATTGTTTTTCCTTTGTTTGATTTGCATTATGGATGCTGACAGTTTAAATTGACCTTTTCTGTGGAGCTCCTTAATAATGACACTCTGCATCCTGGTTACCTGGACATCTGGAAGAATAGAGAGCCAGGAAAGAAACATAATCTGGCTGCCCCTCTCTACACACATACCATGTTAAGCTATCACCCAAACTCTCTCCTTGAACCCAGAAAACCTCTGAATTCATTCCCTTTGACTCTAGCCATTAGGGAAAAGAGAATTCCTTTTTATTAACTGATGTAAAACTTATAAAGACCATCACACTTAATAATTGTGTTATCCTTTGCCAATTATTATAAATAGCTTTAATACAGCAACTTATCCTGGACTACTGATTAGACTGAATCACTGATTGCTCATGTGACTATATTCAATGAAATAATAATATTCACAGTGATTTTTAATAAGTAAATGCTAATTAGTTCTCAGGTGACTATGCTCCTGAACCATAGATATAGGATATAAAGTACTTTAATATGTAATAAATATGAATATCTAAAACAAATATTATATAGTGGTTTAGTAACTATATTTATTATATGCTCTCTGCCAAATATCTTATATACTTATCCATTTTAATGACTTCAGACCAATCAGATGAATGTTGTGTATTTGTTTATTACATACTTACATATTAGTGCACAACGGTTAGTCTACAAGTGCATACGCTGAGTGAATGAGCCTGAAGCTGACAAGCATCATCTTAGGCACCAGCGTCATGGGTTGTAGTGACACGCTCACTTGTACAGTTGCATGTGAGTAGACATGCAGAGGACCAGTAAGTGCTACAATAGATGATTGTAGATTTGGATAGAAGAATTTTGTTTCCTGTTGTTGTACAGTTGCTAAGTCATATCCAACTCTTTGCAACCCCATGGCCTGCAGCACACCAGGCTTCCCTGTCCTTCACTATCTCCCAGAGTTTACTTAAACTCATGTCCATTGAGTCAGTGATGCTATCCAACCATCTCATCTTTATAGCCCCCTTCTCCTGCCTTCAGTCTTTCCCACCATCAAGGTTTTTTTCAACGAGTTGGCTCTTCCCATGAAGTGGCTTCAGCTCCAATACTTTGGAGTACAAATACTAGGTAACTTGGAAGCAGAAGTTATTTATATATCTCACCAAATATATGGATCAGAGTACTAGTGTGGCCAGTAATGTTTGTAATGATTTCTCTGAAACTATTTGTGCATCAAATGTTTTGTGTGGCCTTTGTCTTATAGTAGTTCTTAGTGTAAGAAAATCATCAAAAGTTGTTACATTAAAGATATTTAAGAATGGAAGAGAACTGAATTTTTCACTGATATCATTATGCCATTAATAAAATTAATTCCAGTGTATCTTAGAGCCTTAACTAGTCATAAGGTTAAAAAGATAACAAAAAATATTTACTGAGGATTTAGTACAAGTGCACCTCTGTTTTCAGGAGTCCCTTTTTGCCTATTGGCTACTAATCCTTAACTTTGGGAATAGAACCATCTAGTGGCACAAAAACGAGGACATATTTCAAACTACATCGAGGATGGTTTTGTTGAATTCCTGGATAGTGGCAAAGATTCATAAGCAATATCTCAACCACATCACAGAGTTTCAGAATTTTTAGAAATGGGATGAGCAGTAGTTCCCTTTTCACCAGGGTTGTAACTAATCCAAAGGGGTACATGATTTGCTCAGAATCACAAAAAAATCAGGAAAAGTGGCAATTGTTTGATTTTTTTTACTTCTGTGTTTAGTTTTCTGGTGATTATGCACCCTGTCTTCCCTTATCTTTCTGTTAAAAGCTTATAAAAATAATATAAAACATACTGTATAATGCTTACTGGGTACAAGACCCTGGTTCTTAAATGTAGCAATCTTTGAGGTAAATACTATTATTATCCTCATTTTATAGACACAGAAACTGAGATCACAAAGCTATTGGGTATTAGAACTGAGATTTAAATCCAGACAGTCTGGCTCCCGAATTGACATACAGTTTTAACAAACTGTGGTTTTTTGTTTGTTGTTTTCTTCTGTGACCCAGTATCTTTTTATTGAGCACAGATTAGATTTACAGGACAGGTTTTCCTTATCACATACTCTAATTTGTCAGACTAAAAGCTATGTTTTAAACAAACACTGAGAGATTGCTCTCTTATTCCTATCTTCCTCTCTCTCTTAGGGGCACAGAATAGATGATCATAATCTTTGATTTATAATATATTTTCATTATTTGTCTATAATTGACTATTTTTGTTTCATTTTGAACTCCTTGGATATAGGCTTTTTCCTAGCACCTATCTCATGCCTACATAGAGTAAGCATTCATTAAATATTTGAGGAATGAATAAAAGACCTATCTAACTTTATGCTTAACGATTAACCTATTTACTTGTAATCAAATAAATTGAATACCTATCCTTTGTGCTCACTTGATATTTAAAAGGTCTTCTATCTCCTCTTATCAAAATAATTTTCTATTTATCTTGATTTCTTCAATTTTAATATAATGACTAATAAAAGTTGATAAGAAATAGCACAACTCCACCTTTCTTTCTAATTCCTACTGTAAGAAATTTTATGCTTCCATTCCCAAAAGAAAGGTAGAAAATGTTCCTTTAACTAGAAAGCATAGATCTGTAATCCTTTTATTTTCCAACTTTCTAAGCACTTTGTTCCCTTTCCAGAAAGAGAAAAAAGCAACCTCCATTGATTGCCCATTAGCAGCTCCAGAATCAGTCACCAATTGGCTTAAAGCTCTGCACTCAGTTGGCTGGAAGGATATAACCAGAAGCCAAAGAGACAACTGTTTTCCCTTTTGACATACAAAATAGATACAGTCCTTCTGCTCTGAAAGCAACGGTGATATTCTCAAGATATTTCTGTTGCTCATTTAGTCATGTCTGACTCTCTGGGATCCACAGACTGCAGCACACCAGGCTTCCCTGTCATTCACTATCTCCCAGTTTGCTCAAATTCATGTCCATTGAGTCTAGGATGCCATTCAACCAGCTAATCCTCTGTTTTCCTGTTTTCCCCTTCTCCTCCTGCTCTCAATCTTTCCCAGAATCAGGGTCTTTTCCAATGAGTCAGCTCCTCACATCAGGTGGCCAAAGTATTAGAGCTTCAGCATCAGTCCTTCCAAAGAATATTCAGGGTTGATCTCCTTGCTGTCCAAGGGACTGAAGAGTCTTCTCCAGCACCACAGTTCAAAAGCATCAATTCTTCAGCATTCAACCTGCTTTATAGTCCAACTCTCACATCCATACAAGATTACCAGAAAAACCATAACTTTGACTATATAGACATTTGTCGGCAAAGTGATATCTCTGCTTTTTAATGTGCTGTCTACATTTGTCATAGCTTTTCTTCCAAGGAGCAAGCATCTTTTAATTTCATGGCTGCAGTCCACTGATTTTGGAACCCAAGAAAATAAAGTCTGTCACAATTTTTTCGTCATCTATTTGTTATGGAGCGATGGGACCAGAAACCATGACCTTCATTTTTTGAAGTTGAGTTTTAAGCTAGCTTTTTCACTCTCCTGTTTCACCTTCATCAAGAGGCTTTTTAGTTCCTCTTCACTTTCTGCCATTAGGGTGGTATCATCCACATAACTGAGATTATTGATATTTCTCCCGGCCATTTTGATTCCGGTTTGTGCTTCATCCAGCCCATATTTTGCATGATGTACTCTGCATTTAAGTTAAATAATCAGGGTGGCAATATATAGCCTTGACATACTCCTTTCCCAATTTGGAACCAGTCCATTGTTCCATGTCTGATTCTAACTGTTGCTTCTTGACCTGCATGCAGGTTTTTCAGGAGGTAGGTAATGTGGTCTGGGTATTCCTGTCTCTTTATGAATTTTCCATAGTTTGTTGAGATACACAGTCAAAAGTAGTCAACGAGACAGAAGTAGATGTTTTTCTGGAATTCCTTTATTTTTTCTATGATCCATCAGCTCAGTTCAGTTCAGTTCAGTAGCTCAGTCGTGTCCGACTCTCTGCGACCCCATGAATCGCAGCACACCATGCCTCCCTGTCCATCACCAACTCCCAGAGTTTACTCAAACTCAGGTCCATCAGATGTTGGCAATTTGATCTCTGGTTCCTCTGCCTTTCCTAAATCCAGCTTGTACATCTTGAAGTTCTCAGCTTACATACTGTTGACGCCTAGCTTGAACAATTTCGACATTTTCTTGCTAGCATGTGAAATGAGCATGATCGTGCAATAGTTTGAACATTATTTGGCATTGCCCTTCTTTGGAATTGGAATGAAAACTGACCTTTTCCAGTCCTGTGGCCACTGCTGAGTTTTCCAAATTTGCTGGCATATTGAGTGCAGCATTTTCACAGCATCATCTTTTAGGATTTGAAATAGCTCAACTGGAATTCCATCACCTCCACTAGCTTTGTTCCTAGTGATGCTTCCCTAAGGCCCACTTGACTTCACACTCCAAGATGTCTGACTCTGAGTGATCACACCATCGTGGTTATATGGGTCATTAAGATCTTTTTTTGTACACTGCTCTGTGTATATTTGCCATCTCTTCATAATTTCTCCCGCTTCTGTTAGGTCTGTGCCATTCCTGTCCTTTACTGGGCCCATCTTTGCATGAAATGTTCCCTTGGTTTCTCTAATTTTCTTGAAGAGATCTCTAGTCTTTTTATTCTATTGTTTTCCTCTATTTCTTTGCATTGTTCACTTAAGAAGGCTTTTTTCATTTCTCCTTGCTAGTCTTTGGAACTCTGTATTCAGATGGTTATATCTCTCCTTTTCTCCTCTGCCTTTTGATTTTCTTAGCTATTTGTAAGGCCTCAGACAATCACTTTACCTTGTTTCTTTTTCTTGGAGATGGTTTTGGTCACTGCCTTTTGTACAATGTTACAAACCTCCATCCATAGTCTTCAGGCACTCTGTCTATCAGATCTAATCCCTTGAATCTATTTGTCACTTCCACTGTATAATCATAAGGGATTTGATTTAGGTCATACCTGAATGGTTCTCTTTCTTTCTACTTTCTTCAACTTAAGTATGAATTTTGTGAAAAGGAGTTCATGATCTGAGTCACAGTCATCTCCTGGTCTTGTTTTCACTGACTGGATAGAGCTGCTCCAACTTCGGCTGCAAAGAATGTAATCAACCTGATTTTGGTATTGACCATCTGGTGATGTCCATGTGTAGAGTTGTCTCTTGTGAATTGCTGGAAGAGGGTTTTTGCTGTGACCAGTGCATTCTCTTGGCAAAACTCTGTTAGCCTTTGCCCTGCTTCATTTTGTACTCTAAGGCCAAACTTGCCTGTTACTCCAGTATTTCTTGACTTCCTATTTTTGCATTCCAGTCTCCTGTGATAAAAAGGAAATTTTTTTTTTTTTTTTTTTTTTGGTATTAGTTCTAGAAGGTCTTGTAGGTCTTCATAGAATGGTTCAACTTCATCTTCTTCTGCTTTAGTCATTGCGACATAGACTTGGATTACTGCAATAATGAATCAAAATACACATGTCAACATTAAGCATTACATTAAGCTGCATGGTATAGACAATAAATACTGAATAAAAAAGAGAAAAAGAAATCATTGCTGAGTAGGATAGAAAAGATTTTATTAGACTTAAGCTTCAAGACCAAGCACAAATAGAATTTGGATATGAGGATGGGTGTAACACATATAGAAAAACATGAAATCACAAATGGAAACAGTGATCATGTGTTGAAAGGACAATGAAAAAGAACTTGACTGGAGAGAATGTTGGTGAGTGAATATAGGTAGAGAAGCAAAAATTAAATATGATACACCATATATTGATAGCTGCTGTCTAGTAAGCATCTACTATGCTACTATGCTAAACACCTGTTGTATTTCATACAAGGCTTGCCACAAGTCCTAGATCAAGAAAAAGATAGTTTAGATGTGCTATTTATATAAAATAAGAAAAGAAGATGTTTCAGAAGTTGCAAAAGCAGGGGTATGTCAAAGGTTCACATTCAATGGGAGATAGTAGAAGAAAATAATAGTATATGTTTATACATATATTTTTGTTTAAGATAACATACATTTTAACATTTCAATGAAGGAAACTATTTTCTTTTCTCATTTAACATGCATATATTAAACAAAGAATAGCCTCTAGAAACCATTGAACGGAATGTAAATAGAAATGTAGAAACTACTATTCCTAGCTCAAAGCACCTCCCCCCTTTAAAACATTTGTTTTAAATTTAGAATGCTAAATTTAGGGAACATCAACAAAAGAGAAAAAAATTAGGTAGCTTTTTTGTCATTTTTTCTGTTTCCTGAATCCTGATGGAGCTATTGTTATGACTAATATCCTGTGGGCTTTTCCAATCACTTTGCTGCTTCTAGTGGAGAACCTAAGTCATTTACGTTTCTTTTAGTATCTGGTCAAAATAAATTTGAGTATAAGTGCAGTTGATATTTCCAGCTTGTGAATATTTCAAAAACATTTATCATATGTGCACTATATAACTTGCAATCAGTTTTATTAATCTCATAAAGCAGTAGCAAAATTTTAAGAAAATGATAAGACTTTGCACTTAAGAAGTATCTAGTATTCTCACTGATGAATACAAACTCAGCCGTCAGACAGTGCAATCCCATGGAGTAGATTCTGAAGTGTTGCATGATTCTGATTTCCTTGTACTTACATCATACTGCATTTGGGGAACACTTCATCCAAGGTATAAGAGAGTGCCATTTATAAACAAGCATATTTATTAGACTTTTCTGAGAAAAGTACTGAGGTATAGAGAAGATAAATGACTACTGCAAGGCACAGAGCAGTATTTCAGTTGGATAATGAGCCCACAACATTGGACCAAGCTGCTTTACAAGAAGCAAGTTGGATTAGCCTTTTTAAAAAATAAGATTTGTGCTGTTTTTAGATCTCAGTAAGTATCGCTTGATTCAAAAGGCAGTTGTTTTACAATGAGCACAGCTATTATAGTGGTATAAATTTGGTGAGAAAGAAGGCTGGGTTTTTAACAAAACATTGCAGAACTTAAAGCGATAAATGTGTATTGCACTTCAAAGCACACATTCATGCACACACGTGGACACACATACATACAGATACACATACACACACACACTCATCCCCTCCAGAGTCAATTATAAGCCTCTCTCAAAAGCAGTCTTATTCCATTATACTTACATCACAGTTTTTCTATTCAAATGACCCCATTTTACTCATCAGACTTAGCCTCAAGACATTTTTTACTGTTTTCAAAATTCAGTCTCTTTTAAAGGGAAAATTTGATGTCATTGAGGATAATAAAACATGTGTTCTTTCTTTATAGACCCTTAAAATATTTTAAGCATAGTAACAATGTGGGATTAAGCACATGAGCTCTCATGATAACTATGATGATAGAAGAAACAAGCTTAGAATGTGAGACATGAAGAAACTTTGGTGTGCATTTAGATGAACTCCCTAATTTTACATCTGTGAAACCAGGAAGGGAAGTTGGGTGACCCGCCCAGAGTCTAACCTTGGTCAGAACATGCCCTGGGGATGACGAGTCCAGGCAGCCAGTCCAGTGTTCCATCCCCACCCTGCCAGTTCTCTTTGTTAAAATTTTTATGTCTAAAATTTACTAATAAAATGAATGTTTTAAGAAGCCCATTTATATCTTACATAAAGGAGCCAGGAGTATTACTTAGTAAATATACTTAACAGAGTCACAAACATGACTAGTACATCTGTTTTTTTAAATTACCATTACTTTATACACATACAGAGAAAGTAGCACAAAAGGTGGAGAGAATGCTATGGATTGTGTTATCCTTAATTTATAAGCTACACCATAGCCAAAAAGCATAGCTAACATTCCTTAAACACTTACTATGAGCCAGCCAAGTGCTGCATAATGCCCTAACTATATTAAGTCATTTAATCCCCACAATTGCCATAAGAGACAAATACCATCATTAACTTCCTTTTATAGATGAGGAAACTGAGTCACAGAAAAGATTAGCAATTTTCCAAGGTCATAAAACCTATAAGTGGCAGAGCCAGGTTTGCACTCTTGCTGTCTAACACTTTACTGCCCTAGTCCTACTCTCAGAGCTCTAATCACATGCTCCTCTGTGAACCAGGGTAACAAGTAACCAAAGTGTCTTCATGCCTGCTCAGGTAGCTGCCTTCTCTCACATTAAGATGCTGAATGGCATTTTAGTTTACCTGAGATTCAGGTAACTTTCAAAATTTTAAGCATCATGCCAACAGGAAGAGTCTCCCAATACGAGGGGACAGATCCCTTGGAAATTGAAGCTATTTTGCGTCAGCTGATCAGAAGTAAACAATAAAAGTATTGAAAATTGAAAGCTGTGGGAGGACACTGTAATTACTTTCCCTCCCTCTTATCTTCTTTTGCTACAAATAGCTGAAGACTGTACTTGACCAAAACTTTAATCTTTCCTTCGTGGAAGTTTTCATTCATCATGACTTTTTAATTGGATGAATCCATAATTGCCTTTTATCTATCTCATTTCATACTTCTTTGAGCAGCTCAAAAAAACTAACTTCATAATTAGCCAGACTGACTAATTACATAATGAACACTTACTAACATGAAACTAAACCTATAGTAATCCCCTGGTATCCACAGGGGATTGGTTCTAGGACCCCCATGAATACCAAAGTCCATGGATACTCAAGTTCCTTATATAAAGTGACATCATGTTTTCAAATAGCCTACACACATCCTCCCGTATCTTTTTTTTTTTTCTGTATACTTTAAATCATCTCAGGATTATTTATAATACCTAATACAATGTAGATGCTATGTAAATAGTTGTAAATAAAATGTAAATGCTATGTAAATAGTTGCTGGCATATGGCAAATTCAAGTTTTGACTTGGGAAACTATCTGAGAATTTTTTTCAAATTTTTTGATCTTTGATTGGTTGAATCCATGCATGTAGAACCCACAGATACAGAAGGCTGGCTGTACTATTTCTAGAACTAAATTATGGCTAAGATAAAAATAAAAGATTTGCATATTCAATAACATTTATGAGTCTGTATAGTCTAGAATAATGTCTAACAGAGGCACCAATGATTTTTGTTTTACTGAATATATTCCTTGCTTTAACACCAACTTCAGAAATATATCTCAAAGTGTGCATTCATTTTTTTAAATAATCCAATCTACATCTATTATTTTTTGAAGCTATTTATGTTTGAATAATGTTAGTGAAAAAAAAAGAAATAATGTTAGTGACTATTTTAAATGATTGAAATCCAGCATGTTTTTATTTTACATATTACTGGTCTCAGAAAATGTACATAAAAATTGTGCCTTGATGACATTCTTACCAGCATTTCGTGGTGAGTTATGGAGACATGATGGAAGGTGTGATGGAATTTCTGTTCTGATAAGGTTCTCGGTCTTTTTCCAATATAATGTTTTCTGTAGTAATATTTTTATTCTGATCATTTTAGTCAACTTTTCATTTCTTTTCTGTTAATTAACCAAGATCTCTCCAAGGTTAACATGAAGCAAAGTGTGGTGGGATTTTTGTTCTGACAAGGTTCTTGATCTTTTTCCAATGGAATGCTTTCCATAGTAATATTTTTATTCTGATCATTTTAGTAAACTTTTCATTTCTTTTCTGTTAATTAACCAAGATCTCTGTAGTACTTCCAATAAAAGTCAGCGTGACCCTTCTCGACAGTCTTTCATATTCCTTGAGCTAATCAACACCAGTTTTACTAATATGAACCTCTTCTGTGTTTTTTAGCAGCTGCAGAAATTTGCCAAACAAATTACCTCCCAGCCAAAATATATTCAG
The DNA here is from genome assembly GCF_019320065.1 of Cervus canadensis. Classification (NCBI taxonomy): domain Eukaryota; kingdom Metazoa; phylum Chordata; class Mammalia; order Artiodactyla; family Cervidae; genus Cervus; species Cervus canadensis. The sequence goes on from NC_057404.1 coordinate 33,349,967, forward strand.
TAGAGTGATGCTGAGTACTTCATTAAGACTGATGAGAGATAACACAGCAGAACCCAGGGGCCCTGAATATCAGCCAAGCTGTGTGGATTATTATGATATGGGGAGTCATTGAGCAATTTAGTGAAGACTAGCCAGAATCAGAAGTACACTTTTTGACTAGTCTAGAAAGAAAGTGTGCAATGAAATAAGGAAGATATTAACTAGAAAAAAGGATACCAGTCGGAAGCCATTACTATAATATAAATTCTAAGAATGCATGGATTTTTGTCTGCTTTATTCAGAGATTTATTCCAAGCCATCTAGAAAAAACTCCTAACACATGGTAACTATTTGATAAATATTAAATGAATGTGTAAATGAATCACTAAGGAAAAATGAAACCATGTTGTTGTTGTTTAGTTGCTCATTCATGTCCAACTTCCTGTGACCACATGCACAGCAGCAAAGCAGGCCTCCCTGTCCTTCACTAGCTTCCGGAGTAAATCATGACCTAAAGACAAGAGAAATGAAAGAGAGATATTCTAAGGGCAATATTGACCATCAACTAGACACAGAGATGAAGGAATGGGCAACCAAACATGATTTTTTAAATCTTCGCCTTGCTTGAAGATGGGGGAGTTTTTCTCAGAAAAGAAGCCAGAAGAGAAACCTGGTTTGAGAGTGAAAGTGCTAATTTTGATCTAGATATCTTGAGTTTGAGACACTGGAAGATGATGTATCCATACAGGGAAATGTAAAGACTAAATGTAAAGCATTCCAAGTCACTTCAGTTGTGTCCAACTCTGCGACGCTATGAGCCATAGCCCACCAGACTCCTCAGTCCATGGGATTCTCCAGGCATGAATACTGGGGTGGGTTGCCTTGCCCTCCTCCATGGAATCTTCCCAGCCCAGGGATCGAACACACATCTCTTGCATTGTCTCCTGCACTGGCAGGCAGGTTCTTTATCACTGGTGCCCTGAAGGCCAATGTAAAGACTATGACATGCAAATGACAATACAGGGTGTAAATTTGAAGGAGAGGCAGGAAGGATAGACATGGACTTGGGCAAACTCTTCACTAAGGTATTAAAACGAGAAACATAGCTCATGAAAAGGGCACAGAGATAAAGGAAAAAAGGTTGAGGCCCAAACTTGCTTTCAAATGTCCCCTTTTTGCTTTCCTCTCTTTTCCTTTCCACAGTCACAGCCTAATTGAATCGCTTAGTACATCATGTCATGATTATCCCTTGCTCTCCGAACCTATTCAAACTGTTTTAATGATTTCTTTTTTTACTGAAATACAGTTAACTTACAATGCTGTTGTGTTGGGCTTTCAGTTATTTTCAAGTATACAGCAAAGTAATTCAATATGTACATAGACCTATACAAGTATTTATTCTCTTTCAGATTTTTCTCCATTATAGTTTATTGCAAGATGCTGAGTATAGTTTCCTCTGCTATATAGAGTAGATCCTTATTTTTTACCTGTCTTATATATAATACTGTGTATATGTTAATGGCCACCTCATGCGAAGAGTTGACTCATTGGAAAAGACCCTAATGCTGGGAGGGATTGGGAGCAGGAAAAGAAGGGGACAACAGAGGATGAGATGGCTGGATGGCATCACCGACTCGATGGACATGAGTTTGAGTAAACTCCGGGAGTTGGTGATAGACAGGGAGGCCTGGCATGCCGCGATTCATGGGGTCGCAAAGAATCGGACATGACTGAGCGACTGAACTGACTGACTGAACTGACTGAACTGACCCTACATTACCCTTTGGTAACCATAAGCTTGTTTTCTATGTTTGTGAGTCTTTTTCTGTTTTGTAAATAAGTTCATATTCAAATCTTATGTATTCTTTGTGTTCCAGTCTTAACCCATCCTCAGCATAAGTTTTCCCCAGCAAATTCAGCTCTACTCAAACCCTTCATTGTGTTTCTATAGTTTATCTTCTCTGTACCACATATGTCACTTTTTTGTTCATCATTTCTTGTGTTCATATTTTGGCACTTCAATTATGTTCTAAGTTCTTAACTTGCAAGGAATTGCAAAACCTATCTTACACCTTTTTAAATTTTCCATAATAAATAGTTATATAGGACATATTCAGCAAGTTCATAAGTAATGGTTGAGGGGGGAAAAGGATAATCCTCTTCTTGCTTGCAAGTTCCCACAGGCAACTTACTACAGAATAGGATTCATGTTTATTCATTCAGCCAACAAATATTTGTTAAGCAGCTACTTAGTGATTAATACTATTTTGTTTTTCTAGAGATAAAATAGTAAATAAGAATAACAAGTTTTTTGCTTTCCTGGAGCTTACATTATACTGAAAAGTTGAAGGAGGACACATAAATAAGGAACTAAAAATGGGATACTTCATATTAGAAAACATGCCATGAAGAAAATATAAAGATGATAGGTAATAAAGATGAATCTGTATGGGGAGGGTCACAGAAGACCTTTCTGAGGGAGCAACATCAGATTACATCCTTGAATGTAAAATGTGGAGGAAAAGTATTATGTGCATCAGTCAATTTCAGTTCAGTCACTCAGTCGTGTCCAACTCCCTGCGACCCCGTGAACCGCAGTTCGCCAGGCCTCCCTGTCGATCACCAACTCCCGGAGTCCACCCAAACCCATGTCCATTGTGTCAGTGATGTCATCCAACCATTTCATCCTCTGTCGTCCCCTTCTCCTCCTGTCCTCAATCCTTCCCACCATCAGGGTCTTTTCAAATGAGTCAGCGCCTCACATCAGGTGGCCAAAGTATTGGAGTTTCAGCTTCAACATAAGTCCTTCCAATGAACACTCAGGACTGATCTCCTTTAGGATGGACTGGTTGGATCTCCTTGCAGTTCAAGGGACTCTAAAGAGTCTTCTCCAACACCACAGTTCAAAAGCATCAATTCTTTGGCGCTCAGCTTTCTTTATAGCCCAACTCTCACATCCATACATGACCACTGGAAAAACCATAGCCTTGGCTGGATGGACCTTTGTTGGCAAAGTAATGTCTCTGCTTTTTAATATGCTCTCTAGGTTGGTCATAACTTTCCTTCCAAGGAGTAAGCGTCTTTTAATTTCATGGCTGCAATCACCATCTGCTGTGATGTTGGAGCCCAGAAAAATAAAGTCAACCACTGTTTCCATTGTTTCCGCATCTATTTGTCATGAAGTGATGGGACTGGAAGCCATGATCTTAGTTTTCTGAATGTTGAGCTTTAAGCCAACTTTTTCACTCTCCTCTTTCATCAAGAGCCTCTTTAGTTCTTCTTCACTTTCTGCCACAGGGTGGTGTCATCTGCATATCTGAGGTTATTGATATTTTTCCCAGCAATCCTGATTCCAGCTTGGTCTTCCTCCAGCCCAGTGTTTCTCATGATGTACTCTGCATATAAGTTAAATAAGCAGGGTGACAACATACAGCCTTGACGTACTCCTTTTCCTATTTGGATCCAGTCTGTTGTTCCATGTCCAGTTCTAACTGTTGCTTCCTGACCTGCATACAGGTTTCTCAAGAGGTAGGTCAGGTGGTCTGGCATTCCCATCTCCTTCAGAATTTTCCACAGTTTATTGTGATCCACACAGTCAAAGGCTTTGTCACAGTCAATAAAGCAGAACTAGATGTTTTTCTGGAACTCTCTTACTTTTTTGATGATCCAGAGGATGTTGGCAATTTGATCTCTGGTTCCTCTGCCTTTCCCTAAACCAGCTTGAACATCTGGAAGTTCATAGTTCATGTATTGCTGAAGCCTGTCTTGGAGAATTTTGAGCATTACTTTATTAGCGTGTGAGATGAGTGCAGTTGTGCAGTAGTTTGAGCATTCCTTGGCATCACCTTTCTTTGGGATTGGAATGAAAACTGACCTTTTCTAGTCCTGTGGCCACTGCTGAGTTTTCCAAATTTTGGCATATTGAGTGTGGCATTTTCACAGCATCATCTTTCAGGATTTGAAATAGCTCAACTGGAATTCCATCACCTCCACTAGCTTTGTTCATAGTGATGCTTCCCTAAGGCCCACTTGACTTCACATTCCAGGATGTCTGGCTCTAGGTGAGTGTGAGTGATCACACCATCGTGATTATCTGGGTCATGAAGATCTTTTTTGTACAGTTCTTCTGTGTATTCTTGCCACCTCTTCTTAATATCTTCTGCTTCTGTTAGGTCCATACCATTTCTGTCCTTTATTGTGCCCATCTTTGCATGAAATGTTCCCTTGGTATCTCTAGTTTTCTTGAAGAGATCTCTAGTCTTTCCCATTCTGTTTTTTTCCTGTTTCTTTGGATTGATCGCTGAGGAAGGCTTTCTTATTTCTCCCTGCTACTCTTTGGAATTCTGCATTCAAATAGGTATATCTCTCCTTTTCTCCTTTGCTTTTCGCTTCTCTTCTTTTCACAGCTATTTGTAAGGCCTCCTCAGACAGCCATTTTGCTTTTTTGCATTTCTTTTTCTTGGGGATGGTCTTGATTCCTGTCTCCTATACAATGTCACAAACCTCCATCCATAGTTCATCAGGCACCCTGTCTATCAGATGTAGTCCCTTAAATCTATTTCTCACTTCTACTGTATAGTCATAAGGGATTTGATTTAAGTCATACCTCAATGGTCTAGTGGTTCTCCCCACTTTCTTCAATTTCAGTCTGAATTTGGCAATAAGGAGTTCATGATCTGAGCCATAGTCAGCTCCCGGTCTTTTTTTTTTTTTTTTTTTTTTTTGCTGATTGTATAGAGCTTCTCCATCTTTGGCTGCAAAGAATATAATCAATCTGATTTCGGTGTTGGCCATCTGGTGATGTCCATGTGTAGAGTCTTTGCTTGTGTTATTGGAAGAGGCTGTTTGCTATGACCTGTGCGTTCTCTTCATTATGTGCATAGATTATAGCAAATTTGAAAGCTCTGAAGTGAGTCCAGCTTGGAGTGTTTAAAGAATTACAAAGAGTCTAGGATGGCTCAGAGTGAATAAAGAAGAGAGTAGTGTGATAGGAGAGGAGATTGAAGAGTTAGTTGAGTCCAATTGTATTATGCAACCTTAAAAAAACATAGTAAGGACTTCAGATATTTCCCTATTAACAAAGGCAAGACATTGGAATTTTTAAGAGGTGTGTTTACTACTTCTGTCTATTAAAGTAAAGATAAAAATTATTGTGGGAGGGAGGACAGCAGAGACAGTGAGCAAAAGTGAACGTAGGAAGTTAGGACCAGTGCAGACAGCCCAGGAGATAAATGACAGTGGATCAGTCCAGGGTAGGATACCTGAGGTTGGGAAAAGTGACCGGTTCCAGTCTGCCATAACTATAAACTCATAAGCCTGAATGGTATGGATGTGATGGGTGAGGCCAACAGGAATCAGTATAGCTTTCTTTTCTGATGGTGGTACCATTAACTGAGTTGGTCAAGCATGAACCAAACATAAGTTAAAAGCCAGGAGAATTAAGACTTTTGCCTTGGATTTGGTAAGCTTGACCTCATTAGACTGAAACTTAGATATATAAATGTGAAATTTAGGAAAGAAGACAAAATAAGAATTACAGTTAGATAGGTAGAAGGTGCTAGTTATGAAAGACATACACTGGTTGGATTATTTTGGGTTTGATGATTTCAGAGATTACTTCAGTAGTAATTAGAAAAAGATGCTTAAATGATTTGTGATATCCACTGAAATGGGTGGGAAGAGAATAGAAGCATAAAAAGATAGGCATCTTTTATAAAGATCCTAAAATCTAGTAATAAGAATAGCAAGTGATTTACTTATATAAACTCCAAGTTATAATTTCTCAAGGAAAGAAATTTATCTCACATAGCTGTATCTCACATAGCAAATTTATCCCATCTAGGAGTAGATATCTTCAAACATGGTTGATTCACAAGGATAGTAATTTCAAGGACCAAAGTTCTTTCCACCTCTCCATTCTCCATCCTTGGTAAAGTGAGATGGGACTGTTCTCGGGCTGACCTGCCTTGTGATGAAAAGATGCTTACAATATCAATAGAACCAATGTGTTTCCCTGTTTCCACTGAGAAGAGCATGTGTAATCTGTCTTCTTAGGCATGAATGCAAATCTGACCCTTCTGCTCAATTAGTTCATCTTAGGTCAGATGTTTACCCCTGAAATGAGCAGATCCCCTGGAGAACATATACTCATAGCTTAAATCTATCTAACAGGGCGGAAGAGATACTGGAGAGTCAACTATAGCATCCCTTACAACAAATCTGAAAGAAGAATTAATAGATACTGGAGAATATAAGGAACGAAGGAGAGTCATAAATATACATAATAATGCTATCATTTATTACACATCTGTTTCTAGTTAGTCATTCTTCTGAAAGTTTCCCAGAGACTAATTCCTTTAATCTTCACAAAACCACAAGAGATAGATATTGTTATCATCCTATTTTATAGTGAAGGAAACTGACATGTAAAAACATTAGGTAAACTGCTCAAGATATAGTTAATAAACTCCTGAAGTGGGATTTGAACCCTGGCTCCAGAGATCATGCCCTTAAACAGAGTCATGATACCATCTGTGCATGCATGCATGCTAAGCTGCTTCAGTCATGTTTGACTCTTGCAACCCCGTGGACTCTGTCCATGGGATTCTCCAAGCAAGAATACTAGAGTGGCTTGCCATTTCCTACTCCAGGGAATCTTCCAGATCCAGGGATCCAACCTGAGTCTTCTGTGTTGGCAGGCAGAGTCTACAACTTAGCCACCAGAAAAAGTACAGATTACTTACAATCTATGTTATCTTATTTAATTATTGTAAAACTTCATTGAAGAAAGGATTATTGTACCTTTTTTATAGGTTAAGCAATTTAGGCTTAGAGAGCATAAAGGAAAACTACTTTAGTGGTGAATCTATAAACATAAATTATACAACAAGCCAACCAGTTAGAGTTATAATGTCCTTTTTGCACTTCCTCAATTCCACCTATTTACTTTCATCCACCTCATCAACCATGAGCTCTTCCTAAACATCCAACATCACTTTTTCAACTGCTATATTGATCGTATCATACAATTTTTCAGCTCCCTTTGTGATAGCCATTCCTTTTGTCTCTTTAGAATCTTTGTTATTAATCATTGCTTTCTCTATAACTTGATCCAGTGTTTTGAACAGTGCTTTGCCTGCAGGGACTTAATAAAACAGTATTAACAGGTGTATTACATAGAAGTCTTCCAAATTTTCACCTAATTGGCCATTATCTTTATCTCAATAAAATAGCTTTTTCTTTTTACTAGCAAAATAGCTCCTTGAAAGTAGAAACTCTGTCTCTTATAGTCACTAAATTGTATCCAGTTTTCATGCAGGGTTAAAAAAATTTACTAATAAGATCTTTTTTGCTTATAGAAGAAAAATAAGTTCCCTACTGTATCTCCAAAGCTATATTCCTAGTGTTTTCCCTCTCCATGACATCATAAAGTACACAGATCCCTTGTTAACAGAAAATCACATAACCATATACTCTTGAAACTAAGAGTTGTAATTTTTTATCTGTTCCACAACCATCTTTATCCAGATCATTGTAAGGAAAGAAAATTCCTTAGATGAGAGATAAATGGGCCATGGTCATATAGCTATATTCTGGCAGAGTTTGAATGACAGAAAATTCCAGATTTTCCTACTATCACCCTTGTGTACCTTCTTCTGCCCCTAAAAGGCTAATCTAACTCCAAAACTTTGAGATTTCTGAAGGCAAAGTAGAAATGTAAGCTTTGAATGGGTCATTATGTAAATGGAAGAGATGCAAAGGACCCCATAAAGTTCTTCTTTTCTAGCTTCTCCCAGCCTCTCCCAGCTCATTCTGTACCACTCTCTTCGCCAGCACCTGTAACCCAAGGTACAGGTCTAATCCTGGTACCTGCTTCTGCCCCAGACCTTCATTCTTTCACCCACCTCCTCTCCATTTAACTCTTACTTAACTTCCCACCTCAATTTCAATGGCCTGTTCATAAGGTGAAATCTAGTCACTTTTTCAACTTCCATGGCCTTTCCTTCAACAGATACTATCTCTGAATAGATGTTTACCAGCCCACCTTAAGGTGAGGGGGTAAGGGGGACAATGTAGTTAGATGTTAACTTGAGGAATTAAGTTTAAAGAATTATCTTTTGTTCTGAGATTATATCCATCTTATACTTGGAGAATTATATATCCTATCATTTAGGAAATCAGCGCAGATTTCTTTTAATATCCTCACTTAAAAAATGGAGCAACCTTAGTCAAATTCCCTAAATATTTTTTTCTGAAGTCTGTAAGTCTTGGAATTGCATATCCCTTACTCAAAATGACTGTGGAGGCATGAAGGTGGAGAAAAGAGATTTTTTTTAAAAATGATTAGTATGTAAACAACTTGCTATACAAGATCTCCATTCCAGTCTTATTTCCTTTTTTAAAGCAACTCGGTGCTTTAAAAACTCAGTATTATTTCACAGTTCTATGTGAAACAGGAGTTTCTAAGCTGATGCTGCTGACACTGCTTTCACATTTCTTACCTTTAAAAAAAAGTCCTTTGGGATGTTTTACACAGAATTCTATGTCCTACTTTAAATCTAAGAACTTTTTGACCTTCAGTATATGGAGAAAAATGTAAAAAAAAATAAATGAGAAAAGTGGCTTGTTCAAAGAGAAGCTTTTTAAAAATCTTCAAGCAAAGCTTTTTTCATTATCACTGATTAAAATTAAAGGAATAACAAACAAAGCTTTAAAAGGAGTTGTTCCTTGAAACCTTTCATAAACACACTGCAGAAAATATTCCGTTCTGAAACAAAGACATGTTGAGCCAGCTTACTGAATACAAAATGATAAGACTCTGTCTTACTCAGATGGAAGGTGAACATTTGAGGTCTCAGGTAGCCATTGTAACCACCATCTGTAAAATCATTTCTCTGAAAACTGGCTACCTCTAGGATACAGATTCTGCATAATCTCACAAAAGATAGTAGAGAAATCCCTTCAGGAAAGATGAAAAAATGAGCCATTGCATACCACCTTCAGAGTTTCTCACATCCTTGCCAACATTGAAAATTCATCTTAACTCAGTCGGCAACCAATTGATGCGCTCCCACAGGTTAGAATGTTCCTTTTCTTCTCCACCAAAAATGACCTTGTGTACACCAGTAGTTTTGCAGGGAGCACAAGGGAGTCATTCTTTTGATAATACAGGATTTAAAATTCAGAACTGTGGAATTGCCCAGGAAGATTTCCAAAAGAATTCGGTCACCTGATGGAGCTTATGCTTTACACAACAGAGAGGCTCCACAATGAAACACCTGGTTAAGAGCAGTTTTGAATTCTTAAGCTTTCCTTTCTTCTGTATTTTTACACTTTTGAAATCCATGCAATGGCTGTTAGGCAGAACATGGAATGAACGACCTTGCATTACCTCAATTTCCCATTTGTATGCCTGTTTTAATACAGTCATGCCACAGGGCCAATATGAAAGATAAACTTAAAATGCAATAAAAATTAAAAAACTAAAAGGGCAATTCATACCGAAATCAGTGGAATCGGCCATATATGGTATGTGGCCTAATGCGTTTCAGGTTAATGTAAATTGATTTGAAATTAGAAGAAATAACAAAAACTAGCAATGCCAGGGCCCATTCGATAAGTATTTATTAACCACTTGCCATGTGCCAGACAGTACACAGGGCAGTGAATCTACAGCTGTGAACTAGACTCAGTCCCAGCCTCCAAGCCGCTTACTTTCTAGCAGGAAAGATAAACCCATGAAAGGAGTATTTTCTGTTCTGTGTGATTTGTGTTCTGAGAACACAAGCAGTAGATAAAGAACTCTGGTGAAAAGGATCAGGGAGGCTTCCTAGGGAAGCTGATACTGAACAATTTAAAGAGCAGTTGAAGTCAGTTGATATCATGGGCTGAATTGTGTCTTCCTAAAATTCCTTTCTTTTGGTTCCAATCCCCAGTACCTCACAATGTGACTGCATTTGAAGATAAGGTCTTTAAAGAGTTAATTAAAGTTAAGTGAAGCCACCAGGGCAAGTGCAATGCAGTCTGATCGATGTCCTCATAAGAGGAGGCGATTAGGACTCAAACACATAGAGGAAAAACTACAGGAAGAGACAGTAGAGAAGCCATCTCCCAGCCAAGGAGAGAGGCCTCTGAAGAATCAGCCTTGCTGACTCCTTGATCCAGGACTTCTAGCATGCAGAACTACAAGAAAAGGAATTTCTGTTTTTTAAGACCCCAGTCCTTGGTACTTTGTTACGGCAGCCCTAGTAGATTAATACAATTGCTGATGTATACAGCTGAAGGAACAGGAGGAAGAGGCCCCCTGTGGACTGAGTTTGACCCAGAGGATGGCAGCAAATGAACCTCGGGCGGTACATGGGGGCCAGGGGAAGAAACCTCTGCCTCCTTCACCAAGTCCTGGTCAAAAAGTTCAGACTCCATCCTGAGGGTGACAGGACAGCATCAGAGGTCCTTTTACATGAGATTGGATATTAAAAAGCTTACATTTTATAAAAGTTACTCTGCCTGCAGGGTAGATTATTGATTATCTAAAAGTAAGACTCTAGCGGCTGGGAGACCAGTCTGAAAGTTCCTGCAGTCATCCAAATGAGAGATGTTACATTGAAATGGAGAGAAAGGTAATCTTGAGACATGAAAGAACAATGTGGAACAAAGCAAGCAAACAAAAAATAGCTGTCAGACAAAGCACAAGGACCGAGGTGCTAGAACGATCTCTGAGCCTCCCCTACACCATCACATTTCCACCCCAGTGGTTAGTCTTCGCAAAGTAGCCACATTTCTACTGGCAGAGAAGGCAAATTCCATTTTTATGAGTTAATATATTTGGCAGCATCTCCTAAGGCACCTGCCAACACCAGTGTATCTCAGGCTTGGACTTTTGCACTCTGAGTTCTTTGAACACTAAATTCATCCACACTTTTGAAAAAGAACAGGGATTGAGGCAAATTCTATAATACCTATATTTATAACACTGCCTACAAGTGTTCTCTTCTGTATGTGTGAAAATTGCCAACGGAATACTCACAAACCCTCTTGATGTGTACCAGTAGCCTTGACATCCCTGAGGAAGAATAAACTACCTTCTAAATATAGTTAGCTAAGAAAAGAAAGTAGAGGGGAAGGGAGCAGAAGGTGGGGAAATGGAGGAAAAGAGAGAGAGGTTTTGGGTTTGGGGTTTTTCCTCACTATTTGACTGCTTAGTTGAGCTCTCTCCAAACAACTTACCTTTAAGTGCAAAAGGATGCGGCTCATCTCTTGGAAGAGAGTCCGGTCCCTGCTGGAGCCTAGATGAAATCGATGTGTCTCATTTTATTAGGAGCTTTGCACAAAGGCAAACAGGAGTTGACAAGAAATAATGTAAAGTCAGGGAGTCTTACACACATGAAAACTTTATTTGCCATCTATGCGATGTTCAAATATTAGAAGGATTTATTTTTATTATCCCTTTCTTTCAAGTGCTCCATTTTAAATGTCAGTAAGCTTTTAAAAATAAGGACAGGTTTTAGCAAATTGTCAGTCAAGGCTTTTTTTCTTTTATTTCCCAGGTGTTTCTTAATAAGTGGGTTTATTGTAGCCCATGTGTCTGTCTGTCCAGTAGCCAACCTTTCCACGTCCTCTGTTCAGTGTTCACATCCTCTCTCTCTCATCGTATTTCCCAACTGCCCCTTAGTGCTTCATCTTCTTCTTCAAGACTCTGTGACTTCCCAAACCAGAAGGTTTTCAAGGGAACATCACTTTGTGCTTCCTGTGGAAGCCTAAGCACAAAGAAATGATAAAACTCTGGCCCCTGCTTTATTCATAAAACACTTTGCAAAGTGCATTTAGTAATTTGCCATTGTAACCAATGGCATGCAGAGCTTTCAGGGCCCAGTTCTGACACTGTATTTAGTTCATTTTTGACTGCTCGGCTGAAACTTCCATTTGTATGCATTTATTCTGCTTCACACATTATGTTATCAGTCACTTTCAATATTTCAAAGTCACAGCAGGCTTTTTCTGACACACATTTATCAGAATGCCTTGATTGCTATTATTACAGACTACAGTGCCTGAGTAAGGGAAAAGGCATATGTAGTACCAGAATATTGAAACTGCCTGATAAAACAATAGATACAAGAGAATAAAAATAGAATAAATGCATATAAATGGATGCTTTAAAAGGCCAGCAAAATGTAAGAGTATCAAATAGGCATATAGAGTTCAAAAACCCGTGAAGAAAAATGTAATAAATTTTTTTTTAAAAAAAAGATGAGGTCCCAATTGAAAATTTCACTGTCCCAGTGTCAGAAAATAAGTGGATATTACATACTTCTTTTCAGTAATCATGGATTCAAATAAGCTCTACTTATGGATATTGCCTTTGAAATCCACTACTGAATAACAAAGGACATAATAAAAACACATGCTCCAACCAAAAATAAAGTTAATGAAGGCTATAAGGAACTAATCAGAACTCCAGACCCATTACTCCTTTATTCTTGATAGGTTACTAAATATATCACCCAGCAGAAGACCTGTGTCCTATTTGCCTGCTCTTTACTTCACTTTTTGTCTTTAATCAGACTTCAGAACTGCATACCAAAGAAGAACCATAGAAATTAATTTTAGAGTCAGAGAACACCAGTGTCTATGTGTGGGCCTCCTTAAAATTTCTTGTTTCAAGAAGGTTTATTTCATGCATAAAGCATGAAATAAAAAATAAGCCACAGTAATTGGTATACCAAATATCTTTCTAAAAGTGAGTTAGGGCCTTCCCTGGTGATCCAGTGGCTAAGACTTCACCTTCTAATGCAGGGAGTGCAGGTTCCATCCCTGGTCAGGGAGCTAAGATACCACATGCTGCTGCTGCTGCTGCTAAGTCACTTCCGTCGTGTCCGACCCTGTGCGACCCCATAGACGGCAGCCCACCAGGCTCCCCCATCCCTGGGAGTCTCCAGGCAAGAACACTGGAGTGGGTTGCCATTTCCTTCTCTAAAGCATTCAAGTGAAAAGTGAAAGTGAAGTCGCTCAGTCGTGTCCGACTCTTCGCGACCCCATGGACTGCAGCCTACCAGGCTCCTCCGTCCATGGGATTTTCCAGGCAAGAGTACTGGAGTGGGGTGCCATCACCTTCTCTGAAGATACCACATGACTTGTGGCCAAAAACCCAACACTGTAAAACAGAAGCAATATTGTAATGAACTCAATAGAGACTTTAAAAATGGCCCACATCAAGAAAAATCTTTTTTAAAAAAGTGAATTAATAGAATACAGAAATCTGAAGCATTTTAATTATTGCCAAAGATGAGGAAAACAGAAAAAGCTAAGTATTGCTCTTTTCTTTAGGACATTTATATAGCTTTATGAATTTGCCTCAGTTCATATATTCCTTAACATATTCCTCCAAAGTAATATTGAAGAAATTATGGTAAATGTAGAAAACTTCCATCTAACAAACCCACAGTTTGGAAACCCAAAATTAAAAGAACTTATAATCCCACTCAAAAAACAACCGAAAGATCTAGGTCATTACCTGCTTACTCTATTCCAGAAATAATATCTAATCTCTTCTAAAGAAATTGGTTAATCTGAATGTTATTTAAAGCCCTGAAATGAAGAAGTACTCTTTTAATTCTTTTGAATCCTTATAATTAAATGTCAAAATCACATTTTAAAAATTTTAGACAGATTAAATTATTCTGTCATCATCTCAGTTATTCATTGTCCTGGCCTTCTTACAAATATTAATAGTTTTTTGGTATGTATTGATTCTTCACAGACCATCTGACCAGTAGCATAATTCTAGGTTTATACACAGAAAAGATTATGGTGAAATACACACTAATTCAGAAAAAAAAATTTTAATTTGAGAAATATGTTTATTAGCATAATTTTATTATTCATAAATAGGTATTCTTTTAAAAGAATATCTACCAATATAGAAAACAAACATGGTTATCAAATGAGAAAAGCAAGAAGGGATAAATTACAAGTTTAGGATTAACATATACACACTACTATATATAAAATAGATAACCAACAAGTACCTACTTATAGCACAGGGAATTATATTCAGTATTTTGTAATAACCTAAAAGGGGAAAAAAAAATCTGAAAAAAATAGATATATACTGTATCTAACTGAATCACTTTGTTGTACACCTAAAACTAACACCTTGTAAATCAACTGCCCTTCAGTTTTAAAAAATAATAATGTGATGCTTTCAAATTGTGGTGCTGGAGAAGACTCTGGAGAGTCCCTTGGACAGCAAGGAGATCAAACCAGTCAATCCTAAAGGAAATCAACCCTGAATACTCATTGGAAGGACCGATTCTGAGGCTGAAGCTCCAGTACTTTGGCCACGTAGTGTAAGAGCCAACACACTGGAAAAGACACTGTTGCTGGGAAAGATTGAAGGCAAAAGGAGAAGAGGGTGACACAGGAAGAGATGGTTAGATAGCATCACCGACTCAATCGACATGAATTTGAGCAAACTCCAGAAGATAGTGAAGGACAGGGAATCCTGGCATGCTACAGTCTCTGGAGGCGCAAAGAGGCGAACATGACTTAGCAATTGAACAACACCAACAATAATAATAAAGCAAGAAAAAAGAATACCATGTAGAATATTAAAATGTCTTGAGATTTTAAAATAAAAAAGACATGACTCAAAGTATGCAGAATATATCATATTTTAAATGCATATCTTTACTGTAGCAAATTCAAAGCACTAACAATTTTGTTAAAATATCTATTTTATTTTCTAATAATAAGGATAGTCTTTTCTAGACAGCAATTATTTCTCTCTGAGGGAAAACAAAAAGGTTTACTGTAGTCAGTAGTCATTTTAGTGAAGTGTTTCTCTTCCTAATTAATGTGTTAGAAGAGATAAATATATTCTGTTTTTGTGTAAAAATTTTGAATTCATTTTCCATTGAATAAATATGTTCAATCTTAATTTTATTCCACAATCTATGGAGACATTAAAAATAAGTGCCATAAAGTGTAAGGATTGGGAGACTTGGAAAACCCCTAACATATATTAAGCAATTTATTTGTATTATTAACCCAGTTACTAATTTTGAAAAATCTTTATGTCAGCTCAGAACTGCTACAAGTGATTATGTCTGTTAGAAATAAAACTAATTTAGTCTGTTCATCAACATGCAAGGATACCTTTATTGAATAAAGCAAAGTATATGTAGATATTACACAGTGGAAGTTTTAAGGTAGATCACCAATAAACAGAGAATTTATATTTTTATCAGTTTATCAAATCAAATGAGATTTGCTCATTACAAAATTAAATGCTTCATCTGCATACACACATCACATTTTCCCCAAATTCATACATCCTCCTTCACACACACACACTCACACGCTGCTCACTACATTCCACACTCCCAGTCATTCATTCCCCTCCCCATATTTGACTCATAATTAGCATACCAAAAAGGACACCTGTGAAAAGGTGAGGCAACTAATTCTAGCTGTCATTTCAATGAAATACCCCTTAAAAAGTTCAATTTTTATTAGACCTTTTTACAGTTCTCACTGCTTCGGAAAAGTTCATGTGATCAGTTCTTTGTTCAGGTAGTTTTAAAGGTGTCATTTTTCTCATAGATGTTTTACTGCTCTGGGGGAGAAAGAGTTCAGTATATTGTCATTTAGTGTGCTGTGAGCCTGTGGTGGGTGTACAAGTCTGGCTTCTGAGTACCTCCATCTAGGGAGGATACATTGATAACAATAACACCTATTTAAAAATGAGAAATTCTTCTTTAGCTAGCTAGCCCTATCTTCAGGTGATATTTTATTCATATTCTTACCCCTTTAATTTAGTTTCCTTATAATTTTGAGCTTCTACTTCTTTCTTGTTTGTATCTTAATAGAAGCTCATTTCAATTTATCTTTATAGTAATTATAATACTTTAATTTGTTTAGAATACTGTATATCATATACTTAGGACAATGTATGTATTTACAGATATTTAACAAATGCTGATGTTAAATGTAGATCAACCAAATGACTTTGAACCACTCTTATGGATGAAGAGTTCCCACCAAACCATAAAAATTTTCTCTACTCCCAGTATTCCATCATAATAGTGTTTTATTTTGTAGGATAGCAATGCCTTCTACCATAGTATCTTTCCTGGATGAAAACAAAATAGAAGTAAATATGGCACACTTGTTGGTTCAACCAGGCATTCAAAAGCTCAAGCGCAAATTTAGGGAAAAATATCTGACTTCTCATTTCTAATCAGCTCTGCCCCAACTTCAGAGAACTTGTATCCAGAGCACCAGTTCTTATTTGTTTATTTACTGTGATAAGAGTTCTTATTCAAAGTATTCTACTTAAGTCTCTCCTTGGGGGACTATCTGGAAGCTACACTGAGGGCAGAAATCTATAGTTGGATTGCCTCGGATACAGATTTCTTGTAGAACCTAATATAGCTGCCAATTTACTTTTGAGGGCAATCAGGATGCTCATTAGTAATTGAGTTGAAGCAGAGAGGAACTTCATTTGTACCGAGTCAGTGACCTGGATCGTTTTCAGAATGAGTATTGAGCTGAAATGGACCATTCATTTTTACTTCCAGTGGGATGCTGAACCAAAAGGTTATGGCTCTTACCTTCCTCTAACAGTGATAGGGATTTTCAGGAGCAGAAAATGTCACTTTATGTTTGTGATTTATAGCTCAGGGTAATTTTTATTATGATTTTTGATTACTCTTACAGCATGCAATAAGCCTGTATTTTCAGCTAACCTATGGGACTGAGTCCAACACCTTCATTTAGTAGGTAATTGAAATATGATGACAGTTCGTGCTGATGAATCAAAGGTTTCAAAAGTGGGGAAGGAGATAAAAAAAATGAACAGACAAATCTGGAGCATGCTCAACAGAAGTGGGCATAAAGTTATAGGAATGTCAGTGGTTTATTAAAGTGGTGTTAATAGTAAGTATTGAAATAAACCACTTTAATCATTTAATAGCAGAAGCCTATATAGGACATATGATAGCCAGGCACTATTCAAATAGCTTTACATATGTTACAGTTTTTGTCCTCACAACTCCCATATTTTACAGATGAAAAAACTGGAGATTACAAAGAGATTAAGTGACTTTCCCAAGATCATACAAGTAGCAAGTGATAGAACTGGTATTCACAGCTCAACAGTCTGGCTCCAGAGTCAGTGATCTTAACCACAATACTCTGTTACTAGTCTGGAAAGCTGGTGAAATAGGCCACCAAGGTTATACAGATTGTCTCCAACATGATGGTTCAACTTACCAATTTTTCAGCATTACAGTAGTGCAAGCATTGTGCATTCAGTAGAAACCATACTTGGAATTTTGGATTTTGTATCTTCCTGGGCTATCAGTAAGGCTTCCCAGGTGATTTAGTGGGTAAAGAATCTGCCTGCAATGCAGGAGACACAGGTTTAATCCCTGCATCAGAAAAATCCTCTAGAGGAGGGCATGGCAACCCACTCCAGTATTCTGGCCTGAGAAATCCCATGGACAGAGGAGCCTGGCAGGCTACAGACCATGGGGTCGCAAAGAGTCAGACACGACTGAAGTGACAGGCTGTCACTATGCAGTGTGATATCCTCTTGTGATGCCGGGTGGCAGCAGCAGGCCACAGCCCCCAGTCAGCCATACATTCATGACGGTGAAAAATCAATACATTTATAACCGTTCTGTAATCATACAACCATTCTATGTTTCATTTTCAGTGTAGTATTCAATAAATTACATGAGATATTCAACACTTAGATATATAATAGGCTTTATGTGAGATGATTTTTCCCAACTATAGACTAATATAAGGGTTCTGAGCACACTTAAGGTGTACTAGATTAAGCTATGATGTTTGGTAAGTTGGGTGCATTAAATGCATTTTTTACTTAAAATATTTTCCACTTAAGATGTGTTTACCAGGACTAAGCTCCATCATAAGATGGGAAAGCTCTGTATTACATTCAGATTCTAAGTTGCTATTATGATTTATAATTGAGAAGTATATATTTGATCTTCATCTGGCATAGATTTGCTAAGAATCTTAAAATTTCATAAGTAATGAGAGCAACAAAGGTGACTTTTACAATGTTAATGAGGTGACTTTTGGACTGTACCTACTGATGGGGAGGGAATGGGGGAGAAGTTGCAAGAACAAACCTGTTTGGAGGACTGACATCTGAGGAGAGTAGAGAAGCTGGTGGTTGAATGAATTACCAGTGGTCAATGAAATGATCATGCCTACAAAATAAAGCCCTCCTAAAAACCCAAAAGTACAAGGCTTCCAAGTTGCTGAACATTTGGGGAGAGTGACATGCAGGAGAGATCATGGGTACTCATGACCTTCCCCCATACCTTGCCCTATGCTCCTCTTCCATTTGGCTGTTCCTGAGTTATATCCTTTTCTAATAAGGTGATCCAGTAAGGAAACCATTTATCTAAGTTCTGCCAACTACCCTAGCAAACTAATCAGACCCAAGGAGGGGAGCGAGGTTATTGGAACCTCCAGTCCAGTTGATCAGAGGCATAGGTGACAACCTGGACTTGCAGTTGGCATCTGAAGGCACATGGGGCAGTCTTGTAAGACTGAACCCTTAACCTGAGGAATCTGATGCTGTCTCCAGGTAGATGGTGTCAGAATTGAGTTGAACTATAGGACACCCAGCTGGTGTTTGAAAATTGCTTATTGGTGTGGGAAACCCCCATACACACACAGACACATATACATCAGAGTTGGTGACCAGAATCATTCAGTTACCTCCAAGTAAAGAATTACTCATCAGGGATGTGGAGTCCCAGTCCAGTAGCAATGTCCTCACTGCTAAGAGGCCAAGAACAAATTTAATATTTCATCATTCTCAACCTCCAATGAATTTTTTCAAGTAGGAAATCTGAGCAAAGCAACTCAAATAACTATTTTTATCCAAAATTTGTGCAGGAATTCAAGAGCACATGTTAACAAAGATTTTCAGCCAGTTAACTGAGAATGACACAGTGGATGAGGTGTTCTCCACACTTCTCTGGAGACCCTAGGGCACTGGAGCCTTCATTGAAACAGACGCACTGACAGACAGACATAAGGCAAACCCCATCCCGCAGCAATAGCTAAGCTCATAGCAGAGACAGTCCAGCATAGCACCCTCAGCAGCACTCTGGCAGCAACAGCTGGGTGGTGGAGACACAT
Source organism: Cervus canadensis (assembly GCF_019320065.1). Classification (NCBI taxonomy): domain Eukaryota; kingdom Metazoa; phylum Chordata; class Mammalia; order Artiodactyla; family Cervidae; genus Cervus; species Cervus canadensis. Next base: position 33,369,131 of record NC_057404.1, read on the forward strand.
TTATCCAACTTTAAGTCCAAAGGCCTGAGGGTCAGGCCAAAAAAAAAGTGCCAAGGATCAGAGAACTGGAGGAAAGGGGCCACATGGCTGCTGACATGGACAGAAGTCCATGTAAAACTTTCACAGGTGAGTCCCATGATGAATTAAAGAGACTGGAGGTTCCACAATCTTGGGGGGGGATGAGCCAGATGGCAGCTACGTCTCGTATCCAAAATTATCACACCTTCCTCCCTTGTGGGTGTAGGCTGAAAAAAAAAAAAGATTACATATGCATCCACAAATCATTAATAATCTTTTCTGTATATTTTGGAGGTATGGTCATCATATCTTATTTAATCTAAAATGTTATACATACTAAAATTGTTTGTCAAAAAAACCTTCTGAAATGAAAAGAGAAAATATTTTAATTTGATGTCATGGCTTACAAAAGGGGTGATGGATAGGAGGTTGTATTCCATTTGTTAAGCTTTTTAGATTTTGCATTTTGTCATAAATTTTTTTGCACTAGATGATTGGCAGCCTTGACTAAGACATAAGGAAGAGAAGATGTAATGAAGATTCATAGGCAATGTGCAGACCCAAACATAGCTGAGTCATCAGTGGGAATTTCTATTACTTTCTCAATCTCTTTTAAATTTTAAATTAGACTTGACTGTTAAAAAGGCTCAGTACTAAGGATGCTGAAACTAGTTGTCAAATTGAAAGCTTTATCAAGATAAGAGATTTGACCCTTTTGTACTATATGATTTTAAAGGAAGTCTATCAGTCAGTTCAGTCTCTCAGTCATGTCCGACTCTTTGCAACCCCATGAACTGCAGCACACCAGGCTTCCCAGTCCATCATCAACTCCCAGAGCTTGCTCAAACTCATGTCCATTGAGTCGGTGATGCCATCCAACCATCTCATCTTCTGTCGCCCTCTTCTCGTCCTGCCTTCAATTTTTCCCAGCATTAGGGTTTTTTCCATTGAGTCAGTCCTTTGCATCAGGTTGTCAAAGTATTGGAGATTCAGCTTCAGCATCATTCCTTCCAGAGTATATTCAGGACTGATTTCCTTTAGGATTGACTGGTTGGATCTCCTTGCTGTCCAAGGAAGTCTATGCTGCTGCTGCTGCTCAGTCACTTCCGTCGTGTCTGACTCTGTGCGACCCCATAGACAGCAGCCTACCAGGCTCCCCTGTCCCTGGGATTCTCCAGGCAAGAACACTGGAGTGGGTTGCCATTTCCTTCTCCAATGCATGAAAGTGAAAAGTGAAAGTGAAGTCACTCAGTTGTGTCTGACTGTTAGCGACCCCATGGACTGCAGCTTACCAGACTTCTCCGTCCACGGGATTTTTTCCAGGCAAGAGTACTGGACTGGGTTGCCATTGCCTTCTCCAAGGAAGGCTATAATGGCCCCTTTTCATAATAGAATCCCTGATTTACTAAAAAAAAAAAAAAAAGGTTTAATATGTAACTCATTATTTTACATTTACAAGAGCAGCATTATTATGATAATAGTGTGAAAAATGGTATCAGTGATTCTTTTTTGATGCTCCAGAGTTGGAGGTCTTTGTAAAAAAAAAAAAACAAGGACTCTGGAATAATTAAATTTGAATTTTAGAACATATGCATATGAATTATTTCTAACAAAAGGTATTCTCATGTGACAAGCAGGGAAGCTTGTATTTCTAACTATGTTTACTCACTGTTTTAATGTCAGTTAAAATGCTATCTCAGTCAAAATAGCTCCTATATATGTAAAATTATGGTTATTTCCCAAATTATACTATTTTTTCTTCAACTGAAACCATGTTTAAATGGTGTTATTTTGACTTACTAGTAGACACAGGTAGTAACCTAAACAAGTTTTTATATTGCAAGCCATTGTTTACAGTCAGAAAAAAAAGAACATTTTCTATAATTTTATAGTGAGAGTAGAAAGTAAGACTCTATTTAGTTCAGGTTGATATTTGTACATTAGAAATTACTGTGGACTAAATAACTTATTTCAGTTGAAACACCTATCACACAATGGGAGAAATATTCTTTTTTGAAAGGGCCAATAGATATGCACCTGCCCCTCAATTTGTAAGCAAATGTTTCTAAAAAATATTTTAAGAATCAAAATTTTAAATTTTGATTATGTAAATCCATGGCTGATTCATGTCAATGTATGGCAAAAACCACTACAATGTTGTTAAGTAATTAGCCTCCAACTAATAAAAATAAATGGAAAAAAAAAACTCATGTTAAATATCATAGAGAAGTTTTATAAAGAAAAAAAAAAAAAAGAATTGTGAGAGATCTGAGATTTTATACTACTTGCAAGTATCAAGTTAGCCCTGTCACAGTTTCAGAAATGCCGACAGAAGACATGAGACTCCTGGATGAGAAATGAAGAACTTTATTCATGGCAAACTGAGCAATGTGCGCTTCATTTTTTCAAGTTTTCCCTGCCCTCAGATCTGATGGAGATAATGCAGAGTACAGCCCAGCGAGATCCTGCTCACATAGTGGGTCTTACACAGGGACTGACCTGCCCAAATTTTGCCCAAGATGGAGACATCATCTTTATTATTCAGTCAGGAAAAAGAATCTGTCTCTGTATCCCAAGGCTATTTGCTAGACAAATATCCTTGAAAAGAGTCCAGGACAAAAGGCATCACAAGACACGTAGAAACAAAATGGAAAATTGTCCCTCAACAAAATATTTTAGTAGAACCTCATTATTCACAATTTGGTACTTGAGAACTCACTTGCAGAATTTTTGTGCAACCCTAAAATCAATACTTGCCACACCTTCACAGTCATATGCACACATGGGCAGAGTGGGGAAAAGCTGAGTTGCCTGACACTCAGGTTCCCAGCTAAGGCCAACCTTATTTTAGTTCTTGTACAGTAGAGTATCAGTCAAGGTTTTTGCATTTTTGTGAACTTTCTTTTTTGGTGATTTTGTTATTTAAAATGGACCTGAATAGTGCTGAAGTACTGTGTGATGTTCCTAAGTACAAGAAGGTTATGGCATGTCTTAACAGAGAAAATGTTAGATAAGTTTCATTCACATATAAGTTATAGTGGCATTGGCAGTGAATTTGAAATTAATGAATCAAAAAAAATGTGTATTTAATAAGATACACGAAAAAATGTGTATTTAATATGACTTTCTTTGAGCAGAAACAGTCATAAAACAAAGTTACATACTGATCTTTTGATGAAAATGTTGTGACCAGAGGCTCACAGGAAGCTAACGTGTATTTCACCTAGGAGCAATGGTTTGGGAGTCACTGATTTAGTGTTCGCTGCCTCGTTATGGCCCATCACTACTGTGAATAATGAGAATTAACAGTGTAGTCCGTCACAAATATAGCAACACCACTTCCACTCTTGCTCCCTTATAGCCTCTCCTCAACAAAACAGCAAGAGGGATCGTGTAAAACGAGCACAGTCGTAGCTCAACTCTGTTCACATGTTCCCCAGTGACTTTCCCCTCTCAGAATCAAAAGCAAACTTATCTCAGAGGTCCTCCAGCATCTGCATTCACCACCTTGCCTCTGTGGCCTCTGGACTCAGCTACCTCCACACTCTCCCCCTTGCTCATTCTGCTTCACCCACTCAGGCTTCCTTGCTGTTCATAGAACAGGCCATTTCCTGCCTCATGACCTCTGCACTTACTTCTCCTCTGTCGACAAAGCTCTTGTTCTTTTTCCAGATTTCTATATGACTTAATCCCGCATCTCTTTCAGGTCGTTGCTAAAATCCCCCCTTCCCATTGAAGCCATCACCAACCAATCTATTTAAAGTTGGAAGCCTGTCCCTCCCAACACTGGTACCCACCATCCTCTGTCTCTGTTTCATTGTTCTCCATGGTACTACCACCATCTGACCTAGTATAAATATTACATATGCATTTTGTTTATCACTGTCCTTCCCAAAATATGCAGGGATTATTATTGTCTGTCTTATTTATGGCTGTGTACCCAGAGCCTAGAACAGTGCCTGCATCACCATAGATCTTTAATAGGTATTTATTGAATAAATGAAATAAAAATCTCCTGAAGTTTTCAGGGACTTTCTTTTTTGCAGTAGGGTATGATCTGATCCTAAAGAAAGCTCCTGCAAATATTTCTTCAGAGCAGATAAATTAATACTGAGAGAGGCAGAGCTCAAAAGTCTTGCTCAGGCTCAGCAAGAGGAGAAAGCTAATTGGGAAAAGGTAGCAGAGTGTTTTCAAGCTGTCTTGAGAAGAGAGATATAGGTGAATCTCTTCATTCTTCACATGATAACAATGTTTTTAGCAGCGAGAGAGTTGATACTAGGTCTAAAAATAACAATGATTTAAAAAAAAAACCTAACTCTGGAAAAAATGCTCTTGTCTCCAGTTTCTTTGTCCAATAATATCAAATCAAATGAATCCCTCATGAAGTAAGAAGAGAGTGCTTTTTCTTTAAAAAACAAAACAATTAGAGTTTAGCTCAGCTGCCCACAAAACACGAACTGTTTCATTTAACTAACCAAGAGCATGGCTTAATTCCTAAATAAGGAAGCAATTTCCATTAATAAAAGGCAAGTCCCTCACAAGCATGTTTCTCTCTGCCCTAAACAACTACGGAGAAACCTCATGGTGCGTCTGCGTGTTGCCACAGACAACCACAGATAAATGGAACAAATACTAGGTAACCTTTACAGCAGGTGGTTGGGCACTAAGGCTAATTCTGAGCTTTACCATCAGGTGCCTTTCTGTGCTATTGTAATCCAAATTTCTCCAGACCTCACCAATTAGGGAGTGGGAAAAAGAACTATAAGAACTTCTGATTCCCTCACTTAATGCTCCATAGAACATAGAACCTTAGTGTTCACACAGTTATTATATGGGATTCTTTAGGTGGGTTATTTTGGGTGTTCATAAAGAGTAATCTCAAGGTTTTCAATCTGCTAGTGGCCCCCAAACCACTTGAGAGTAGCGTTTTGGCTGCCCAAGCTCAACCATAAGAACGCATATCAACACGAAGGGTGGTAACCCTTGAGTAGCAAAGCAGAGCCAATTTTTCCAAAATCCTCACTACCCTGGAGTCCTGCCGCAGCCCAAGTAAGAAAGCTGCTCTTCTGAGCTGGCTCACAGTGGATGCGATGTGAGGGCAGCACTTGTGTCTGTTTCTGCTGGCAAGCTGTCTGTGTAAGGGACTCAAATAGGCATGCACTTTGGCAGACTCAGGAACAAGCATACATACATACACACACATGTACATGCATAATATCATATGACTGTGAAGTAAGAGCCATAAGATACAGACAGTGCACCACTGGAATGCAAAATAGATTAGAGGACTCTAGAAAGGAAGGCTTCGTGATGGAAGGGGCATGTATGTAGACCTCAGTCCATAGGTAGTCTCTATGATCATTATGCTTGTTTAATTCATGGATAGCAAATCTCTTTCCTCAGTTTCCCTGATCACTGTATTTCAAGAAGACAGAACTCTAATATATCAGTGGACTCGAAAAATTTTCTCATGTTTAAAGTAGTTATGTATGGTGTCTCACTGAGAAGATACAAAAGGTTGCTCTGGTCTGTGCTAACCTTTATTCACGTATCACCTAGTTTGACAAATATTTCTGACAAAAATTATCCCACTTTTATGGAACCTGCATTCTAATGCTGTAAAGAATGATTATGCAAGGTATGGGGAAAATGAGAGGGTAAGATATCGGTCCATGGTTAATAATTTATATACATCTATAAATATATTTAGCTCACATTTTGTTTATCCACTCATCCATTGATGGACACTTAAGTTGCTTCCGTATCTTGGCTATTGTAAATGATGCTGTAATGAATGGAGAGTGCAGATATCTTTACCAATTAGTGTTTTTATTTTCTTCTGATAAATACCTAGAAGTGAAATTGCTGGATAGTATGGACTTTGCTTGTACTTTGAGTGAGATGGAAAGACATTAAACAGTTTTGAGCCAAGAAATGCTGCTGTCTGAATCAAGATTTTAAAAGATCGTAGTGAATGCTTTGTTGTGACAAACTGCAGTGGACAAAGTGGAAGCAGAGAGACTAGTTAGGCTTGTGTTACGTATGCAGTGACTTGGACCATAATGGAGGTAGCAAAGGGTATATGAAGTGGTCTGACTGCATAGATAAGACAGAATTTGCTAACAGATTGGATGTGGGGTTTGAAAGAAGACTCAAGTGTGACTCTCAGGCTGTTGGTCTAAACAACTAGAAGGGTAGAGCTGTCATTTAATGAAATGGGAAACTTACAGGAGGAATGTGTTGGGACAGGTGAAGACATGAAAATAGAGAAATCAGTTCTGGAAGGTAGGACCTTTGAAGTTTTGGAGTTCACTTGATTTGCATTAGATCTGCTCTTGCACTGGTGGCTCAGATGGTAAAGAATCTGCCTGCAATTCAAGAGACCCAGGTTCAATCCCTGGGTCAGGAGGATCCCCTGGAAAAGGGAATAGTTACCCCCTCTCCAGTATTCTTGCCTAGAGAATTCCGTGAACAGAGGAGCCTGTCAGGTTACAGCCCATGGGGCCGCAAAGAGTCAGACACAACTGAAATGACTAACTCTGCTCTTGCACTGCAATTTTTTAAATTATACAATCTTTAACATTAACTCAGCTCTTCCAGGGCTCAGTTTCCTCACCTGTATCATACCCAACAAGTAGGATAGGTGTCATGAGGATTCAACAGAGAGCAAGTATAAAGCACTCAAAATACAGGTTTAATTATATATAATGTATATGTGTATATACACACACACAACGAGCTTCCCAAGTGGCACTAGTGGCAAAGAACCCACCTGCCAATTCAGGGGACATAAGAGACGCAGATTTGATCCCTGGGTCGGGAAGATCCCCTGGAGGAGATCTTCCCACTCCAACCCACTCCAGTATTTTGCCTGGAGAATCGCATGGACAGAGGGGCCTCGTGGCCTACAGTCCATGGGGTCTCAAAGAGTTGGACACAACTGAGCGCCTGACACTGTCACTTCACTTCATATATGTGATTGATAAATGGAGTTGATCATAATCTTCATGAGATTAGGTGCGAGGTTTCTTATGGCACTGTGAGAATTACTTGCAGAAAAGTTTCTAAGGTTGTGTTTGAGTGAGATGGATTCTAAACACTCAGAAAGGAGATCCTCAGCCCACATCATTCAGTACTGATGTTCATCATAGCAATTTGTCCTTTACTGTTTAGCTCTTTCTCTGGCTTTACTAAACACAGTATGCTATACTTTTTTGTAGATCCTTTAGTTTTTGGGGGTTTTTTTCTCATCACTTGGCCAGAAAGCATCAATCAGTGTGACAGATTCTTGTACAAACCATTAAGTGTACTCTTGGTTTTATTCTTTTGGAATTTATATAACGCTTTATATCATCAAGGCATCAAGATATTATTCTGATTTATTTGTTTCATGTTTTTCAATATTATTAATTTTTACTGTCCTTCCTAAATAGCTTGCTTACTTTTAAATAGATTATTAAGTTATATGGGATAGTATATGGTAGAACTGTTCTGGATTACAAGCTGAATAAATATATTTATTCTCAGAAGAACAGACTGACCTGACTTATTTCCCTGCCAGGCAATAGTGGGTTTTGATTCTGGCTCAGTCACTCCATCTCCAACATCAGGGCCTGTCAGCTGCCAACATTTGCTAGATACGAATTTCCTGAAAACTGCACTTCCCTAAGTACTTACCTCACTCATTCTCCCCACTTGTTGACAAGACATCCTTCAGCTCAGTTTAAGGTGGGGTTTTTATATACACCCGTCTCTATCGTTCTCACAAAGCCAGTACTCAGACAGCAGGAGGAACGGCTTCATTTCCTATGTGCTCCATCACCTCAAAAGCAGTTACTTGTTACAGTTGACATCTAAGTCAGATGTCAGTGATGTATCTTTTTAAAGCTGGCTTTGATAACTCCAAGTGTTCTGAGGTTTACATTCATTAAGTTGCTTGACTGTACCACATTTCTTTTTAATCTTCTTGAAGATTTCTCCCCTTAAATGTCCGTCTTAATTTACTACCATGACCCCATCTGTTTTACCCTTGACCCCACTTTTGGGATACTCCCAGAATTTACATGTCACCATGATTTTTTTTACTTTTTCCTTAAATATCTCTATTCTTCACCCATATAAAGTTTGACTCAGTTTCGAAGACTCAGTTCTAATACTGCTTCTTCTTTTAAGTCACTTCATTTTGCACTTACCTGACTGCGCTTATCAGAGTAACTATTATTACAACAGAGTATGCCACAGGGTAATTGTGTACACGTTCCCCAGTTGACCATTAGCCCAGAAAGGGCCGGCACAATAACTGGCTTATGTTTTAGTTTCCAAAATTCCTTGAATGTAGTAGACAATCAATAAATGTCTGTTGAAATAATATGCTTCTTTTCTTGATATATCTTTTTTATCTGTTTTGTCTTCATTGTCAGCATTGTTCTAGCATAACAGTCTATGTCAGTTTTTTTTTGCTGCTAAATACAGTTTCAGTAATTCAACAAATTTGAGCATCTTCTATGGAACTTTTTAATGAATTTGAACTTAGGAATGCAGTGAATTAATGCATAATCCCTTGCTTAGAGGAGCTTACACTATGGAAGGAAAAACTGACAAGTAAATAACTAGTATATTGTGTGACGTGTATGTTATGATGGTAGACATGTTTTTCAAAGTGGTATTTAAATGGCTAAAGAGTTTCAGAGGGTCTCACCGTGTGGGGTTTGAGTGACTCGAAACCTAATAAATACCTGAAACACCTGGAGTAGTGCTCTGCATGTGGAAGGCACACAGTAAGTGTTGTTTGCTGAATTAATTACATGATGGCAGCTAGAAGGTAAGTTCAGAAGACAGCAGCAGGGCCTGGCTGGGTAAGGCACTTTCAGTACACTGTGATGTCAATAGGATTTTCCTGCCTTATTGTAGCCCTCAGCTTTCAGTCACTTACACCCCCAGTTGAAGACTCCCTGGGTCTCATCTAAATAAGATGATGAAAAGAGTAAGACTGAATAGTTTTCCAGATAACTAAGATAGCTTCCTGACAGCAATTTCCAGAATCTTCCCCCAAAACATGACTACCTATAAACATGGGCTTACAGCATCAATGTAAGAAAGAAGGAAAGAAACAAAATTGTTATGAAATTGTTTTTAAATATTAGAACACTTCTTCAAAAGATTGGCAAATTTTAGGTTGGTATCAGATGTTCTAATTTTATTTGTAACTATATAAACTTTGCATTCATCAGTTAGTAATTAACTTATTAATTGAACAAGCATCTATTGAAAACCTATTGTGTGATGGTTTCTTGCCTAGGATCCAGAGATACAAAGACAAATAAGATGACCCTTGCCTCCAATTAGCTTATTCCAATGGATGAAAAACAAAATAAATGAAACAGTTCAGTATATCATGGTAAGAGTTGTCAGAGGTGTTCATGGGTTTTTAAATAGAACAGAGAAGAAGAGCATCTAAATCAGGCTCAGAAGCAAAGGGAAGGCTTTTTCGAAAGAAATGATGAGTTTAAACTGATTTTGAAGGACAAAGACAGGCTAATGCAGCATAACTACTGGATTGTAGAACCATTTGACCAAGTACATCCAGGTTCCCATTATAACTGTTAGATTTTCTTCTTTTTTTAAATTCTGTGCTCTTCCTGGCCTTAAGAGATAACCAGGAGGTAGCACCTATGGAGAAGACTTATCTCTATGGCCTTTGATGAAGCAAATTCTAACATGAAGTACCTTTTATGGGCTTAAATGATCAAAAAAGAAGCCTGCTGAGATGGGTTTCATAGGGAGCAATGGCTTCAAGAGTCAAGAGTCCAAGGATAAACCATCTGTTTGTTACCAGACAGGTGCTATGAAAATAAATCACTGCTTATTCTTTCCTGAAAATGCACTCTTTTACCAGGTTGTATGTGAATATGCTGATTAATATTTTAGCCATAAATCTCACAAGATAACATTCATATATACATATCATAATAGCTTTTATTCTGTGACAAAGATGGGATTGAGGAACTGAATTTGAGTCACATAACCATTGTTTCTTTTGTTTAAATTCACCATGTGAAATAAGATTTAACATAATACTATGAAAGACTAACACACTGCTTTGAGATGGACTCCAAATATTTCTCACTGAGTAATTTAAAACCAGTGGTATATTGTGTGCCTATTTCTTTTCAGAATGATCAAATATAGCAATGCCTTTCACCTTTATTATCTTTAAGACCTCTCCTTAAAGTTTAGATAGGGCTTCCCAAGTGGTGCTAGTGGTTAAGAACCCATCTGCCCATGCAAGAGACATAAGAGACATGGGTTTGATCCATGAGGGGTCGGGAAGATTGCCTGGAGAAAGAAATAGCAATCCACTCCAGTATTCTTGCCTGGAGAATCCCAGGGGCAGAGGAGCCTGGTGGGCTACAGTCCACAGGGTCGCAAAGAATTGGACATGACTGAAGCAACTTAGCACACACACACAACTTTAGATGCTTAAAAAATTAACATTATTCTCTTTATTCTTATATAAACCAGAGACATGATGAATTGTTACGCATTAACTATGGAAAATAATAGCTTTGTAATGTTTTAGTGCTCTGCCACCATGAGGTAATTTTTATAATTTTTCATATACCTAAAGCTTTCCTCTCAAATAGTATACACTTCCCTGCCTTTATAAAGACAATATTTTAATCTCAGATGATGCTTTGATACTATGATAACATTAGGTATTACTGAGATGTACATAATTATTTTCTCTTACACCCAATGAGCTTTGAATTCTATTATCTGATTTTCATATTGTTTCTTTTTCTTTGCTATCAGACTATTTGCCCTCATGTTTTATAATTTCTATTTTCACCTCCCCTTTCAATGTTTCCTGTTATGCTACTTCAAATGTAATTTACTTCAGCAAATATTAATTAAGGATATACTATGTATTAGTCACTGCACTAAGTGCTGGGTATTCAAAGATAAACAAAACATGGCCCCAGCCTTTAAAAAGCAAGAAAAAGTAGAGAGCAAAAAGGTAATTAGAATTCTGTGTGAAAATTGCGATGACTAGAATTTTATTCTATGGAAAATGTGATTTGTTTCTCCTGGGCCTTGCCAAAGTAGGATGGCCCAAGACAGACGGAAGGGCTCAGCATGCATCAGTGATGCAAGGATTCTAAGTCACTTCAGTCGTGTCCAACTCTTTACAACCCCATAGACTATAACCCACCAGGCTCCTCTGTCCATGGAATTCTTCAGGCAAGAATACTGGAGTGGGTTGCCATTTCCTTCTCCAGGACCAGGGAAAAATTCAAAACAGTCATTTGTAGTGCATCTCCCATAGATAAAGATCTGTGCTATAAAAAAAAATTGATAAATTTATAAAAATTTTGTCAAAAATAAGAAATTACTCTTAGTAAGATCTAAGACACTATTCTGGTTTATGAACTTTGCATATTTACTTGTGACATCTGTTTCGATCATTTGGGGTCTTATTTTGCTAACTTTCTGTTTCGACAGCAGGTATAAAATGATTTGGAGTGCTCAATGAGTGAAATCACAGTGAGAGAAACGTTAATACATTTGTTATGATAATTTGTTTTGTACTATATTTTTGCATAAGACATTTTATTATAGTGCATCATATTTTATTGCCCTAACCTTTCCACTATCACATAGCATTTTCTAATGAGAAAAAAATTCAAAAACAATATAAGACATACAGATAGCCTCTGAGTTAATGTGGGGTTATATTTGTACATAAGTATTCTGTATGAAAAATTGTGTGTTCATGATAATATCATATATTTGAAGCTTATAATCATGCATAGAAAATACGTTTCTAAGCATTAAATAGTCAACCTACCAAAAATTTCTGGTAGCAACCACATTCTTGTCTTTTCATATTTAAAATAGCATTGTTTGCATAATGTATACTGCAGTAAATATTGGCTAGATTATCACTATCATTATCATTAAAAATAATACACTACCAGACTTACTTTAGAGCCCTGCTGAAATTCCTATATATTTTGAAAAAATTTTAGTACCATGTGTGTCATTAAAGTAAAAATTAATAATGAAACGGCGATACAGTCACTCTTTGAACTGGCTGAATTTCAATTTAACTCCAAGGTTAGACCTCTATCTACTTCACCCCACTCCCCTGCATAACAGTCACATAATACTCCCACCAGTTACATCTTTTATTTCATGTGATGATTATCGAGAAGATGGGTGCAGAAGGTATACCTCAGTTTCCACAGATAATGTATATAGTTTGAAGTTATTACTTCTCAAAAGTTTTATATTTCCTCTCCACATTTCTTCAACTGGGGTCCCACCCTCCTTGCACCTCCGCTATTACATGTGCAGATAAGAAAAGTTTTCAGCGCTGTAAAATTTGAAGATGATTTGCAGCTGGAAAATTTTCAAAGCACTACTCACTAATTGGCTATTCTGACTGTTTTCAAATCCCAGTGAAATCTAATTTCTAGCAGTATGACTTTTTGATGAACTCTCCAGGATAAATTAGGGGAACAATGTTACTTTAGTGAATAGAGTCATGTAGAGATTTTGCATACAAACCAGTAAAGATTGCCAAAAATAATGATTTTTTTACATTTACAGCAGTTATCATAAACCATTCTTCCCTTGGGCTAGTTACAATTCTGGAACAATTATTTACTGGAACCAATGATGATACGGTTTTGTTCTTCTCAGACTTAATATCTGATTATGCCAGGAGACCATTTCTATGATAGTCTTAGTATTGCCTGAAACTCAAGGTGATGCTAAGCTGGATTTAAGGAAGCTGAGATCCTATAATGAATTTATGTCTGTTAGCATGATACTGTTTCCTATCCAATAACAAAGACTGAAGAGGGAGCAGCAAAAAGTATAAGGTTTCTAACATACTGATCCAAAGAATAGCAGCCTTCTGAAGTGGTTAAGACATACCACACTCCATTTGCACCTCATAAAAAATCTTGGCCCCATAAGAGCTAGTTTTATGATTTATCAGAAACAAAACTCTGAGTGTCCATAAGCTAACTTACTTGCTTGTTTAATAAGTGGGTTACAATGATGCTTCCACATAGTATTCAGAGTTCTGGGGTGCTTCAGCGTCTGCTCCTAGAGGCAGAGGAAAGCTGCTGTATTGATCAGGGTTCTCCAGAGAAACAGAATTAATGACATACATTAGACAGATTTTGAGGAATTGGCTCATGCAATTGTGAAGGCTGAGAAGTCACCGTATCTGCCATCTGCAAGCTGGAGACCCAGGAAAGCCTGTAGTGCAATTCAGTCCACATTCAAAGGCCTGAGAACCAGGGGATCCAATGGTGTAAATCCCAGTCCAAGAGCAGAAGAGATGAAATGAGATGAGATGCCCGGGTTCAAGCAGTGAGGCAAGAAGTGAGGCCTTCTCGTTCTCTTTAGACTTTAGTGGACTGGATGATACCCATTCATCCACTGGGAGGGAAATCAAATTCACATAAGCCACCGATTCAAATGCTAATCTCACCCAGAAACACATTCACAGATACATCCAGAAATAACGTTTTATCTGGGCATCCTGTGGCTACTCAGGTGATACATAAAATTAACCATCTCAGATGGCAATGGTGAATTCCAGGCAATTCACCCACATGTTTCTACTAAAAACCAGTCTGTTTTTATTTATTTTAGATGAACTACCTCATTTTCAACATAGATATAATTTTTAAAAGAATTCACTTCTAGTATCATTTTAAATTCTCTGAGTCTATACAATGGGACCGCACCATTAGAAAAAACACTATAAAAAAAAACATTAGCAAGCATCAGAATCTTTTAGACAGACCAGTGTTTAATGAAGGAAACCCAGTGTGCATTTGCTTTATAACCCAACATTCCAAGAGAGTATGTATAAATATGTGAGCAATGTGATCTAAGATGGAACAGTAAGATAGCAATAAAAGGCAATTATTTTGGTTTTGATTTTGCCATTGAATCTAGGGTTAAAAAAAAAAAAGTATCTGAGGCAAATATACCCCAAATTTGAAGCTATATTTCTGTCTTTTAATAGGGAAGATGCTGAGTCATTGGCAAAAGGGTGTAACAGACCTGGCTTCAGAATTCCCCATTGTGTTTGGCTGTTGCAGAAACTTGTTTAAGTAGAGTGAAATCATAGAACTCTGTGTATTGAGGAAGAGGGTTTATGTCCAAACCTCAGACCTAGACAGTTTGGTGTTTGCGGGTGGGAAGATTTTCCTTCAATCACACCAGCTTAAAAGTTAAATGTTATCCAAAGGCTTCTTCCCACCCCCCAACCCACCATGTAAGTGTTCAGAAGTCTCAAGATATGAGCTCTACATTAATTGCATGGCATAGCGGCCTATTGCAGACTTGATCAGCCTTTGCCAGGATAGCACAATGGAAAGAACCCTAGACTAAAAATACTACTGTTAATACCACTAGCGAGTGCTAAGTCGTGTCTAGCTCTGCAACTCCAGTGGATTGTGGCCCACGAGGATCCTCTGTCCCTGGGATTTCCCAGGTAAGAATACTGGAGTGGGTTGCCATGCCCTCCTCTAAGGGATCGTCCCAACCCAGGGATCAAATCTGTGTCTCTTATGTCTCCTGCATTGTCAGGAGGGTTCTTGACTACTAATACCACCTGGAAAGCCCAAAGAATATGAAGTGTTAGTCACTCAATTGTGTCTGGCTCTTTGCAACCCCATGGACTGTAGCCTGCCAGGCTCCTCTGTACATGGGATTCTCCAGGCAAGAAAACTAACATGAAAGCTAAATGTAAACAGAAAACCACTATATATATTAGCTCTTAATAAACCCCTGCCCTGACCCCTGATCTTTCAAATCCCTCTTCTGACCTTTTTGCCACTTTCCTTCCCACCAGTTGAGGAGTTTGCAGAGTCAAGGGAACATGTCCACCAGGAACCCATCCATGCACTCCCTCTAGACTATATTGCAAGTGTCCAGATCCCATAATAACTTATCTAAACTCTTCTGATCCCATTTTCTGGACCCGTAGGCCACTTTGCCCAGTCTGTTCCCTGAGGGGGAGCCAAACCACTGATGTAACTCCCTGGGCCCTAGGGTGGCCAAGGGATAGCTGTCTAGCTGTGTGGCTAGAGGGTGGACATGTACCCAGTGGGGCCACGTGCATGTCAGCAAGGCCCTCGCAATGCAGAAAAGAGCCAGAAGTGGAAAGAGAAAGGGATCGTGAAGCTGCCATTAAAAATATATTTTAAAATTTGATCTCTTGGCATAACAAAAGTACTTAGAAATGCAATATGCCAGGCTGTGCTTCTACTTTTGCCTCAAGTTCCACAAATATTAACTATTTCATAGTTGAAGTCATTCCGTGGATTTGCAGTTTTATTCCCACAAAAATTTTTTCCTAATGTTAGGACTAATTATTGTTGTTAAATATTTTACCCTGGAGAGGAAAGTATTCTACTATGTGCTGAAATCTTTTTTGAGTTCTTCAGTCTGGGCAAAATCCCAACCATTTCGCCATAATTATGCCACCTGCTGGGCTCTTGCTTACACTGCAGCTGTCTAACCAACCTGTAGGTATGCTGGAGGTCTCATACTGGGCTGGTATTGGCGGAAAAACACAATCCTCTTCTCGCGTCAGCTGAAAAATTATATATATATATATATATATATATATACATGTCCTCTTTTTCTTTGGTAGCCAAAGATTACCTCCTTTTTAAAAATGTTGAATATAATGGGATGATAAGGAGGCTACATAGTTAAAGCTTTATACCTAAAACTGTCTCTATGTTGAATCTCTGTAATGATTTTGTGTAATATCTGTAAATAGCATAGAATGCTATTTATCAGCAGAAGAACCAGTTTGATGAGAAATGTAAAGAGACTGAAGTACTCTGTACATTGGCTTTTGTACAACTGGCAACTTGGCAAATAGCAGCAACATCCCCCTTCCTATATTTATCATATAGATTACTAACCTGAGATATTACAGAAAGCAGATATGTCAGGTAATCAGGGTTTTTTTCATTAAAATTGATAATATAATTTGTATTCTTCAGTGCTTCCCTACATCAAGAAGTCCTTTGTATACTAGAAGCACCCAAAGAATGTAAAAAATCTACTACAAGTATTTTATTAGGAAGAAAATTATTTTAGTTGCCCCAATTTGACTGAAAAGATGATATCAAAATGTTAAATCTTTTCCATATCAATGCAAAAACATCACGTGCGTGCTAAGTCACTTCAGTTGTGTCCAACTCTTTGCGACCCTATGGACTGTAGTCCACCAGGCTCCTCTACCCATGGGATTCTCCAGGCAAGAATACTGGAGTGGGTTGCCATTTCTTTCTCCAGGCAATCTTCCTGACCCAGGGATTTAACCCATGTCTCATGTCTCCTGCATTGGCAGCAGGTTCTTTACCACTAGCCACCTAGGAAGACCAAAAACATCACAATTGTTGCCATACCCTGCCTTTGTAAGAACTGTTTTGTTCCAAAATTGTACTTTCATTTCTATTTTCTCATTTTTGCATCACCACAGTCCTACATGTTAAGTAACACGTAACACAAATGTCTCAAAGTCACCTTAATGTTTTCACTAATCCATCATTCCTTAGCAATTGAGCCATTCCAAATAATTCTAATGAATATAGACAGATCTTTTCTTTGAACTGTCTTTTAAACAAGGCCAACTCATACATGAAACAAGATAAGATATTCAATTAAAAACAGTCCTGGATATTCTAATCCTTCATTAAGCAATGGTCCACAGGGGTTTCACAATCAAATGCCTTCAAGTTGCAGCAGTTAACAAAACTTAGCAGTACCCCATAAAATCCAAGGCTATTTTTGTATGATCAGACTCCACATTTGCCTAGTAATTATATTGCTTTTCAAATTCTTTAGGTTGTACACATCTCTCAGAATACCAACTAATGACCCCAGCCCTTCTAGCTGTCCTTGCCCCCA
Organism: Cervus canadensis; assembly: GCF_019320065.1. Lineage (NCBI taxonomy): Eukaryota > Metazoa > Chordata > Mammalia > Artiodactyla > Cervidae > Cervus > Cervus canadensis. The sequence goes on from NC_057404.1 coordinate 33,386,105, forward strand.
CTTTCCCTTACATCTCCTTCTTCAACACTACATTTTTTTTTCAAATTCATGGCTTTTGGCTTTATCTTCCATTCTGGACTCCAGAATCGCCCCTTAATTCATGCAGTATTTGGATTCTACAGTTTTGACATTTTGGCTCTTTCAGACAGAATTTGCAAGTACCCTCTAGCTGCGTTCCTATATTTTGCCATTGGGTGTTATCCTCTGAGGTACAAAGCCCATCTATCTTAATTATAGGCATCTGGTGGGTCTGCTCTATGTTGACCCCTGCTGCACCACCCATGCTTATGACAAAAAGATTAGATCATCCCAACTCTTATTAAAATACATCACTACTTTAAGTATTCAAGTTCATTTTCAATTAATTATATTTAAGTGCCAGACAGTGTTTGAGTGATATATTTTAGCATATAGCAGTCAGGTACAATGGCCTACAGTCTCCATGATCAAACCTTTTTCTTTAAAAGAAAAAAAATTCATGGGCAGAAGTTTTGCTCTGTTCCAGGCTTCAAATCCTTCTTCTATAATCAATGATCAGTGTGAATATATAAGAACTCATTAACATTTCATTCCCTGTTTTGATTTGAATTTAAACTCTCCCATCATAAATTATCAGCAGAATGTCTGATCACATTTGACCTTTCAGGGTATAAAAGTTAATTTTTTTCAGATTCCTCTAAATATTATAAAACATAACAGATCACCTCACTGTTATCTTTTCTAAATAAGAAGTTTAGTTCCTTTAAAGAAAGATGTCCAAATGATTTCAATGATCTTTGAAGAAATCAATGAATATATTTTCTTTATTGCCAGTAGGGGACCTAAAAAACTAGTATGCAATTTTAAAAACTTTTTTCAACCATACACAAGCTGTATCTCCTATATAATTAGATCTTCTATGCTCAAAACTTAGTGAGGAATGTGTCAGAGATAGTTGGGTGGGTGGAGGGATGGACAGATAAACTTATCTCAATGTGTCAGTATGTTTTTATATCACATGGAACATATGCTACCTATAATGACTGATTAAAAGGGGTATTTTATTATGTAAAATATAATATTAATAAAGTCAAACTGATTTTTGTCTAATTTTTCAACTCTTCTCAACATCTCTCAAATAGCATGGACCCATGTTGTGTGTTTGTGTGTGTGTGTGTTTTCCTCCTACATAGTCAAAGTAATAAATTGGCTAGAGAAGGAAATAAAGTCTGGAGTAACATGGAAAAGACCTTGACTGAAATAACTGAAATTATATCTTACTATCTAATAGTCTTTTAACAGATGGCCTATCACCTGAATATCACTCAGGGCACCATAGTAATTTATGGATAGTAGTTATTAAGAGTACCTTATACCATAATGATGCCTTTTCTGGAAGTATTTTAATAACAGAAGATATCTGGCTCTTGTAATTTTACTGATAACTGAGATTTACTGAGCACTTACTATGTATTAAATACTCTTCCAAGTGCTTATCAGGTAGGAATTTAATTTTCACAGCCATCCTCTGAAATGAGTATTGTTATCATCCTCTCATCTTGTGGATAAGGGTAGTGATAGTACTTATTTCAGTAGTTGGTTCAGTGGATTCAGAGCTCATGTAGCTGTCCACTCTGCTCTACTATTTTGAGGGAATAGTGAAAGATTTAGGAGGGAAAGGGGCTGGGGGCTGGGGAAATGGCCCATTTCTCCAACATTGTTTTAAGCATTACTCACTTACTAAGCTTCTAAAGATTTTATACCTGTTTGTGGATTATATATGTTATTTTTCCAAGGTTAAATTGAAAAGTAAAAGCAGTATTATACAAACAAAAATAATAGCTTATACTTTCCACCCCAAAGCATTTCCTAACCAGAAGTTAGAAACAGTTTTCATGCATCACTGAAAAATAGCTCCCTTCAACTGAATAATGCTAATGTTTATTATTAGCTCTTAATAGCCTCAGAAGGACAGTATTTTGAAATTCAAGAGTAATCTGAAGTAAGCAGAATGTGAATACACCAGAGAAGAGTTGCCACATTTCAAAATAAAGTGTTTAGCACCTTGCAGACCGTCGTTCCTTAGTGTTGATTGCTACTAATGCCGAAGCAGGTAGATAGACCAGTAGCACTTTTATCTATATGTGTGAAATGGCCCTTGAAAACTATGGCTTTAGACAAGTCAGTTAACCCTCTATGTACCTGATTCATTAATGCCAAGAAATGTGTTGAGTAAACTAGTGCTTGTAAAAGTATAATGGAAATTTTAAAAACTACTTACTTTAGGAACCAAATGGAACCCAAAATCAATGATCAGTTTCTAGAAATTCCTAAACCATTATATATAAGAAGATAAAATAGCTTTGTTGATTTTTTTGTATATAAAGAAGAAAGTCCTGTGATCTTATTAATGATGTTGGAATTTCAGAAATACAAACTCAATGCAGAAAGGGCAGTCCAACTCTGCCAGGTTTTAATGGCTCCTGTTCACACACAAGTTGCATTCCCTGCCGTCCCCTTGTTAGGAACAGTACACATTGTGGAGTTTTATGAGATGGAACTATGATAACCTAAATTAAATTTTTTTAATTCTCAAAATCACTACTAGCTATTTCAGAGAAAAAAATCTCTAGTTAAAAACTTAAGAAAATATGATTCAATATGTCTCTCCCATTAGTAAAAACATAAATTTCTAACATATTTAAGGTAATAAATTTCTAACATTTCTAAGACGTTACGTTTAAAAAATCTCTCTAGTTCATGTTCTCATCATCGTAGCCTCCCCCTCACCCCTGCTCCTCTTCGACATTTGAATTGTCTAACATTACCACATGTGTGAGCCTACTCCGATCCTATGTTCTAACCCTGCTCTGCTCTCGAGTCATATCCACAGAGCATCTGCATTCTTGAATAATTAACGTGCTTTCATGATATTTGAAGCTTTGTCTATTTGAATAAAACAAAGATATGAGACTAAAAGGAAGTTTTGCTCTTTGACTACAAATCACCTGAAGATAAGAAAAGCAAGTTCTTAAATATGATCCTATTAAACTAGGGAGGTAAACTTAGCAAAAAAATTTTTATGTGATGCTTACCCTAATCACATAGATGCACATGATTCAATTCTTTCTGGGAAACAGATATTTTAAATTAGTTTCCCGTCAGAATTTGTATTTTGGTACTAAGATATTCTGAATGGTAAGGCAAGATGCTATTTTAGGAGAAAATCTTGATTTTGTTTAAACTACATACAACATTACTGCCTTTTCTCCTAAACACCAAAATTTGACAATTGGTAACTCTAGTGTTTTCAATATTTATAAATAATAGTTTTGTTTTAGTAGCCTTTACTGAATACATCAAAATATATGCTTTTGTACTTTTGAATTTCTATGATGGGAAAATCATTTACTTTATTTGAAAGAAGACTATCTGCCATCTCTCTGTGTTTCTGAAGATTACAATACATAAGATTATTCTAAATTATTATAAAGCTGACAAAATTGTTTTGTATTAACATATTGTGAAATAGATTTCAAATCTACAGGAAATAGCACAAAATAGGTGAGTAAGAGTGGAAAAGACTCTTTTTGAAGAGGTGAATAATCATTGTTGAGAATGGCAAAGCTTTGGGGATTTCTTCCACATTTGTCCAGGCTATTTGCAAACAGAGTAATACTTCATGAATTAATAAACAGACCAAAAAAAGCAAACTGTCTCTCTTGGCATATGAATATAAAGACTCTGCCCAGAAAATAAATTTTCATTCATAGCTTGTATCATGTGAAGAAGAAGAAAACAAATCCTTCAATATCTGGGTGTGTGTCAGATTGTGAACAAAATCTTTGCATTCCTTATCTGACCACAACCTCAAACCCTTACACATTTTTACTACAACTTTCACTAACCTCTTCTTTGATTTTAAGGCTCCATTTTTATCAAAATTCATCAGCTTCCTCTGACTAATTTCTTTCCTCCCAGTTCAGGTGTTGCTCATAGATCTTTTGCCTGATCTACAGAACTGGGAAGGATTTTTCTGACATGTCTTCCCCCAAATCCTTAAATTTGCCCACCGTAAGTCTCATCACATGTTAGTATTACAACTCTAACAACAATACTACTGTTAACTGTTGCTCATTTCCAAGGGGTTAGAGGTCAGACTGATCTTGTCCACCATTGGAGTTCAGTCGCTAGTGTGTAGTAGATGCTCCATAAATGGCACTAGTAAATTGTGATGGTAGTATCAGTAGTCCAGACTCTCCCTAGGTAATTTCATCTTAAGGGTCACATAAAAATAGGCACTCCCAACTCTGCTTATCACCTGTTTTTCTCTGCAGAGTCTTGGGCATTTATATCCAACTGTTAAGGTTGCAGACTTCACAGTCAGGCTGCCTGGGTTTATATTTTCCACTTTGACCACAATTATTCAACATAGTTCTGGAAGTCCTAGCTACAGCAATCAGAGCAGCAAAAGAAATAAAAGGAATCCAGATCAGAAAAGAAGTAAAGCTGTCACTGTTTTCAGATGATATGATACTGTACATAGAAAACCCTAAAGATAGTATCAGAAAATTACTAGAGCTAATCAGTGAATGTAGCAAAGTTTCAGGATATAAAATCAATACACAGAAATCACTTGCATTTCTATAAACTAACAATGAAAAATCAGAAAGAGAAATTAAGGCGTCAATCCCACTCACCATTGCAAAAAGAATTAAATATCTAGGAATAAACTTACCTAAAGGAGACAGAAGAACTGTACACAGGCAATTATATGACACTGATGAAAGAAATCAAAGACAACACAAACAGATGGAGAGATATTCCATGTTTCTGGGTAGGAAGAATCAATATTGTGAAAATGACTATACTACCAAATGCAATCTACAGATTCAGTGTGATCACTATCAAATTACCAATGGCATTTTTCACAGAACTAGAACAAAAAAACTTCACAATTCATATGGAAACACAAAAGACCCCAAATAGCCAAAGCAGTCTTGAGAAAGAAGAATGCAGCTGGAGGAATCTGCTTTCCTGACTTCAGATTATATTACAAAGCTACAGTCATCAAGACAGTATGGTACTGGCACAAAAACAGACATATAGACCAATGCAACAAGATAGAAAGCCCAGAAATAAACTCATGTACCTATGGGTACCTTATTTTTGACAAGGGAGGCAAGAATATACAATGGGCTGAAGACAGTCTCTTCAATAAATGGTGCTGGGAAAACTGGACAGCTACATGTAAAAGAGTGAAATTAGAACATTTCCTAGCACCATACACAGAGACAAACTTAAAATGAACTAAAGACCTAAATGTGAGACCAGAAACTATACAACTTTTAGAGGAAAACATGGGTAGAACACTTGATGACATAAATCAAAGCAAGATCCTCTATGACCCACCTCCTAGAGTAATGGAAATAAAAACAAAATAAACAAGTGGGACCTGATTAAACTTAAAAGCTTTTGCACAGCAAAGGAAACTATAAGCAAGATAAAGAGACAACCCTTAGAATAGGAGAAAATAATAGCAAATGAAACAACTGACAAAGGATTAATTTCCAAAATATACAAGCAACTCATACAACTCAATGCCAGGAAAACAAACAACACAATCAAAAAGTGGGGAAAAAACTTAAACAGACAATTCGCCAAAGAAGACATACAGATGGCTAACAAACACATGAAAAGATGCTTAACATCACTCATTATTAGAGGAATGCAAATCAAAACTACAGTGAGATATCACCTCACACCAGTTAGAATGGCCATCTTCAAAAAGTCTACAAACAATAAATGTTGGAGAGGGTGTGGAGAAGAGGGAACACTCTTGTACTGTTGGTGGGAATGTAAATTGATACAGCCACTGTGGAAGACGGTATGGAGATTCCTTAAAAAACTAGGAATAAAACCACCATATGACCCAGCAGTCCCACTCCTACACATATACCCTGAGGAAACTAAAATTGAAAAAGACACATATGTCCCATTATTCAGTGCAGCACTATTTACAATAGCTAGAACATGGAAGCAACCTATATGTCCATCAACAGATGAATGGATAAAGAAGCTGTGTTACATATACACAATGGAATATTACTCAGCCATAAAAAGAACAGCATTTGAGTCAGTTCTGATGAGGTGGATGAACCTAGAACCTATTATACAGGGTGAAGTGAGTCAGAAAGAGAAAGATAAATATCATATTCTAACTCATATATACAGAATCTAGAATGATGATACTGAAGAGTTTATTTTCAGGGAAACAATGGAGTAACAGACATAGAGAATAGACTTATGGACATGGGGAGGAGGGAGGAGAGGCTGAGCTCTATGGAAAGAGTAACATGGAAACTTGCAAAAAAGAATTCAGTTGTACCACAGTACTTGGCATAGGATAAGTACTTAATAAATCATTTTTGATAAATATATGAGTAACAAATAAATTTGCATCCCAAAGATAAATTTCCCATTGTTTCAGTTCAGGCTTCCCTGAGTTTGAGAAAAGGTATAGTGACACTTCCTCCACCCATGCACTGACCCTGATAATACAAGTCACACTCATCAGTTTAGCATTTCCTCCTTGTCCCCTACAAAGGAAACTCAAAGTAGAATTATCTCACATAAATGTAATTTTAAAATCAGAACACATGTATTTCTTTTAAAAGACTGAAATTCACAATTTCTGATTCTGGATAAAGAAATAAAAGTCTTTACTTCTCTCTGTTTGATATGACATGAACTCTTCCTCCCCTTTTTTTTAACAACCTTATTTTTAAAATCTAACTAAACATTGCATTTGCTACCGCAAATTTGAAAACGCTAGAGAAGTCAGAAAGGTAACAATCAGCCAGTAACCTATCACTCAAATATAACTGATAATACTTGAATTTATTTCATTCTAGAATATATATGAATGTGTGTGTATACATAACTGTGTGCTATGCTGAGTTTAGTCGCTCAGTTGTGAGTCATTTCCGACTCTTTGCGACCCCATGAACTGTATAGCCCACCAGGCTCCTCTGTCCATGGGATTCTCCAGGAAAGAATACTAGAATGGGTAGATGTTCCCTTCTCCAGGGGATCTTCCCAACCCATGGATCAAATCCAGGTCTCCAGCACTGCAGGCAAATTCATTACTGTCTGAGCCACCAGAGAAGCCTATACATAACTATAATTCCATATAATTTTATATCTTGTTTTTCTCTTAGTATAAGAAGTGTATCTCTTACAGAATATACATATTTTATGTTATACAGTCTTGCAGTCATTTTAAAGTCTTCATAACGGTTTGTACAGTGGCTATACAAACTTTAAGCATTCCTCTTTTTTGCTTATGTAAAAATCCTTGATATTATGACAAGTTTGAGTATTTATGTGAGTTTACGTGAAACGATGTTATAGGCATGCTTGTGTATAATATGCTTTCTTAAAATTAATGCCTGAAGGCTGTAAAAATTGAGTTGTTGATATGGTAACTTCTAAAGGGGGTGGGGATAAAGGGGCTACTGAGAAGGCGCCAAATCACTCTTTGCTATATATACTTCTGCATTATTTAAGGAGTATGCTTTAGTTTTGTCATTCAAAATATTTTAAAATAAAATAACAACATAGCAGTGAACATGTTTGTGTATAACATTCCCCCTAAATTTCAAGTTATTATCTTGGCATAAATGCCCAAAAATGTATTACTAAATAAGAGGGTCTGAACATTTTGAAGCCTTTTGATATAAACTGGCAAATTGCCTTCCTAATGAGCTGTCATGAATACGTTCTTGAGGAAAACAGTAAACAATTGAACCAGAAAGAAATATTCTCATCACGAATTTAAATGAGTTTGGCTCATCAAAGTGCAGTTTTGATATGAGCCCTTAACTCTTTCCAGGCTTTTTTCTCACTGGGAAAGTTAAACCAGATATAAATCATTATAATAGAATGCACTAAACTACCGCACAATTGCACTCATCTCACACGCTAGTAAAGTAATGCTCAAAATTCTCCAAGTCAGGCTTCAGCAATACGTGAACTGTGAACTTCCAAATGTTCAAGCTGGTTTTAGAAAAGGCAGAGGAACCAGAGATCAAATTGCCAACATCCTCTGGATCATCAAAAAAAAAAAAAAAACAAGAGAGTTCCAGAAAAACATCTATTTCTGCTTTATTGACTATGCCAAAGCCTTTGACTGTGTGGATCACAATAAACTGTGGAAAATTCTGAAGGAGATGGGAATACCAGACCACCTGACCTGTCTCTTGAGAAACCTGCATGCAGGTCAGGAAGCAACAGTTAGAACTGGACATGGAATAACAGACTGGTTCCAAATAGGAAAAGGAGTACGTCAAGGCTGTATATCGTCACCCTGCTTATTTAACTTATATGCAGAGTACATCATGAGAAACGCTCGGCTAGAAGAAGCACAAGTTGGAATCAAGATTGCCAGGAGAAATATGGATAACCTCAGATATGCAGATGACACCACCCTTATGGCATAAAGTGAAGAGGAACTAAAAAGCCTCTTGATGAAAGTGAAAGAGGAGAGTGAAAAAGTTGGCTTAAAGCTCAACATTCAGAAAACTAAGATCATGGCATCTGGTCCCATCACTTCATGGCAAAAGATGGGGAAAACAGTGGAAACAGTGTCAGACTTTTTTTTGGGGGGGTGGGGGGCTCCAAAATCACTGCAGATGGTGATTGCAGCCATGAAATTAAAAGATGCTTTCTCCTTGGAAGGAAAGTTATGACCAACCTAGATAACATATTAAAAAGCAGAGACACTACTTTGCCAACAAAGGTCCATCAGGTCAAGGCTGTGGTTTTTCCAGTGGTCATGTATGGATGTGAGAGTTGGACTATAAAGAAAGCTGAGCACTGAAGAATTGATGCTTTTGAACTGTGGTGTTGGAGAAGACTCTTGAGAGTCCCTTGGACTGCAAGGAGATCCAACCAGTCCATCCTGAAGGAGATCAGTCCTGGGTGTTCATTGGAAGGACTGATGCTGAAGCTGAAACTCCAATACTTTGGCCACCTCATGTGAAGAGTTGACTCATTTGAATAGACCCTGATGATGGGAGGGATTGGGGGCAGGATGAGAAGGGGACGACAGAGGATGAGATGGCTGGATGACATCACCGACTCGATGGACATGAGTTTGAGTGAACTCTGGGAGTTGGTGATGGACCAGGAGGCCTGGTGTGCTGCGATTCATGGGGTCACAAAGAGTCGGACACAACTGAGCGACTGAACTGAACTGAACTGAAATATATACTATCAACCTGTATTTTTAAAATATGATAATGTATTATATTTTTTTACAGAAATAAGTATTAACCTGTTTGACTTCCAATAAACACTTGAAATTTTTTCTAATTACAAAAGACTTGTACAATAGCTTTAATATCAAGTAACTTTGTTTCAAATGTGAAATATAAATGGATGTCATCTTTAATTTATCCCAAAATATCTATTTTCATGGTTGGTTTAATCACTTGCTTTAAATTATCTAGAAAGAAACTTTAATGATGATCTTCGCCTTTAAATGTTGACAAATAACAGATTGATTAGAACAAATTTCATTTAGAGCATGAGATAATTAGAAGTGTATTTTTCTATTTGCTCAAAAGATAATTATCAGAAAAGTCAAAGCATTTTATGAATTTTTTTTTCATTTTAATATGATTAATCAGTCTGGGTGCAGAAGTTTTTTTTAAAAAAAAAAAAAAGCAGAAAATAGTTAAAATTTTAAAAGTTCATTACATTTAGAATGTTAAACCAAGAAGAAGTAGCAACGTGTAGTATAAAATAACTAGCATTTGGCTACAGACAGACCTGAGTTCAAATACTAGCTTTGTGGTCTAGAATAAGTTGCTTGCTGCTACTGCTGCTAAGTCACTTCAGTCGTGTCTGACTCTGTGTGACCCCATAGACGGCAGCCCACCAGGCTCCCCTGTCCCTGGGATTCTCCAGGCAAGAACACTGGAGTGTGTTGACATTTCTTTCTCCAATGCATGAAAGTGAAAAGTGAAAGTGAAGTCACTCAGTCGTGTCCGACTCTTAGCGACCCCATGGACTGCAGCCCACCAGGCTCCTCCATCCATGGGATTTTCCAGGCAAGAGTACCAGAGTGGGGTGCCATTGTCTTCTCCAATAAGTTGCTTAACTTTGTTTATTTTGTGTATTTTTCATCTATAAAATAAATACAGAAATATTTGCAATAATATTTAGCACAATTTACAGACACTTAAAAAATAGTGGCTATTACTATTATGTTGAAATAAAAGAGATATGCACTATTTCATATTTTAAGGTAGAAAATAAATCATAATATCCATTACCTGAACAGGATGCCTATGCTAACGTATCAGAGATTATTTTATTTTCATTTTCATATAAGGATATATATAAGAGATATATATTTATTTATAAATGATATTGTATATATCTTACATAAGATAGATCTCAGAATATTCAAATAAGAATATGTATGTGTGGCACACACATATATATACAAATAGATAGATGTATCCCAGAATATCCTAGATGTACCCTGAAATATTAAAATAAGAACCTCTGTATGTGTATGTATATATACACATACACACTCAATAGATATAGCTCATATAATTTTATATGTTGATATCAAATATAAATGTACATTAAAATATAAAGATTCCTATTAAATGTAAACTGTGTTGTGATTATAACAGTCCTTACCATGTTCATTGATTCAACAAATATCATTAAACACTTACTATGTGCACAGTACTGGTCTAGAAACCAAAGCTATAGAAGTGAAAAAAGAGGAAAACATTCTTACTATCACATAATGTACATTCAAATGAGGGGGAAAGGCAATAAATAGACAAATGAGTAAAATACACAGTTGCTAATAGATAATAGATGCTAAGGGAAAAAGATAAAAAATTAGAGATTGCAAATTTAGAATAGAAGGCAGGGAAGAAGGCATTACTGAGACTTCGTTTGGCTAATGACCTGAAGAAAGTGAGGGAGCAAACGTGGATATATTAGGTAGGAGATTTCTAGGCAAAGGGAACAACAAATACAAAAGTATAGAGGTGAGGACACACCTGGGAGAGGTCCTGCCATCTCCCGCATGGAGGTATTTTGAGAATTCAATCAGGACAATATTAATACATGTAAAGCACCAAGGAATGCCTTTGCTGCATAAATAAGTTCAATGAATGTTAGCTATTATTATCCATAGTTAGCATTAATCATTTCATTTAATAATCATTAAATCAAATTTTTATATTTGTTTCACAGTTTTCAGTTTGTATTCAAATATTTGGAATCAGGTATATTCAACCTCATGCCATTTAAGCCACTGTGTAGATAATTTCTAATTTAATCATATGTAATATACTAACATAATCTTATGACATGTCCTATCTTTCCTGATACATTTAAAACTCTTGATTCCTCCTGTATCTAGCACAGCAATAACTTAAATATGATAAATATTCAGAGTTTTCTTCATTGAGTGAGAGAATGAACATATGCTTTTTCAATAACTATTTATAGTTTTTGAAGATTGCCTCATTCACTAAACCAGAGTTAACTGTGTTTCCTCATGCAGATTATAATTTGGAATGCCCTCATTAATCTGTTTATTAATTTTTATGATTGTCTACAAGCACCATTACTTAGTATAATATAAATATGGTGAAAGACTCATTTAGGAAGAGCAGTTATGAATTAGACAGCTTGTTAGTGGTTTTCAGTTGATTAAGATCTGCTGTATTATGCTGTACATTTCAATAAATCAATCCTGAGTTTGCCATTTCTTTTAAATAAGCATGCAAAAAGTTTCTAAATGACTAATTTTGCATTAACAAGAAATTTTTAAAGTATAGAATTGAATATGTGTAAGATTTTGAAGTTGTTTGCTTATTTTTATTAACTTCCAGAAGCAAAGGAAAACTCATAAGGCAAAGCTTAGCGTTGCATTTAGAAACTGCAGGGTTCGCAGTATTAACTGGATGAAGTAAACTGCACATTTGTTTAACATCTTTGACATCTGCTTCACTCAACTAGACCCTCTTAGTATAATATTAGAATCCAAAAATACAGAGATGGATCTGTTTGACTCAAATGAAAACTGGTTGAAGCATTATGACCTGGAAACTAGAGAGCCCCCTAAGGGTATGTCTTGTGTAAAATTACCAAGCTGTTTTGATTGTTTTGTTTTGTTTAAAATGTTTGACATCAGAAAAGTCTTCATCTTATATAGCAAAAAGCTGAGGAAGCAGTCTAAACAATTTTTTTAGAAGAAGGTATATATATTTTTAACAGTACTCTTCTGAGCATAGTTAAGAATAGTAGCATATAAATTTTTTCTATACCCGAAATTCCACACTCAAAAATTGGAATGATGCAGCAAATTATTATCAATACTATATTGCTCTGTGGAACACTTTGAGAGAACACATTTTTTTTTTACTGTTACTCAAGGGCCACAGGAATGTGTAAACATAGACTCACAGCACCAATAATTTGGAATAATAAAAAATTTAAAAAAGTATTATGGAAATATCTCCTTACTATAGAACTTCTTACATAAGTATGTTAAGTACAAAACAAACAAGTTTAAATCAGCCTTTGAAAGATAATCACTCCCAGCGCATCCAAGAAATATAAAGACAGGAAATATGCTTGGAAAACAAGAGCAAAGAAGTGTGTAGATTAAGACTGGAAATGGCTAGATACACCCTAAAGAGAGAAAGGAGATGCCCTGGTAGAATTGTAGTCAAAGGGAAGGAGAGGTTTGGATGAAGAAGGAAAAGAGTAGAGCTAAAATTTGAATATCAGAGAGAGAAAAAACAATTCACAAGACATTTGATTTTGCGTTCACCAGTCACTGTACACATTTCTCATCTGCACATTTACCCATCACCCTTCCTCTCGATGGCACTTTATCTCTGACGCACTGCTATGCACTCACTCCCAGGTAATCCTGCCCTACTCCCTGGCCATACGCCCCCACCGACTTCCTCATTTGTCTCTGCCCTACAGTCCCCAGAAACTTCTACTTTATTATTATCAAAGTGCCATGTATCTTTACACTTTCACCTCAGTCAGTCTTCCACGTCCTCACACTGATTAAAAGCTTACTTCCTACAAATGGCACCTCTTCCTCTGAAGCACTCAAGCAGAGGCCTCTGGGTCTTTCAATCCAGACAGGAGTGTAATTTCGATCCTTCAGACATATTCCACCAACTTACCTCCTTGGCTTTAACAACTTTTGAAGTCCAAGATCTTACAAACACCTGGTCATCCTGTTCCTTCCCAATCCTTGTCACCTTAAAGATGTTCCTCCACATTCTAAAGTTCATAGTTGTTGTGAGTGAATCAAAATATTTCTTTTCCTCTTCCATTTTCTTACGTGACATTAATATTGATGTCCCATTAAACTGTCCTCAGAGTAAGGTCATCTCTTAAATCTGGTGACCTTCTTTGTTATATCACCTCAAGTACTCACACATACATGACAGTATCATGAATTCATAATTATCTGGAGATGCTCACCTCTGAGATCTCAAACTTCAAACATTTGTGTCACAGAAATGTCAAAAATGGTGACTAAGTGAGTGCTATGAAGGGGCACTGAAGGCTGGAAATACTTTGGTGTATTTTTTCATAAGTGAGGCCCTTAGCCTTAACTTTGTACATTTTTTAAAATCCATGCAGAATTTACCTAACACTGTTCATCTAGGACTGGATCATATTGACATAACTCAAATATAGAGTAAAGCAAAATGCAACGAGAGTAATTTATATTGAGAAGAAAAAAACTAAGAAGCCAGAGTACTTAAGTCTAGGTGTCAATGCACATTTCTTATGTACAAATCAAAGGATTTACTGCAAGTTTGCTCTTATAATAACTTCTAGAGGAATCAGAAGAAGGAAATGAACAAAGCGATCATTATGATGGAATTAAGTTAGCTTCGTACACCATTTCCTGCCATGTTCTGTGCCAGATTGTGCTGAGAATCATAATATGGTGTCATTCTTTGTTTCTGTAAATATGTCAGTCATTCAATAGATTGTTACTAAAGAAAGGGTCAAGCCAGTTGATCAGGAGAGCATTGGAAGAGGGGATGAGAAGTTCTCACTCTGCCATTTCTCAGATTTGTGTCCCTCAACATGTCACTAACCCCTCAACTGTTAAGGAGATAATGCCATCTTCCTCTTACTGGTTATGTGGCCATTTGATGAAATTATTTGGAAATGCGCTGTAATTTTCCGAGCTCAGAGAAGGAAGCAAGAATAGAATGCCTGCAAAGACTCTTGAGCTTTTCTCCATAACATTAAGCTGTAGAATATCTTAGACAAAACTGTGTGAGGAAATGCAAATATATGCTGTCTTTTTCCTATGCTAGGGTAATAGGGGCAAATTATAATTAAATATCTTCATATCTAACCAATTGTTCTTTGGTCATTAGACTAGTTAAACTTAAGGAATAATGAATGAATCTGGCAATATATTTCAGTTCAGTTCAATTGCTCAGTCATGTCTGACTCCTTGTGACCCCATGGATTGCAGCACTCCGGGACTCCCTATCCAACATCAACTTCCAGAGCTTGCTCAAACTCATGTCCATCGAGTCAGTGATGCCATCCAAGCATCTCATCCTCTGTCGTCCCCTTCTCCTCCTGCCTTCAATCTTTCCCAGCATCAGGGTCTTTTCCAATGAGTCAGTTTTTCACATCAGGTGGCAAAAATATATTCCAGATTTCCCCCCCACATCATGGAGTATAACCTATTTGAGATCTGTACACTAACCATACGTTTCACCCTCTGCATCATTCATTCTTTTCCTCAGCTGAGCTTGATCTTTGCCCTCTTCCAACACTGAATCTCTTAATTTCTTCCCCGTGCTTTCCTTGGTTTCTCTCTGAAACTACCATCCACTCCTGCATCAGCTCTCCTTTTCTCACCTCACATTCAGTTCCCTCCACTCAGTAAACAGCTTCACCATGTAAAAGCTTCTAAATCTTCTCTCTGCAGAAATAGAAAGGGCTTCCTGATTGTCTCACCTAGTGCTCTCCCTCTGCTTTTCATGCTGTTTGACATTGCTGCAGGATTTGTTACTTCTTGAAATGTTCTCCTTTCTTGGCATTTACAACAATGAATAGAACTGAACTGACACTCACATAAAAGAATGAATGAGGTTAAGCTCTTTGAAATTGTCTTAAAATGCTAGTGAAACCTTTCAAATAATTGCCAAATTCCACGTCCACTTTTCATATCAAATTTGAAAGTTAAAGTACAGCTCTCCCCCTTACCCCCTGTCAAAATCCCCTCAAAATCTTCTGCGATCCTCCTCAAAATGTCACTTTTAGCTACAAAGCTTTTCTTGTTCCCATTAATCACTCACTTTTCTGTAATCCCAAATTTTTACTTTTGTTCATGGAAAAGCATTTTAAATATAGCAGGGTGTACATGTCAGTACCAAACTCCCAAATTTTTACTTTTATTGAAATATGTATCATTCCCCAAATTATGATATTTTAATTGTGTATAAATCTGCCTTTACAGGCTTATACAAAGACCATGCAGATACAATGCTCTCTGTTCTATAGATATTCAAGGATGGATTTTTGAAGAAAGAACTCAGATTTCATTAACCCACTGTACCTTATTCTTTCTAAGTATTATGGCATGCAAAAAAACCCTAAAGTTATTGTAAGAAAATGAAGATATGAATCTCAAGACTGTTAAATGATTTTATAAATGATCAGCAACTCAACTTTGGATATTTGAAGTACTCTGGGTTTATGGAATTTGGAAATAAAAATTTTAATGTGATCATTTTAATGAAAGTTAGTACAAATGCTTCTAATATTTGTAGGATTTCATGACTGAGTTAGAGTAAATAATTGTTTCTATAAGCAGTAAGAAGCAATTATTTTCTGGAAAGTTAACTTGTTCTTTGTCTCTTCAAAAATCCTTCAACATCATAGTTGAAGAAGGCACATTGATAGTTTCATCATTCTGTTTTTTATGAACAAGAAACAGATTTTGTAGGCTACCTAGCAAGTTTAAGAATTCAGGTTACAATCTAGTCCCAAAACAGACATAGCAAGTTTAAGAACTCAGGTTACAATCTAGTTCCAAAACACACATGGCAAATGACTGTCACATTTACTTGATACTTCAGGCCAGGCATTTGCTCTATTGCATTCGTTTAGCATCTAAGTGCCTTCATTAAGAGTCAAGGTGAAAAAAAAAAAAGAGTCAAGGTGAATTCATTCTAGGCCAGAACTCAGTTACTATCCATATTTTAACTTACCATTGAGAGGCAGATACAGTAACAAATGCTATAGCATATGTCAATTACTTCAAAAAGAAACACCATTCTCTCTTCTCTATTTTAAAATTTTCTGGATTCTACTCATATTAAAACTATGCTTACTATAAAAGTTTACAAAATATTTTTGGTCACTCTACTTTCGAAACTCTTAATTATGATTTTCTTATACATATCCCAAGAAAAGCAATTAGTCAAATATTTCATGTTCACTTTTCAACTTTTAACCATGTTTTTATAAACTACTATATAGATCATTTCTTTTTGCTTTCCTCAAAAATGCTTATTGGAATTACTTTGAGCCTTCAAATGCATGTTTGTTTTATTCAGTTACATTAGATATTTATACCAACAACCCATCAATACACTAAATTAGTACATGTAACTAACAAGCATATACAAGCATAACTGACTTATAACAACATTTTACAGACCAGCACAACAGCTTGTCTCTGTGGGATTTAATAAACCATATTTATCCACAGTTCTTCTGAGAAAAACAGAAGAGACTCTGATATATATTTATTATTTCTATAATAAGAACATGAAAATACATATGTGGCAGTAAATGTGGGCTCTATTTCTATTCACAAGAGTGAAATGTGCTAACTGAAGTGATAAATTCAATAGAAGTTTCATTAAAAACAAAGGCAGTTTGGTTCGGGCGTTCTGAAATAGGTCTGTTAAGAAAGCAAAATTATGATTAAAGGTTAATAATAGGCTAACATTATAAAATGTCATAAATCTCAACTTCATTAGAAACAAGCTAAGTTTCAAGGTTATTCATTTTAAACATTTTGTTTAAAGTTTGCATTTGTCTGTTTAACTTCAAAAGTATTCATCACCAGGTTAAGGATCATAATTATAACCATTCTCTAAGAGAATCCTGTTCAGCCGAAGTAAAATGACATAATTTGCTAAAAACAAATATTTTATTAGCCTGCAGATCTGGGTTCACCTTACTTCTGCCACTTACTGTGTGACTTAAGGAAAGTTCCTAGGTTTTCCTAAGGTTTAATTCCCTCAGTTGCAAATAAGTGACCATAACAACTCCTGCTTTTAGTGGTTGTTATGAAAATTGCATGAAGCTGTGAGAAGTAAAAGTAAAGTGGTAAGTAGAGTGACCCTCATGTAAGTATGAGTTTATCAGTTTGTCAACACGTTACTATTATTTGTCAATATCTATTACTATTATTATTGCCTTTTACTATTTTTTATGCAGTACCAATGAAGAAGTAGTCAATCAGGAGAAATATTGCAGTAAATTCTTTTTAAGTATTGCAAGAATAGTGTCATTGCAATAAAGTATTTGAGAAATCAACTTGAAAATATTGTAAAGAGAATTATCTTTTTAAACATACATATAAGTTTAAGTCAAGGAAGATGCAGTTAAAGCATTTGGAATGAGTTCAGTAGCTTTGGTGAAATAAAATCAATTCAACAGCTAAAACACAATTTGGCCATGTCAAAATTTTTAACCTTAATGTAACTATTTTTTAATAGGTTGATTAAGGTATTGTTACCTTTAAGTAGGGTGAAATATATGTTCTCCTCAAGCTTCTTAAAGAGTGAAATTGTGTGAAGGACACAGGTGCTGAGCATTTCTTATACAAGAACTATGTTGGACATTGATTCCTCAGAAGCATCCCACAATGTATTACTGTCAGTATTTTGAAAATGAAATCCTGAAGTTCAGAATAGCCAGGTAGCTTGCCCCGACGTCATACAGCTGGTCAGTTGAGGAAGCCAAAATTAAAAATCCAGATTTTTCTAAGCCTAAAGCCTTTCATCGTGCTGTCTTTAGCTGTGTGATTCTGAAGATGAGAACCCTGGTTATGCAGAGTAGAGTCCTGGAATAGGGAAGTTTTAAGTGTTGAAGAAACCTCTTATGTTTTATTCAAATATTGTTTCCTTTTTTAAAAAATTTATTTATTTTAATTGGAGACTAATTACTTTAAATACTGTAGTGGTTTTTGCCATACGTTGACATGAATCAGCCATGGGTGTACATGTGTTCCCCATCCTGAACCCCCCTCCCCCCCTCCCTCCCCATCTCATCCCGCAGGGTCATCCCAGTGCACCAGCCCTGAGCACCTTGTCTCATGCATCGAACCTGGACTGCCGATCTACTTCACATATGATAATATACATGATTCAATGCTAGTCTCTCAAATCATCCCACCCTCACCTTCTCCCACAGAGTCCAAAAGTCTGTTCTTTACATCTGTGTCTCTTTTGCTGCCTCACATATAGGGTCACCGTTACCATCTTTCTAAATTCCATATATATGTGTTAATATACTGGATTGGTGTTTTTCTTTCTGACCTACTTCACTCTATATAATAGGTTCCAGTTTCATCCACCTTATTAGAACTGATTCAAATGCATTCTTTTTAATAGCTGAGTAATATTCCATCGTGTATATGTACCATAGCTTTCTTATCCATTCGTCTGCCGATGGACATCTAGGTTATTTCCATGTCCTAGCTATTATAAACAGTGCTGGGATGAACATTGAGATACACGTGTCTCTTTCAATTCTGGTTTCCTCGGTGTGTATGCCCAGCAGTGGGATTGCTGGGTCATATGGCAGTTCTATTTCCAGTTTTTTAAGGAATATCCACACTGTTCTCCATAGCGGCTGTACTAGTTTGCATTCCCACCAACAGTGTAAGAGGGTTCCCTTTACTCCACACCCTCTCCAGCATTAATTGTTTGTAGACTTTTTGATAGCAGCCATTCTGACCGGTGTGAGATGGTACCTCATTGTGGTTTTGATTTGCATTTCTCTGATCATGAGTGATGTTGAGCATCTTTTTATGTGTTTGTTAGCCATCTGTATGTATTCTTTGGAGAAATATCTGTTTAGTTCTTTTGTCCATATTTTGATTGGGTCATTTATTTTTCTGGAATTGAGATGCAGGAGTTGCTTGTGTATTTTTGAGATTAATTCTTTGTCCATTGCTTCATTTGCTATTATTTTCTCCCATTCTGAGGGCTGTCTTTTCACCTTGCTTATAGTTTCCTTCATTGTGCAAAAGCTTTTAAGATTAATTAGGTCCCAACAAATATTTTTTTCCTTATTGTTATAATTTTTTATGTAAAGTCAAGACATTACAAGACATTGAAATTTTCTCTCTTTTGATATGGTTCAAAACCTTGTGATCCAGGAGTCCAATATCTCAATATCAGCTAGACATACATTCTGAAGTGTGACGCATTCTAAAGTACACCCGCGCTGGAGTACTAACTCAGATTCAATAACTTTATACCTGTAAGTCCCTATTTAACTGGATTGAATTTGTCCGGCCGAAATTTATAACACAGTGAAAGACGAGAGATTTTTTAGCAGTAAGACTCTAGAAAATCAACAGGATTAAGTATACTATTTCTTTTAAAAGTTGTTCAAAGCTAGTTTAAAGTCTGTGCTCTTATTGTAATTCCCCAATGTCTCACTTTATATTTGGATAACTTTCAATTCTTGAAGTGTATGACATTATGAATTACTCTAATATTGAATGGATTTTTCTGCAACTTCCCCAGACAGAAAAGTGGAAAAAATTCTACATATAAACCATAATATATATAGCTTCATTGGTATATACAAATAAAACTCATCCTAACCCTGAAACGATTTTTTGGTAATTTTTTATTAGTAATAATCTCTTCAGCAATTTCAGTTTAGCTATGAAGAATTCAGTCTTAAACATTTTAATTAATGCAATTAATTGTCATTTTTAAAAACCATCTTAGAGAACTTCTGAATAAGAAACTTGGCTATTGTAATTTGTGAATGACACAGCTAGAGTTGCAAAGAGTAGCTCATGTCATACTTCATCATTCATTCTCCGGGGTACATTAGCAGTGTCTTTCCAAG
This sequence comes from Cervus canadensis, assembly GCF_019320065.1. Classification (NCBI taxonomy): domain Eukaryota; kingdom Metazoa; phylum Chordata; class Mammalia; order Artiodactyla; family Cervidae; genus Cervus; species Cervus canadensis. Next base: position 33,406,298 of record NC_057404.1, read on the forward strand.
GGCTTGATTAAAAACAAGATAAATTTAAACAGAGATAATTCTAGCAAGAAAATATTTTTGATGTAATTCCTCTCCTTTTCCTCACCCTAGGCTCCATGCCCCCAGGCAACCTTATCTAAGGATCCAGCACATGATCTAAGGATATGAAATAGTCTTGCTGCTTAAGCAAATGATGCATTAAGGCTGTTTTGTGTTTCTGTGGGTGATCAGTGTTCATACTGACAGTGCAGCCGAGCCTGCTTGAGATGGAGTAGGAAGGGTGGTTGGGAAGGGGATTGTGTGGGTGCACCATAATGAATGTTTCAGCTTTGAATGACTCCATATGCTCTGGTGAAGCTACCAATTCTTTCTCTGGCTTTTTTTTCCTTTTCCTTTTAATGCCAAGATGAATTGATTCTGAACTGCTGCTCCAAACGCTGACACCATTGAATATGAAGGTGTCATTGTAAAATGAACCATGGGAAATTCTTAATAAGCAGCCTTCACAGAGAGTTATCGTTTTTGACATTTAGATATAGACCTACTCACAGTGAAGGGAGCTTCTTCCTTCCGTCCGTGCATGCTTAGAAGAATAAGGAGTAAAAAGGAATTTGATTGGTATTAAATATGTTTTATTCCTTGCTATGGTGAGCAGTCATATCACATCCCTCTCTACTTCAGTCTACCAAGAAAATTGGAAAAGGAATTATTTGAAATCAAGAACTTTATTTCTGAAAGAGTTTGAATGGTCTTAAAGCTAAAGCTTACAGTGCTGAGATTTAAGATCTGACTTCCATGAAAAACCTCCTTGAAATCATTTTTGTCTGGGGAAAATAATTATAAATCCTCTAGAATGCATGCTAACCACAGTTACTAAAATGCACTAAGGGAGTCATAGACTGATTCCTTTTATAAAAATTAGTATATCCCAAGAAGTCACTTTCTAAATTAGAGCAAGTAATGCTTAAAAACCAATTTTATATTTTCTGACTTTGTTTTAAAAAAAGAAATAAAAATTTCTCAATTGGTATTGCTTTAAAAATGTATAAAGACTCTGCAAGGTTAAGACATTTTATTAATCCATATTCTACAAAGGAAACCTGCATATTTAGAAGTGCATTAAGCAGTCTGACATAAAATTTGGTTTTAGAGTTCTAGCTGTAAGCAACTTGTATATGGCATTCATTAACTTTATTAAATAGAGTATTCCCAAAGAATACATTTGCTGCCACATTGATGCTGTATTAGACTTTTATTATTGAACTGATTCTTATTTCTCCAAATGAATACTAATAATGTAAACATTTCAAAAGTTTTAATTCTAGACATATCCTACTCAATGTAGTTAAACTGTTATAAATTAATTGACTTCTTGTGAATAGATTCCATACACCAAAGATGCCTAAATTTAAAGGTATCCTGCTTTCAGTTATTTTATAAAATATATAATTCTTTTCCATAATAATTATTAAATTGGATATTTATTTATTTAGTTTAGATATTTATTATTTATTTAATTTAAACTTGAATTAATCTGAGTGTTTAAATATCTTTCACCTACCAATCCATTGCCAAATGCTGTTGATGGTACCTCATACATATTTATCAGATATATCCAAAAAGTGGAGAGAACCAAATAAAAAAGCCTGTATACTCAACAGCCTGCTTTAAAAATCAAGCATTGTGAATAAAAAGCCTTAACTGTAGTCTTATATGAATACACTTCTCCTTTCTCTCCCTAGAGGTAACCTGTAGCCTGAATTTGGTGCTTTTCATTGCCATGCATATTTATAAACTTGCACTACTTATTAATGTATTCATAAACCATATATTCTGCCTTTGCAAATTGGTACCAAACTGTATACACAGTTGTGAAACTTGTAAATTCCTCTCAACATTATGTTTTTCAGATGTATCCATGTTGATATATAAGTAGGTTAGTTCATTTACATGAACAGTTCTGTAGTATTCCAATGGAGGGATGCATTAAAATGTGCTTATTATCAATGTTTTGTTGATGGGTGTTTGTATTGCTTCCAACTTTTTGCTATTACCATAATGCTGAAATGAACATTATTGTACATATTTCCTTTGGCAAGAGTACAAGAGTTTATCTGAGAGCATATACTTGAATTGAAAACACTAAGTTCATGGCAGTCATATAACTTCAACAGTTTTGGCAAAGGCTTCCCAAAGCCTATGAATAGATACTGCCTGAGTAGTTTATGGTAATAAATTGCTCATTTATATTGTGTACCTCAGTATTCCAGACACTGAGAATATAGAAATAAACCAAATATATAAAACTTTCTGCCTAAGGAGCTTGCATTCAAATATGGGCATTAAAGAGTTTGGGATTGACATAAATACAGTGCTATATTTAAAACATACAACCAACAAAGACCTACTGTATAGCACAGGGAACTCTGCTCAATGCTCTGTAATAATCTAACTGGCTAAAAGAATTTAAAAAACAGATATGTATATATACATATATATAAATATACATATAAAACTATAACTGAATAGCTTCACCAAACACCTGAAACTAACACAACATTGTTAATCAACTACTTTAATATAAAATAAAAATAAAAGAAAAAACAAATATGGTATTAAATAAATAAATAAAATACACAGTACGTCAAATGGGAGAAGTACTGTAGATAAAATAAAGCAAGAAAGAGGGATAGAGACTGCTGGAATGAGAAATGGAATTTTAAATAGACTAAACTGTCCTGAGAAAGTAAACAAAGGAAAAAAAAGGACTAAGGAAAAAGCTACAAATCCTCACTAATATCATTACTATCACACTTTTTAATTTGTATTAAGTGAAATGAAAAAGGAAAGATTTCTCATTGTGATTGTTTTTTCTGAGATTGAGCATATTTTCATATGTTAGTTTTCCATTTGGCTTTTCTCTATTGTTAATTGCTTATTAATTTTCATACTGGGTTACGTTCTTATTTCTTACTAAATAAGAGAGCTCTTTTCATATTTTAGAGGCACTATTCCTTTGTTGTTGTTGTCTGTGTGTGTTGCAAATAATCTTCTACCATTTTGTGATTTAACTCTTGATTCTTCGAAATTATCTTTCACGCAGTGAAGTTCTAATTTTAATTGTGATTTCTTTCATTGAATTTATACATCTTTTCCTTTATGCTTTGTATTTGTGTCTGAAATCCTACCCGATCCTAAATATTTCTTCTAAATATTCTTATTTTTATTGATCTTGTGATGTGAGATAGTAATCCAATTGTGTTTCTTTCCATGTGGATAAAACATCATCCTGTCATGGTTACTTTTTTAAAGTAAAGATTATATCTCCACTTAAAAGTCAGTCACAAACAAATTTCTTGACCATTCCTTCTAAGTTATATCCCACTTTTTTTGTTCAATCCCACCCTGTAATTCTCCTTCTTGGAACGTAAAATGATTTTAAATAATTGGTTACTCATTTAATTAATTAATTTCTAGTTTCACCCTGCCTCCTCTCCAAAAGTATAAATTTCATGAATATATAAATCACCTCTTACTTAAAACTATAACCTCAGTTCCAACATGGTACCTAGCTCAGAATAAGTGACTTTAAGTGTGTTCAGTGAATACATAAGCAAATTTCATCTCACCACTATGTGAGATAAAAATTGTGTTGATTTCTGGCACCCCAAGTTTTTAACAACATTGAAAATAACCATAAACTTTCCAATATTTATGTGATCCTGAATAAACTGTCTACCACATGTGGCTCAGTCAGGCAGTCAGTTCAATTGCTCAGTCGTCTCCAACTCTTTGCAATCCCATGGACTGCAGCACTCCAGGCCTCCCTGTCCATCACCAACTTGAAGAGTTTACTCAAACTCATACCCATTGAGTCGGTGATGCCATCTAACCACCTCATCGTCTGTTGTCCCCTTCTCCTCCCGCCTTCAATCTTTCCCAGCATCAGGGTCTTTTCCAATGAGTCAATTCTTCGCATCAGGTGGCCAAAGTATTGGAGTTTCAGCTTCAGCATCAGTCCTTGCAATGAACACCCAGGACTGATCTCCTTTAGGATGGACTGATTGGATCTCCTTGCAGTCCAAGGGACTCTCAAGAGTCTTCTCCAACACCACAGTTCAAAAGCATCAATTTCTTTGGTGCTCCAGCTTTCTTTATTAGTCCAACTCTCCACACCATACGATGACGACTGGAAAAACCATACGCTTATGAACTAGACGGACTTGTTGGCCATAATAAATGGTTCTCTGCCATGTTTTTTTTTCTTTTTTTTTTATTAGTTGGAGGCTAATTACTTCACAACATTTCAGTGGGTTTTGTCATACATTGATATGAATCAGCCATAGATTTACACGTATTCCCCATCCCGATCCCTCCTCCCACCTCCCTCTCCACCCGATTCCTCTAGGTCTTCCCAGTGCACCAGGCCCGAGCACTTGTCTCATGCATCCCACCTGGGCTGGGGATCTGTTTCACCATAGATAGTATACATGCTGTTCTTTTGAAACATCCCACCCTCCCATTCTCCCACAGAGTTCAAAAGTCTGTTCTGTATTTCTGTGTCTCTTTTTCTGTTTTGCATATAGGGTTATCGTTACCATCTTTCTAAATTCCATATATATGTGTTAGTATGCTGTAATGTTCTTTAATTTTCTGGCTTACTTCACTCTGTATAAGGGGCTCCAGTTTCATCCATCTCATTAGGACTGGTTCAAATGAATTCTTTTTAACAGCTGAGTAATATTCCATGGTGTATATGTACCACAGCTTCCTTATCCATTCATCTGCTGATGGGCATCTAGGTTGCTTCCATGTCCTGGCTATTATAAACAGTGCTGCGATGAACATTGGGGTGCACGTGTCTCTTTCAGATCTGGTTTCCTCAGTGTGTATGCCCAGAAGTGGGATTGCTGGGTCATATGGCAGTTCTATTTCCAGTTTTTTAAGAAATCTCCACACTGTTCTCCATAGCGGCTGTACTAGTTTGCATTCCCACCAACAGTGTAAGAGGGTTCCCTTTTCTCCACACCCTCTCCAGCATTTATTGCTTGTAGACTTTTGGATAGCAGCCATCCTGACTGGCGTGTAATGGTACCTCATTGTGGTTTTGATTGCATTTCTCTGATAATGAGTGATGTTGAGCATCTTTTCATGTGTTTGTTAGCCATCTGTATGTCTTCTTTGGAGAAATGTCTGTTTAGTTCTTTGGCCATTTTTTGATTGGGTCATTTATTTTTCTGGAATTGAGCTGCAGGAGTTGCTTGTATATTTTTGAGATTAATCCTTTGTCTGTTTCTTCATTTGCTATTATTTTCTCCCAATCTGAGGGCTGTCTTTTCACCTTACTTATAGTTTCCTTTGTAGTGCAAAAGCTTTTAAGTTTCATTAGGTCCCATTTGTTTATTTTTGCTTTTATTTCCAATATTCTGGGAGGTGGGTCATAGAGGATCTTGCTGTGATTTATGTCGGAGAGTGTTTTGCCTATGTTCTCCTCTAGGAGTTTTATAGTTTCTGGTCTTACATTTAGATCTTTAATCCATTTTGAGTTTATTTTTGTGTATGGTGTTAGAAAGTGTTCTAGTTTCATTCTTTTACAAGTGGTTGACCAGCTTTCCCAGCACCACTTGTTAAAGAGGTTGTCTTTTTTCCATTGTATATCCTTGCCTCCTTTGTCAAAGATAAGGTGTCCATAGATTCGGGGATTTATCTCTGGGCTTTCTATTCTGTTCCATTGATCTATATTTCTGTCTTTCTGCCAGTACCATACAGTCTTGATGACTGTGGCTTTGTAGTAGAGTCTGAAGTCAGGCAGGTTGATTCCTCCAGTTCCATTCTTCTTTCTCAAGGTTACTTTGGGTGTTCGAGGTTTTTTGTATTTCCATACAAATTGTGAAATTATTTGTTCTAGTTCTGTGAAAAATACCGTTGGTAGCTTGATAGGGATTGCATTGAATCTATAGATTGCTTTGGGTAGAATAGCCATTTTGAATGTCTCTGCATTTTAATATATTTTCTAGGTTGGTCATAACTTTTCTTCCAAGGAGCAAGCGTCTTTTAATTTCATGGCTGCAATCACCACCTGCAGTGATTTTGGAGCCCCAAAAATAAAGTCAGCCACTGTTTCCCCTGTTTCCCCATCTATTTGCCATGAAGTGATGGCTTCATGTGGCTAGTGGTGCCCGTATTAGTCAGTGTGGTTCTATAACTTAGAGGCACAGGCATCACCTGGGAGCTTGGTAGAGATGCAGACTCTTGGGCCTCACCCCAGATCTGCTGAGTTAGAATCTGCATTTTATCAAACCCCCAGCACTGCATCCCCAGAACACACATTAAAGTTTGAGAAACACTGGTTTTGAAGGCTTACAAGTGGCCAGACCGCAAGTCAGTATGGCATGACTACACACCATCTATGTTTCTTTATTAAACATAAACAAATGTCAATATAAATAATTTATTTTGAAGGTGAGGCTCCCTCTTTTCTTGTTCCATCCTTTGGCCCTGGTCTCTTGGAAGAGTGATGAAGTAATCCCTGGTTTGATTTTTAACTGGACCAGTTTAGTTCTACCCCATTCAGAGCTTTGTAGTAGGTGGTACAGTGAGAAGATGAGCACGTGTCCCTCGACTGTGTGGACTTGGAGAGAGGGTACTATTCCAGTGTCTGTCACTGGTTGGTTGTGTCTCCATGTTAGAGAACATGAACTCACTGGGTATATTTCCCCATCTGTAAATAGCACAGTAGTACTTGAGATTCCTAGCCAGCCTCGTGGATATCTCATGAAGATCAAATGAACCATATGTAATTGTATTTTCCCTTTCTTACCCTTCAGTTAAAATTTTTTTCAAACATTTGAACAGGTGATACAGTACCATGTTGTGATGCTCCAAAGATATAAAAGGGTATATTGTATAGTGAGAAATAAGACTCAGTCTCCAAAGAGGCATCAATGGTACCAGTTTGGGGGGGATTTTTCAAGAGACAGTTCATGCACACACCAGGAATAACATCTATATGACCTTCCCTTCTTCTTTTCACACAGTACAACCACCTTACATTTTGTCCTTTCCATCAAAAGTATGCCTCAAACATTGGCCATATCAGAGTTTCCTCTTTTCTTTTTCACAATTATACAATGTTCCTTTGTATTAATGGAGCACAACTTATTTAACCAAGGATATTTTCAATTTTTGTTTCTAATCTTTCCTATTTAACCAGTGATTCAATGAATATTTTACATGTATATGAGGACATCTCACAGGTAACTTGTTAATATAAATGATTTTATTATAAATACTTGACACATAAAAAAATCAGTATAAATATTTGACTTTTTGTTAAAGACTACCATTCATATAACCTTTCTCCCCACCCTAAAAAGAGGTAAGAAATATGGTAGGTAGGCAAATCAGTAAGACATGTAAACCCTGTGATCTAAGCAGTATGTCATCTGCCTCCTACCTAACCAATGTATCTACATTTACATAGAACTGTAAATGCACCACTAAGAGTCTCTTGACCCCTTTGTCTCTAGAAATCAATAATCAGCCTTATATAATCAAATGAGTCAAACTTAGGGAAAATTGGAAAGTCTTTTCCAGCTAGACAAGGATTCTCTAGTGATTCTGGGGGTGTTATTTCTGTAGAGTTGAAATAAAGTATGCAATAATCTTTCCTTTTCAATAAATATGTTTATTTCTCTAACCTAGGATACAATAATGTTTCTGGAATCCTGGGATGTCAATTTTGGACATTTGTAATCTTCTCCTTGAGAGTGCTACTTCTTTTTCATGTCTTACCTTTTTAAAAATAGCTGGGAGTTGAGGTGACCTTCATAACTTTAACAAACTTTAACAGAAAATAAAACCAAACTTTCAAATGTAGAATGTATTTATTGATTCTTTCAGTCAACAAATAGTGGATGCTGTTCAGTTGCTCAGTCGTGTCTGACTCTTTGTGACCCCATGGACTGCAGCACACCAGGCTTCCCTAACCTTCACCATCTCCTGGAGCTTACTCAAACTCATGTCCATTGAGTCAGTGATGCCATCCAACCATCTCATCCTCTGTCATCCCCTTCTCCTCCTGCCTTCAATCTTTCCCAACATCAGGGTCTTTTCTAATGAGTTGGCTCTTGACTTCACATGGCCAAAGTATTGGAGCTTCAGCTTTAGCATTAGTCCTTCCAATGAATATTCAGGATTGATTCCCATTAAAACTGACTGGTTTGATCTTCTTGCAGTCCAAGGGACTCAAGAATCTTTGCCAACACCACAGTTGAAAAGCATCAATCCTTTGGTGCTCAGCCTTCTTTATGGTCCATTGTTTTAAGCGGTGGGGACAAAATGATGGGGAAAACAAAGTATGCAAAATCCCTTCATTGATGTGGTTTTCATTGTTCCAGAGAGGTACATTATGAAAGAAATAAAATGACCATATTTTATAGTGTTTATAGTAGTAAGAAAAATAAGCAGGGTAATGGGATAGTGAGAAGAGTGCTATTTTAGATGGAGCTACCCATTAGAAAAAGATATACCTTAGACAAGATATCTACTCTGTTTTACTTTACGAGACTCAAGAATGAATCTGGTGAACAACCCCAATTCATTTGGATCAAACTTTTACCATTTAAAGCTCTCCTTTGACTCATTCCTGTTCTTTCTCTACATTTTTTTTCACACACTTCCAGTTCCTCCATCTGTATATTTTTATGAGTTAATACTGAATCCTCATCTGTGTTGGTATCCATATACTTTGCCATCTTTTTAACCTTCTTACTGCTTAAATATGTGCTAATTTGCATACAATACATATGCTATACACATGGAGTTATGTAAGTGTGCATATGCAAGAGTGTGATTCCCAGGTGGCTCGGTAGTAAAGAATCTGCCTGCCAAACAGGAAATGCAAGTTCTATCTCTGGATCAGGAAGATCTTCTGGAGAAGGAAATGGCAATCGACTCCAGTATGCTTGCCTGGGAAATCTCATGGATAGAGGAGTCTGGTGGGCTACAGTCCGTGGGGTCGCAAAGAGTTGGACACAACTTAGGGACTAAACCACCACCCTCCAGTATAAAGGGTATGAGAGTGAGTATGTGTATGTAAACATGTAGATAAAAGACATAGAACTTTGTGAAAACACACCCATGCACTAAGGAAGCAATGAGGAAAACAACTATGCTGAGCATTGTCAGATATTTCTAAAGTAATTACTTAGTAAAATTGATTTATCATTGCAGAGCCAAAACGCAATTGAAACCAGAGTCAGAAATGTTCCTGTGGGTCAGCTGTGGCTATGCTGTAATCTATAAAAAAAAATCACCCCACATATTCTGGTCACATAATTAAATATTTCAGCACTACTGTCAACTGTACTAAACATTTAAACAACACTGGATTTTTTAAAAAAAACAATAATTATAATAATGGGATCAATTTTATACTGGTCATACTCAATGCAGCTTCTAACTGTTATCTGTTTAAAATAGGCAGTCATTATTTAAAATATATGCAAATACTTTCACCTTTTAAAACCAAGTGAAAGTGAAAGTTGCTCAGTTGTGTCTGATTCTTTGAGACCCCATGGACCGTACAATCCATGGAATTCTCCAGGCCAGAATGCTGGAGTGGGCAACCATTCCCTTCTACAGGGGATCTTTCCAACCCAGGGATTGAACCAGGTCTCCCACATTGCAGGAGGATTCTTTACAAGCTGAGTCACCAGGGAAACCCAAGAATACTGAAGTGGGTAGTTGAGGTTTCCCAGGTGGCACTAGTGGTAAAGAACTTGCCCGCCAGTGGAGGATATGTAAGAGATGCGGGTTCAATCCTTGGGTCAGGAAGGAGAGGGACATGGCAACTAACTCCAGTATTCTTGCCTGGAAAATCCCATGGACAGAGGAGCCTGAACCTGGCAGGCTACAGTCCATAGGGTTGCAAAGAGTCAGACACAACCAAAGCGACTTAGCATGCATGCACACACATACTTAAATATTAGTAGAGCTTTCCCTCTATTTCTCATATGAGTCTTTCTCCCAAGCCTGATATCTACTGAACTTTTAAATTTCAATATGAATTTAAAATCTGTTGCTCAAAAGGAATTTTCATATATACAATGGAACTTTAAAATGTATTCAACAAAAAGATTGCTGGATCAATGTAATTTTTTTCCTTTAGATTATGACTAATAAAACATGGTTCAGGTCAAAATAAAACTGAAGTTCTTCTTACCTATCCTTAAGAAGTATGGCCTGGAACTATTTTGGCTCAACTAGATAAAAGATACTTTATGAAGTGCTTTATCAGCTTCAATAATTAAAAGATTCCCCACTAATTCTTCACTGAGTCTTCTTTGTGGCAGTGCTTTGCAAAGTCAATTCCTCCTATCTCCTCCTTTGAAACGTCTAATTAAATTGGGAAGCTTTTCTTTTCTATTCATTTCGTTTTTGCCATATTGGACATAGATACAAAAATAATTAAGTTAAATGCTTTTCTTTTTTTTTTTCATTCTTGTTTTCTTGGGACTTTAAGGAAGGCTAGGAGGAGGTATGTTTTCCCAGCTTGAGGTTTTTCAGTTGGTCTTTTATTGGCACTTTCAGTGTTAAATATCTTTGGGGTTAATGGATGTAATAGGAATAGTTTCCCTGATGCCTATATTGATGCTGTAATAGGTTTTTGAGAATAATCGACTAGTGAAGAATTGGAACTGAACACTTCAGAGCCCTTGCATTCCCTTTGTAAGCATTGCTTAAGCACTGTTACAGTATCTTTTTTTAAATATATTTGCTTTAGTGTTAAAAGAAATTTGAATGAAAAAACAGTCTACAGCTTTCCTACCTTCCTGGTACATTTTTTTTTTTCATTTTTATGTGCCTATTTCTATTTATATTCACAAACATATTTAAGGGCATCATAATTATATGTTTTATCAGTGTTTTGGCTCATTATTTCAAGTATAAATTCTAGCCAGTAATCATCTGAAAAGGTGATTTATGCCTTTTATAATATCAGGCTCTGGATGAAGAATCTTAAAAAGTTATTTCAATTATTAGAATGGAGGGCAGAAAAGGGTTAAAACAACTCAATCATAATTCAGTGAGAACATTCTGAGCATTGCCACTAGCTATTTTGAGGAAATATAATTATAGAGTAAGAGACAGATATATATGCAGGGGACTTTTCAATATAAGAACATGATAGTTGTTAAAATAGAATACAAAGTATTTCAAAAGCGCAATACTTTGTAGTTGACTCGTATAAAACTTCTAGAAGATTTCAAAATAAAATGCATATAGGTGCATGCTTGTACACGTGCACCTGTATGTATTATTTCCAGAGGGAAACTTTCATGAATAAAGTTATGAAGATGGCATGTTCAATCATGCTTAGGCATGGAGAAGGAAGAGAGACAGTCTAGCATTCTACCAATGGTTCTCTGTCAGTCAAAGAACCACTCAAACAGACCTCAGAGGATAACCATTCTGAATAAAATAGCAATGGTTGAGCAATATTCCATGCTCAAGCAAAGTTCCTATAATTTAATGGTCAGAAATCTTAAGTTGATACATTTAAAGAAAAGCCAAGTATACCTCCCTGGATAGTATAGTTTACTTTAATGTTGTCCTAAGTTCCATGGAAGCAGAGACTTTTTCTCTTTTGTTTATTTATTCATTCAAAGCACTTATTAATAACAGTACATGGTAAAGAGTAGGTACTCAATAAATACCGGCTAGACAGATTTTGAAATTCCACACGGAGATTTTTGGTTCCATTTCATGCCTCACAATCAACCAAGAAAAACTACAGCTGGTCAGAGTCATAGACTGAATCTTTAAAAATAGATCTGTAGGTATCAGTGCAATGCAGAGGATAAAAGTCAAAACTGGAAGTCAAGACAGAGGTTCTGCCTTTAATAACCACCTGTAAAATCGTGGTCAAGTCACTTAATCTCTCTAATATCGCCGTCTGACTGACATCCTTTCTAATTCTCAAATTCTATGAATCTATTCTGAATCTAATACATAACTCTTTAAAACTCATAGATGATCACCCAAGCCTTTTGTGCATCAGATCGACCTTGTGCTAAAGATAAATCATTGCTGATCATGGAAGCTTAAATGAGGAAATATAAAAATTATTTTAAAGCCTTTGGATGATATACAGTTAATATTAATATACAGTTGAAGAAAATGTGACAATTCCATTCAGTAATATAATACTCTTCTTTCCCAGAAGTTTTCAACTTTGATAATACATTGCAAGTATTTGAGATTAGTGTAAGCACATAAAAAAGACAAGAATTTTTAAGGTTTATTTTCCTCCCTATGGTTGTGGTGGTTTAGTCACTAAGTCATGTCCAACTCTTTCGACCCCATGGACTGTAGCCCACCAGGCTCTTCTGTCTATGGGATTTCCCAGGCAAACATATTGGGGTGGGTTGCCATTTCCTTCCCCAGGGGATCTTCCCAACCCAGGGATTGAACCTGAGTCTCCTGCATTGCAGGTGGATTCTTTACCATCTGAGCCATCAGGGATTCCCATAGATCTAGCTAAATTTTATGTACATTGGATTGAACCTGCTTAACCCAATCTTCTAAAGTTGACAAGAAGAACAGAAGAATTTGATGCAAATTTATGTGGATTAAGGAAATGCAAGGGTTTTTTTCCTAGCCTTGGATTAGAATAAAACCAGAAGACGATGGTAGAATTTATTTTAATCCAAAGGATTTGTTTCCTTAAATGTGAAAGACTGCTGAACTCTCTAAAGCCTAGTCTTGTTATAAATAAAGAAAATAGTTTTCCTTGCCCACATCAGAGCTGTTATGGCATTTCAGATTTTCATTCTCCATTCACAATAGGGCAATTTTCACTCACAAGGTAGTGTTATTATTAATATATATCTTTGGACAGTGAAAAATTGTAAAGTATTGGTCAGATCCATCGGAAGATTAAGGTTCTGTCATGAGACATAGTTTTAACACACATTTAACAGGCACAAGTAACACTAATGATGATGTCATTAATCATTAGGCCTACAAACAAATATTCAAATTAGCTAGGACACCCTCTACTTGACTCTGATAATCTGGGTAAGATGCACAAAAGCCAGGTTACTAACCCAGATACATTGTTTAGTATGCCGTGGGCAGTTTAGGTCTAACAGACAGAAAAATCATCGTTTCCTGGGCACTCCTGCCTAGGCTGATTGGCTCCCTGATGTTTCCCATTCACTCTCAGCTGCTCTTTCACTGCTTCATTCGAAACTGTAGATTTCTCTCCCTGGCTTCAGCTGCTGTCTTTATTCCCCAAACTACATGTTTGACTTCCCACCACCACATATTATTCTCTGGTGAAGTCTCTTTCACCACAAGATCATTAAAGACCAGATCTCTTAGAAGGAAGTCTACCCTGTTTTTGAGTATAACATTTTATTTTAATGATATAAAAGAACAAAGTCCAGTATGCAGCCTCAATCAATTTTTGGTGTAGCATTAATGAGGACAGGGAACAATGATTTGTATCAGTCAAGTCTATAGATGGTCCAAAAACCTTATAGTAATCTCATCTCCTGCCAAAATTTTTGACCAAAGATGCTCAAGGACTGTATAATTTGCTAATTTCATTTTATCTCCTGTTGTTTCCTCTGCTCATCCTCTGAATAGAATAATAATTAGTGAAATTGCCAGGAAGTAGTTACAGAGCAAGAGACAGGGAAATGGCCACGGACACTTGGGCATTTTCTATGCACCAGGCGCTATACTGAGAATTTAGCATACATTGGAATTAGGCATCTGGACACTTCACAGACTGACCTCATTATATGGACTCTGCTTGCAGGAGACAAACTCCAAACACTTTCATGTTTAGTCACAGAAGAATCAGCCAAACCTGACTTTTCTTTGTTGCTCAAAGTCAAAAGGGCAAAAAAGAGAGAAGTTTAACCACTTCATTATAATCTCTTAAGACACAGAGTTTCACTTAAATGTAAGTTACCTCAAACATCTCTACAGGTGCCGAGATAAATGATATCTTTGATGGGTTTATAGGCCTCATCGAGTTCTTTCTGTTTATAGACCATAGCAAGAGCAAAGTAATTGTTTTTTTTTCCTCCCAGTGAACTGTCTGTCTGTGGGATTTACAGGGTGAACACAAGATGTAATGTTTGCATCCTAAGATTTGCCAGTAAAGCAAACCTCAAGTCCTTTATTATTACCCATTTTTTTAAAGTTCAGATCACTGTGATTACACTCCATTATTCAATGGAATCTTACAAGAAACCAAAGGCTTTGTTTTCAATGATTGATGACATTTCAACTTTCTTGAGTCTTTAACTTTATAGTGTATATTTCAGAGGTCTTTCTCAACATGTTTTACAGTGGTGATACTTCTGAACCTAACAAAAATGAGTCGTGTAGCTCTTAAAATTAGCACAGTTAAAGGGACAGATTGTAACCCCCCCAAAAAAAATTTTTTTTAGGTTAAGTAATGGATTGAAGTGTGTAAAAAAAAATTGAAGCTATTTTTCATAAACTTAAATTCTCTGAATTGGATAGTTGGACTTGGTTATTGGGCAGTAATCAAGAGAGGGCAGTTACCACTATGCACTAAGAATTTTTATTTTTCAGGCAAGTCTAGGTTAACAATTGCCAAATATTTGAGATATAATAAAGACGATCATTTTTAGTCCTCAGTTCTGAAGTTAGGATGCATAGTTTCAAATCTCAATTCCACCACTGGTGAGCAATTGATCTTTTCAAGTCTTTTATGCTTCAATTCCTTTCTCTGTAAAATGGGGATAATAATGGTATCTACTCTGCAGGGTTGCTCTGAGTAAATTCAGAAGTTTGACTAGTCAATCAATGTAACAACAACAAATGTTTATTACCTGCCTTCTCTGTGTCAAGCAGTCTCTGAAATACCAAGGATTCCTAGTTGAACAAGACACAAACCTTGTCTCTAAAAGTCATAGGCTATAGAATCTTCTCCATTTTTATTACACCAACTAAAATAAAAGCCTGGCAACCAATTAAGGGCAGCCATGAAATCAGAAGACGATTGTCTCTCAGCAGGAAAGCTATGACAAACCAAACAGTGTGCTGAAAAGCAGAGACATTACTCTGCTGACAAAGGTCCGTATAGTCAAGGCTATGGCCTTCCCAGTGGTCACATGTGGTTTGTGAGAGCTGGACCATAAAGAAGGCAGAGCACCAAATAATTGATGCCTTCAAACTGTGGTGCTGAAGAAGACTCTTGGGAGTCCCTTGGACCACAAGGAGATCAAACCAGTCAATCTTAAGGGAAGTCAACCCTGAATACTCTTTGGAAGGACTTATGCTGAAGCTGACGCTTCAGTATTTGGGTTACATGATGTGAACAGCCAACTCATTGGAAAAGTCTCTGAAAAAATAGCAATGAGGAAAACATGAGGGCAAAAGGAGAAGGATGAGATGGCTGAATGGCATCACTAATGCAACAGACATGAACTTGGGCAAACTTTGGGAGATGGTGAGGGACAGGGAGGCCTGGCATGCTGCAGTCCATAGGGTTGCAAAGAGGCAGACAAGACGACTATGCAACTGAACAACAACAACCCTTTTCACAATGTTTGTGATGGGATATATTTCTTTGAAGGGAGAATCCATTTTAAGAACTTACTACCACCACTTCTCATACTGTCTATCAACAGATAAACATTTCCTCCACTAGAATTAGCCTCCAAGCTAAAGGCAGTTTCAGCAGTTTAAGAAAATGCTGTTGAAATGTAAATAATAAAGGCATGGTATATATATTTAAATAAAAGGACCAAAATGGGTCCCACAGAAATTTGTCTGTCATCCAAACTCCCTTTGTTCTCAAACTTCTGTAATACTCAGATAGGAGAAATATCCACTATCACCACTACCACCCCTCATGCCATTTTCAAGAAGCCATGTCTGAGAGGTAAAATGTCCAAGCAGGTGCTGGACTGCTGCAGAAGCAGAGAAAGACCATCTCTGCAATGGGAAAGCATGCAGAAGGGGCAGCCAACCTCCATTACAGAAATAAGATAATTTCATGGCCTATTTGGGGGCTTTCCTGGTGGTTCACTCAGTAAAAAATCCACCTGCAATGCAGGAGACTTGGGTTCCTGAGTCAGGAAGATCCCTGGAGAAGGAAATGACAATCAACTCCAGTATTCTTGCCTGGGAAATCCCATGGGCGGAGGAGCCTGGCAGGCTACAGTCCATGGGATCACAAAGAGTTGGACACGACTGAGTGACTAAACCACCACCACCAATTTTTATATTGGGTGGTAGGTTTATATGTAGTTACACATTATGCTTTTTAACTTATATATATATTGCATATATTCTTTTGTAGATATCAACTATTTTATAGTAAAAATGTTTTGAAAAGATTTATATACCTAACTTTATACGTACTGTTAGAAAGCCATCAAAATAACCCAAAGTTATATGTCATTTTTCTGTTCTATACTGGATTATCTCTTGATCCTTTAATCAAAGCTTTGTAATTACCAGGAAAGAGACTGTGTGGATAAATGAAAGAAGAAACTGAGAGATGAACCAGTGTGGAGATAAGAAGGATAAGAATTGTTATTGGTCTAGTTCTCCAGTGGGGGAGAAAGACATCGTCACTGCAGGATGTTCTAGGGTCCCTGAAAGAATGTCTGAAAGCTAAAGCAGAGGACATTTAGGCAATGACAGGCTTAAAGTTTCCACTGACAAAATAGCAAATTCTATTGGTATATTTTAATCTATGGGCTGGAGATCCAGGCTGCAACAAGACTAAAAACCTATAGGTTTAGGTTAGAGTTTAGAAAAGAAATGCAGAAGGCTTCTGGATTCCCAAATATTGCCAGAATCACACCATCTCTGTGTTCCAACCATGTTATCTTTCTTCTTCAATACCATTTCTCCTGCCTGCAACACTCTGTTCTCTTCCCCTGCCCGCAACACTCTGTTCTCTTCCCCTGCCCTTTATTAACATTGGTGTTTGTTCAGTCACTAAGTCATGTCCAACACTTTGCCACCCCGTTGGACTGCAGCATGCCAGGCTTCCCCGTCCTTTACCATCTCCCAGAGTTTGTTCAAACTCATGTCCATCGAGTCAGTGATGCCATCCAACCATCTCATCCTCTGTCACCCCCTTCTCCTCCTGCCTTCAGTCTTTCAGGGTCTTTTCCAATGAGTCAGCCCTTTCAACAGGTGGCCAAAGTACTGGCATTTCAGCTTCAGCATCAGTCCTTGTAATGCATATTCAGGGTTGACTTCCTTTAGGATTGACTGGTTTGATCTCCTTGCTGTCCATGAGATTCTCAAGAGTCCTTTGTTGTTAATGCCTATTAATCTCACTTCCTCGCGGATGTGTGCTCACTCAGTTGTGTCCAACTATTTGCAAACCCCATGGACTGTAGCCTGCCAGGCTCCTCTGTCCTCCTCCTTTTGCCAGATTTTCCTGGCAAGAATACTGGAGTGGGTTGCCATTTCCTGTTCCAGGGGATCTTCCTGATCGAGGAATCAAACTCACATCTCTTGTGTCTCCTGTAATGATAGACCAATTCTTTACCACTGAGCCACCTGAGAATCCCCAACACTTCCTCAGAGAAGCATTTTCCAAAGCACTAGGCCAGGCTAGGGGGTTCTTTTGAAAGCCCTTTACAGCACTCTATACTTTGATTCCTGACACTCAGTCCATGTGTAAGTAAATGTTCATGCTTAACATCTGTCTCTACAATTGTGTGTGGGTGCAAGTTTCCAGACATCAGAAACTGTGCTTTCCTGTTTACCCCTGTCCATCTAGGCCTAAGACAGAGCCTGACACATCAGAAGTACTCCAGAAATATTTATATTAAATTTATGAATGAGGAATGAGTGAATGAATGAATAAATGAATTTGTTGTCTCTGGACCATCCAAGCAGGTATATCTCAGAGACAGAATTATCATTCTGAGCTCAAATGAGAGATTAGGGCTGGCAGTAAAGATTTAAGAGTCACCAGCTTCCATGTGGTGATGAAATTCATAGGGGAGAATAAATTTTACTCCTAGGAAGAGTAAAATTGCACAAGACTGAAGACAAACAAGGAATGTGGATCCTGTGAAAGTAATTCAGAAACTTGCTCAAAAGTCTGGTGCAATCTGGATAGTGATCAAGAGCTTAGATCGTTTTACTCGAACAAACTGACTTTTAATCTTTGCGCTAGGAACTCCCCTGGCTGACCGGTGGTTAGGCTTCTGCGCTCCCAATGCAGGTGGCCCAGGTTTGATCCTTGATTGGGGAACTAAGATCCTGCATGCCACAAAGCACAGTCAAAAAAAAAAAAAAAATCCCAGCTCCAATTCCTACTGTGAACCGAATAGGTGTCAGAAGCTCAGCAAACCAGAGAAAGCTGAGCTGCCCGGAGTCAGAATAGCTGAAGCAAGAAGTCAAAAATGAGAGTAACAGTCAAGTAGCCAAGCCTTTAAAATCCCTTACTAGAGTAGCACAAGCAAGAGGCTAAATGGGGAAAAGGGCAACCCTCTCTTTCCCTCCTCGCCCAATTTTCCCACAGGGAATGGTTCGCTGGCCAGGGATCGGCTATATCGGCATAGATGCTGGGTTGTCTTACTGCCGGGGGGTCCCCAGGTAAGAGGCTCCCAGTGTTTTATGGACCTGGGGACTGAGGAGAGGGTGAGGGAAAAGGACTCGGAGGGGAAAGGCAGTGAGAAGTGAGTCAGGGTGGGGGAAGGTGCCCTCAGGGTTCCTCCTCCTTTTTCAGCAGAGCAGCCGGAGGGAGGCTCCCGAATGCGGGCACTGGGCTAAGGATGCAGAGATGCACCGGAGCGTGGCCAGCCCCGGGAAGCTGAGCCCTCACCTGCAGTTCCCCGCCGAGGCTGCAGTATGCTGTCTGTACACCAGGTCTGTTGTCTCAGAGGGCACCTGTCCTCTGCGAAGCCTGCAAGGTAAAGCCTTCATACCTGCCTGTCCTTGGCCATAGAAATGACTCATTGGTCTTTGGTCAGGAGCCAGCATCCTCAGTAAGTTTCCTTCTTTTTTAAATTTTTTGGAAGGTATTTTTTACGTGGACCATTTTTTAAATAATTTTATTGATTTACTTATCCTTGATTGTGCTGGGTCTTTACTGCTGCTGCGCAGGTTTTTCTCTAGTTGGGGCAAGGTGGAAAGAGGGCCGCGCTCCAGCCACAGGGCCCGGGCCTCTCACTGCAGAGGGGCACAGACCCCAGGGCACTCGGGCTTCGGCAGTTGCGGCTCCCACTTGCAGCTCCCACTTGCAGATCACCGGCTCCAGAGTTGCGGCTCACAGGCCCAGCTGCCCCGTGGCATGTGGGACTGTCCCGAACCCGAAACCCAAACCCATGTCACTTGCACGGGCAGGCGGACTCTCCACCGCTAGGCCACCAGGGAAGCCCTCAGTAGTTTCTCGAACTATAAGTCTCGGTTTCCTGACCTACTCCCACCTCGTGGATCGTTGCAGAAACTTCGCTGTACGCCTGACCTCTCTGCCCTGCTCCTGAGAACAACACAGGAGCAAGTCAGATGGGAGGGAATTCACTGGGGCTAAGAGCGCAAAGGCCAAGGAGGTCACGACTGAAAATTAGCTGTTTCAGTCAACAGTGGAGTCATTAGTGCCCTCAGCAGAGTAATTTCCCTGGAGCAAAGACGATGAACTTCAGAGTGCAAAAAGTGATGAACAAAGGCGAGGTACGGAGGAGAGAGAGCAAGTACTAAGTAATGTGAGGCGAGGCTGGTGACCCTGAGCGCCTGTATGCAACTGATGAAGCTAGACAAGGAAGGCCAGGAAAGAGACGTCCCAGGACTGAGGCTGAGGCCCTCTGATCTGGACCCTGGGCGGAGGTGGCTGGTGTCATGCAGGGACACAGCGCTGATGAAAGCGCCGAGCGGGCCGTTTGGAGCCGCCTTCCAGGTGCAGGCTTTCTTTCAGGATCCTCCCTTTATCCTTTATTCTGCCTAAATGCCCGTGCACTTTCCATCACCACCAGCCCTCTTTCTATTCATCTGTCAGCTTTCATCCCCCAGAGTCTGAGCCGTGAGGGCCCTCAGTCCTGTCGGCTCACTGTCTCTATAGCAAGCTTCAGGGGCTGCTCACAAACTCCGAAACATCACAGGTTCATGTTCACGTGGGAATCCAGCAGGGAGCGGTCTCTTCTCTCCTCCTGCCCTAACCACGAATAAATGCTACAGAATTTATTAAATATTTGTGCTTTTTGAGGCTGGAGGCAAACTGTGGTTCGTCTCTAAATACTAAGCCTTCAAGAGTAATCAGCTGTCGTTCCAAAGAGACAAAAAAAACCCATCAAATTCCGCCTATGGTCCTAAGACCAAGGAGGCATGCTAACATGTATTCACAGACTTTCCATGGAAAATGTGGATCCGTAGCCTAGTGAGGCCCATGTAATGGGATTTATTATACTTCTTACATGAGACTATTTCCAGGGCTTTCAGGTACATTTAATACAAAGGCTTTTCCTTGTACTAAAACACCAAGAGACACATGAAGCTCAGTAACCCTTAAAGTTGTAGCTTAGATCAGATTTTTGCATGAGAAAGGATGCAGAAAAAAGCAGCAGAACTACTGTAAACTATTACATGAAATAATTTATGTCATGTTCAACTCAGTAGGTTTACGCCTGTTGCCATTTCTCGGCTGTTTCTTGAGTAGGCTATCATTTTCGGCCTCTGCTTTTTTCAGGAATACATTTTATTTCAAAAGCAAGATTTTTCCTGGCACTCAACTCACCCATGACTTTATCGTTGAATATTTTTTAATGTTATAACTCAACTCTTTTGGGGGCTAAAATGGCCAAGGCTCTTTTATGTTGTTGTTCTTATTTTTCCCCCATCAAGCATTCTGACTGCCGCTGTCAAAATCTGATAATAAATGAAGATTTCTCCCACAGTGGACCTCTTATAACCATGGCAACTCCATCAGCAGCTAATGGCCACATTGCAAAAATGTTTTTGAAAAGGACAGCTTCTCACACTGCTGTAGTACAAATGTCCTTTTCTTACCTTTTCTTCATAATGACGCTAAGAAAATACACCCCAAGTAAACATTTGCTTTCTCATGCACATGTGGGGCCAGTTTTAAAAAAATGAAGAATGTGGGAGAAACACTACAATTAAAAGGGAAAGCTCTGCTTGAAAGTAGGGAAAGATGCAGGTGATTTGGCAGCATTAACAACATATTTTTACTACATTTACAACTGAAATCAATGTGCTTATTGATTCCTAAGGATCTGAGGGGTTTTATTGCTATTACAACACCCCACCATCAACCAGAGAGGATTTCTAGAATGCTTGTTTGAGATTCATCGTATTTGTCTCTCTGAACAGTTGGTCACTTTTAGGTAATGCAGCTGTGTACATCGATGTACAGATGATGCTGGATCTTGTTTCCATAAGATGGGCACTTTTAGACTCTTCTTTATGTCTTGAAAGAACCCCAAGCAGAATCAGCATGTGGGTTCTTCAGCTCGCCTTGCATGTATTCCCATCGTACCAAAGTAACAGGAATTCTCTGCCTGGGCCCTGCTATGAGACACTCAAAGATGCTCTGGCTTTCTTGTTTACAAGATAGTCTCAAAATAGACTATTGGAAAAATTTTCCCTAAATACCTGCTTCCAGAGTAGCCTCCCTATTGAAATAAAAGAGGATATTTTCCACTCTAATTTCCAGCAATGAAAATACAGACATTTAGATAAATCTATTTCTCTGTCTCTACCTACCTAGCTACGTATATAAATATATATCCATGGAAAAGGATTTTCCCAAATCCCAAAATAATTCAGAGATATATTTCTTTTTAATTTTCTTTCCACTATTAATAATGATCAATAAGTATCCCCAGATTAGAACTCAGCATCAAGTTTCCAAATGTGGCAGATTTGTCAGTGCCATTTGCACTGCTACCTGGTAGATTTCATCAATGCTTAATCCTCACCCTCTGAAGTTTTCAGCAGTGAATGATCTGTGTAGGGCTGACATAAGAGTAAGGATGTCCCAAGCCAGAGAGGAAGCAGGAAAGCTAATTTCCATTAACCATTACTGCCATTTGAATTTTACCTTACCCAAAACCATTTTTTTAACTTTTCCCAAATGTATTCACTCTATATAAAAGTCCTTTAATCATGTGAATAGGCTTAAGAGTTAAGACCTCCTTAGATCTGCATCACAGCTCTGCTTCTTTCTACTGGGAAACTGTGGGCAAGTTATTCAGACTAGCTTAATCCCAAGGCATTAATTTGTAAAAAGCAGGCCGATAATAGCTCTCCCTCAGAGGATAGCTGGAAAGAATAGTTGGCTTAACACGTATGAGAGCACCCAGCTCTATAACTGGAAGAAACTAAATTCTTCATGAATCATTTTTCCCCTTTCTTTTCTCTCTTTACTGACTCTCATTCTTGCCTGTTCCTTAAAAGAACTAGTCATAAGATTAGGCTCATATTCCTGATTTGCTCGTCTATTTTATAAGCCATTTTCATAGGTGTGTAAAATTACTTGCTTTCTGCTAAGATTAAGAAAAGTTGAACTATAGACACTGCAAGACTGTCAGTAGTTTTTTGTTTTTCTTAATCAAATAAAATGTTATAAAATTTTATATCTATGAAGTCACTACCATAAAAATCTCACAGCCTTTCTCAAGTAAAATTAAATTTGAAATCACAAAACATCATTTCCTTTTTAAACTGGATTCACCAAGTTTCTGCAGAGGGATTAGCTTGGAGAATCCTGTCACTGACAGCCCAGACAACAGGCTGTAGCCTGATCTTATTTATCTTGGTGTGGGAGTGTATCAGGCTAGTAGGAAAACAAATTGTAACAAATAAAGATGTCAGGATGCTCTACAGGAGGTTTATTTTAAATCTTTTTTTAAAGGCAAACAAGAGAAAGTTCAACAAAAAACATTGCCAACAATTAATTTTTGCCCTGACAAAGAAACTTTCCTCCTTTGGAAGATAGCAGAAAAAATGTGAAGCTTTTAATAAAAACTTTTGTATGGCTAAAAAGCAACACTAAACATCAATAAATAAATCTTTGCCACCAATTCATTTTGAAGTCCTGTCATCCAAGTGTTGAATACAATGATGCTGCAATATGCAGGTATAACTTTTGGAAATACCAATAGAGTCTGAGTTTATGAAATACCCCTACCTGTCATCTTGAGACTAAGATGCTCTGTCAAATTACAAGCATTGATTGTCAAATCAGAGACCAGGGCCTCTGGCTCAGTGAGAGGCAAAGGGTGAATGATGAGTTTGGGAGGAAAAAATAAATGAAGACCAGAGGAAGAAGAATATTGTTCTCACACTAAGTAAATAGGATCAGTGTACAAAGCTACCATTTCTCTAAGTATTCATTTGATTACACAAAGGAAACACTATGTTTGTCCAGTGTTTCCTAGTTGTGTCGGGCTTTAGTTAATCAAATAGAATTTTTCCCCTTCTGTCATTACTTCAAACTCCAAAACTTAAGATAACCTGAAAAAAGTGGCATGTGTACAACCGACAATTAACTTCTTTTTTTTTTTCATTTGGTGACCAAATCTGTTGGAAGAAGAAATAAAATCACCAACAACTTATTTAAGTCCTTCTATTTCCTAAATATGGAGTCCTAGATACAGAAAATCTAATATTGCTTCCCTTGGGAAATGTACTTTAATTTGCATTAATATACATAGGCCGGGTTTTTTGTAAAAACAAAGAAAATGTTCCCAGATCAAATTATGATTTAAAATATAAAAAGCTTTAAATGATAGGTCCTTTTAGAGAATATAAGCCCATTTTCTTCATAGCAATGTTGGCACTAGGCCTGGTCAATAGAATACTGCTTTCTTCTATATTAATTCATTTGGTAAAAACAAAGTCAGGATGGGGCAACCCACTAGTCCTCCATCGTGAAAACCTAAAATGTGTTACTTGTTCTCAGCTAAGTATTGAGGAACAGTAAGCGTTTCCTTTTCTATCTTTTTTGCTGTTGTTGACAATGATATCCGTTGACATATTGTTTGTATTCAGTGCCCTGCACCTCGAGAGAACCAACTCCACCGAGAATGGGAAAAGAAAGAGAAGTAAAACCATCTCTCAGTTTAGAATAATCTGAGTGCTGAAATCATATTTCTGTTTAAAAAAAAATAAAAGGCATTAGTTGTCTAGGGGAAAATGCTGTTTGTTAAACACACTTATATAGTACTTTCAAAAATGACCTTTCTTAGAGGTTCCTGAGCTTTCCTGTTTTGGCCAAAGTTATTGTGTAACATTGTATAACAATGATTAGCATATAGTGCATGCTCTGTTGTGTAGGTTGTGTCTGACTCTTTGTGACCCCATGACTGCAGCCTGCCAGGTTCCTCTGTCCATGAGATTCTCCGGGCAAGAATACTGGAGTGGGTTGCCATGCCCTCCTCCAAAAGATCTTCCTGACCCAGGTATCGAACCCTCATACCCTGTGTCTCCTGCATTGCAGGCAGATTCTTTACCACCAGGCCACCGGGGAAGCCCCTAGCATATAGTAGTTACTCAATAAATAATAAATCGGTGAGCATGACCTAAGAGAAATGTTGTTTATTCTTCAAGACCAAAACCAGCATATACTCTTGTGCTAACACACTGCCCTGAGCACCCTATATATGTTATAAATATTGACTGTTATACTCCTTGTAACAATTCCAGGGAATGTGTTTATTATTGTCTTCATCTTGCAAGTGAGGAAATCAGAGCAGAGAAGCTGTTTGTCCAAAGCCACACAGACAATGATTGTGGAGTCAGACATTTGAATTCTGGTTCCTGAGTCAATGCCTTAATTCCCATTCACCATACTGCCTCTGTATACTATTTTGCAGGAGTTAGTCCTGCTCAAATTGCAGTTTGATTCACCTCTACTAGGCTCCTGAAAATTATCTTGGTAGGCATTCAAAATTTGAGGTAGTCTAATGGGGCTTCTAAAATAAGCATGACTTTCTCTCTCCCCTTTCACTTGACACTCTCTGCCAATGCAAAGGATATTGAATTTTTTCTTTAGTAGTTTAGATTTATATTAAATCTAAGAGAAATAGAAGCCCAAAGAGAATAGCTCTAATTTTTAGATTGTGTTTATGGTAAACCTATAGGTTGGGTCCTTTTTATTGCCCTTGCATGCATGCTAAGTTGATTCAGTAGTATCTGACTCTTTGAGACTCCATGGATCACAGCCTGCCAGGCTCCTCTGTCCATGGGATTCTCCAGGCATCAATACTGGAGTAGGTTTCCATGCTTTCCTCTAGAAGATCTTCCCATCCCAGGGATCAAACCCAAGTCTCTTACATCACCTGCATTTGCAGATGGATTCTTTACCACATTCTTTACTGCCACCTCGGAAGCCCTATTATTGCTCAGATTTGCTTTAAAAGAAAATTATTAATGAGCTCAAAAGCTGAGACTGTGGATGAACTTTGATTTAAGGAACTTAGAAGGGCCACCAGATCACTGTCATCATTGAGGTAATGGATTGCTCTTTGGAGTCAGACAAATTTGGGGTTGTATTCTTGCCCTGCCACTTACCATCTTGTGTGGCTTTAGGCACATATATAATTTCTCAGCACCTAATGATCCTTAGCTGTAAAATGGAGATAATAGTGTAATTTCTTAACATTATTTGGAGAATTTTGTACATGGGGTCACAGTAAAAGCTTGAAAAATGTTATTTCTTTTTCCTCTATAGTGATGCTATTATGACTGTAATTATCTTTCCAAGTAAAATAAAGGCTGCATGACAAGTTATCTCTGTCTGCAAATTTCCACAAAGAATTGTTATAAGATACCAAAGATTTTGTCAAGTAACTTTCAATAACCTTGATATATATGCTCTCCCTACCTGTATATTCTATACTTAGATATAAGGGATAGAGTGGATTGCCAAGATCCACCTTCTGCATCTTAAATCTCCACCACTACATTTGAATTAGAAAAAAACACAAATGGTATTATCACCAGAAGGTCACATTTAAAATGTTTGAATTTCCATTAGCATGTTAAACATTAATCAAATGTTTCAGGTTGTTTAGTTTAGATAATAGAAGTTTTCACCCTGTAAAGGCACTTTTATTAATGTTTCCTCCACTGGCCCTTGTTTTGAAAGATTTTTATCTCTCAAGAAAACTGAATTTTCCAGTAATACTTATTTTGGTCTTCATTTTCATTCATTGAAATCATATGTGCATACACAATCAAGTTTCTTATCAATATAAAACCACTAATGTTTCTACACTTAGTCCATGTAATTGCAACAAAAAGCAAAGAACCTTGACAGATTCATTCTTCTTTATAGTCTTCTTGAAGTTTAATTGTTATAAACTGGATTAATTTTATCAATATTCTGTTTATATCTCTGATGAAAGATTATGTATCCCAGTCCTGTTGGTATGGCCATATGACTTGCTTTGTTGATATTTATCAATAGTTTCAGGTGGAATCTCTAACAGAAGAGCCTTGAGCTGAAAGCTAAAAATTTAATATATACTAGCCAAGCAAAGAGTGAAGAGAACTTATTCTAAACATAAGAAACCGAGCCTTTGGAAACAGAATATAGAATTCAAGCCTTTATGTCAGTATAATTAGAGTGCTGGGCTCCCCAGGTGGCACAGTGATAAAGAACCTACCTGCCAATGCAGGAGATGCAAGAGACTCGGGTCCGATCCCCAGGTCGGGAAGATCACCTGGAGTGGAATATGGCAACCTGCTCCAGTAATCTTGCCTGAAAAATCCCATGGACAGAGGAGCCCAGCAGGCCACAGTCCACAGAGTCTCAAAGAGTTAGACATGACTGAGCAGGCACAACTAGACTGTTAGACAGTTGGAGAGTGACGCAGGCTACAGTGATGGGAAGGGAGTCAGATCACCCAAGCTGGCTGGTCATATCAAGGATTTTGTATTTCATATCCAGTGCAGTGTGAAGCTACATAAGGGTTGTGTGTGTGTGTGTGTGTGTGTGTGTGTGTGTGTGTGCACGTGCGCATGTGCACACATGCATGCACATGTATGCTCAGTCATGTCTTACTCTGTGACCCCGTGGACTTTAGCTTGCCAGGTTCCTCTGTTCATGGAATTCTCCAGGCAAGAATACTGGAGTGGGTAGCCATTCCCTTCTCCAGGGGATCTTCTTGACCCAGGGATCGAACCCGAGTCTCTTGCATCTCCTGCATTGGCAGGTGGAGCCTTTGCCACTGGACCACCTAGCAAGCTACATAAGGGTTATAAGCCTAGAAATGACCTATGCTTAATCACTCAGTCGTGTCCCAACTCTTCGAGACCCCATGGACTGTGGCCTGCCAGGCTCCACTGTCCATGGAGATTCTCCAGAAATGACCTAATATGGTGTAGATTTGTAAAGAGTTCTCAGGATTTCGTGAGCAGAGTGAAGTGAGAGGGAGATAATGGAAACTTTTAAACCAGATGACAAGCTACTGTGATAATCCAAGCTGGAACTGATAATGGCTTGACCCAGAGCAGTAGCTATGGAGATGCAAGAAGTGGATGTATTTTATATGCATATATATGGGCAGATTTACTAGATGCTCCCATGGACGGAGGAGCCTGGTAGGCTGCAGTCCATGGGGTCGCAGAGTCGGATACGACTGAGCGACTTCACTTTCACTTTTCACTTTCATGCATTGAAGAAGGAAATGGCAACCCACTCCAGTGTTCTTGCCTGGAGAATCCCAGGGACGGGGGAGCCTGGTGGGCTCCCATCTATGGGGTCGCATAGAGTCGGACACGACTGAAGCGACTTAGCAGCAGCGGCAGCAGCAGTGTATTTATGCATAATAGACTAATGATAGAATATGGACATGAAGGAAGAAAAACTGAAGGATGATTTTGGGATTCTAGATTAAGTGACTGGATAAAAGAGACTCCATTTATGGTGAAGGGGATGACTTGAGGATGTGTCCCTTTGTAGAAGAAAGTCAAATATATTCAGGCTGAGGACACAATGTAGAGAACCCAATGGGCAGTTGGTGCTTAGAGAAGCCATCCGAATGAGTGACAACAAATTTGGATTTATATCATATAGATGGTATTTAACACTATGAGAAATGAGGTGATTTTAAAAGAAAGGATAGAAGGAGAAAAGAACAGAAAAGCACCTGGGACACAGATCTAAGTAACCCTGATATTTGGTCAGAGTATGTGTGTGCTCTGTCATGTCCAACTCTTTGCAACTCTATGGACTGTAACTTGCCTGGCTCCTCTGTCCATGGGATTCTCCTGGCAAGAATACTGGAGTGGGTTGCCAGTTCCTCCTCCAAGGGATCTTCCCGAGCCAGGGATGGAAACCACATCTCCTGTGTCTCCTGCACTACAGGTGGATTCTTCGCTGCTGAACCATCCGGGAAGAAGAGCAGAAATTTTTAGTAAGGATGGAATAATTGCTTCCTACTGAAAGCACTTAATATCCTTAAGTCTAAGGCTCTAGGACCTATTTCTTTCCTAAAGGAGAACAGCCCTGGTTAGGTTCTGAGCCAGGCAGTCAAAGAGCTGGAGACTGGCCCCAGAGGAGGAGGGAGAGAGCAGGTCACAGCCTCCTCAGGGGCTTGGAGAAACTTCAGCCACTTCGCAGTTGTTATTTAAGACAGACATTTCTTTATTGCCCATGAAGCTTCCTCTGTATACAAGACATTAACTAACACTGTATGTTTCATTTAACATCCTAGTAGGCTTCGGCTCTGTTAATCTCTTTCTAGGAGCTACAGCAGCAATTTGGGTCACTTCCACAAAGAAGGTATGGTTTCTTCAACTCTCACATTATGGTCCAAAAAGTGATCTTTGTGTAGAAATCATCTTATTTTCCCCTCATGCCACACAGAGCAGTTTCAGTTTCCTCAAACTGCAGATTTCACTCTGCTTATAGTTGCAGATTGCCTGTTAAAATTCCTAAACTTAAAGGGGAAAAAAAGTTGAGATTATCCCAATTTTAAGGAGTAATAAATTAGGCACACTGTCTCCAGTCTGGTCACTTAACCTTCCTCGACTTGATACAAAGCACAAGCTTTGAAGGACTCCTAATTTGGAGGAAAAGTAGTCACTCTTCCCTAAAATGATGCCACTTCTCTCACCCAACCCTGCTAAGGGAGCCGCCCCTAGAAACATGTATTTCAGGAAATTCACCCCATAGGAAACATGTTGGTAATTGCCTCCAACCCTGGCCTGTTTGACACAACACGAACCCCTCTGATTTTCCCTTGGCTATATCGACTTATTTCTCTGCCATAGTCTGCCCTGGTCTCCTTGCCCTAGCCAGGACTCTCAGAGAGCAGAAGTCATAATGCCTAATAAATGCCAAGAGCGTAACAAATATTAGTTCCCTCTTCTTCTGCCTAGCTGCAAGCCTGCATCTCAGTTGACCTGATTACTCTCCTAATTCTGAGATGTTATAACTGCTGGTAATAAAATCCATTATCATATTCACTGTTACATTTAATAATCATAAGAACTCTATAAAGTTCACCTTCATGAAGATGTCATCCTACCTTCTGTGAAGGCAGAAATTTTCTTGAGAGGTAGGTTTTCAGTTACTTTTTTTTTAATTGGAGTATAATTGCTTTACAACGTTGTGTTAGTTTCTGCTCTACCACAAAATGAATCAGCTATAGGTATACAAATATCCCCTCCTCTTGAGCCTCCCTCCCACCACCCTACCCTACCCGTCAAGGACAGCACAGAGGACCAAGCTGAACTCTGTGCTATACGGCTGTCTGTTTTACACATTGTAGGGTATATATGTCCATGCAGCTGTCTCAATTCATCCCACCCTCTCCTTCCCCCTCTGTGTCCACAAGTCTGTTCTGGCTGTCTGTGTCTTTGTTCCTGCCCTGCATATGGGTTCATCAGTACCATTTCTCTAGCTCCCACATGCATGTGTTAATATAGGATATTCGTTTCACTTTCTGACTTACCTCACTCTGTATGACTCTTGATTGAAGCTTTATTCATTGAAATATTTACTTCAGAGCTCAGGCAGCAGCCCTAACAAGCAAAACCTTGGGAAACTGTTGAGAACTAGCCTCTCCACTGTCTACCTTTGGGTGAGACTCGGTTCTCTAATCCACGTAGAGCAGCTGTCTCCTTTGGCTACTTCCATTGTCCCCATCACTTTTCTTTAAGATAAGGACTTTTAGAGATGTTATTCAGGGTCAGTCTGGATATAGTCCCAGTCTCGGATCTTTTGAGACAAAATGTGTAGACATAGATGTTTATTATTTATGCTACAATCAGATGACTGGCTGTCTCAAGGTCTACAGGTGGTGCCTGAACTGTCTTAAAATCAGAAATCTCATTTCCCAGGGTTAGCATGCCTAGATTTCTAACAGGACAGAACAATACAGTCATAATTCACTTTGCTATATAGTTTAATGGGAGGGAGCAAGGGGAGAAATTTTCTATTCTAAGGACCTGAATTTTAGTCTTGGTTCTTATTGTTTTAGTCTTTAGTCTTATTGTTTGTGGAAGCTTAAGTTTTCAGAGCGTCAGTTCATTTTTCTTTCTGTTCTACTTACCTAGAAGGAGTAGTCATAATGCTGAATTAAAGTATTTGGAAGCAATGGAAATATAAATTACTGGTAAATTAGTGATTTTATAATTTCAACCAACTTCTTCTGCATGTTAAGGCTTATTTTAGTTTCCGTCTCACCCACGCTTTGCTCAAAAAAAAAAGAATGATCTAGATCAGTGGTTCTCACACCTGACCAATTTCACCTGGAAAACTTTAAAATATACAAAGATACTCAGGCTCTACTTACCAACGTTTTGTCTCAGTGAACATGGATATGGGCCCAGGGAGACTATAGTTTTTTTTAAGTTTCTCAAGTAAATTGCTACAGCTTTTTTGGAAGGAGTTAGCAATGGGTGTTAACCTTTTTTCCCTAAGACCTAGTAATTTTACTCTTAGAAATTTATCCTTGTAATGTACTTGAACACATGTGGAAAGATATAGATACAAGGATTCTTACTACAGCTTTGTTTATGCTTTAAAAAACCATTTGGGTGTCCATCAATAGGAGACTTTAAGTAAACCATGGCATGTCTGTACAGTTGAATGAAACGCTGACTTTGGCAGATGTCCAAGGCATACAGTATTCTTCAGTTTTAAAAAGCAAATCATATAACAGCTTTTTCATATGATCTTCTTAAGTATAAAAAGTGCTTATGATGTGTACACATTCATGTATAGGTTTATAAAAGTTACACATTGAACTGTTAATAAAGTCAAAACAGAAATAAGTTTGGGAAAGAAAGCAAAAGAAATGTTGAACTTTTACTTTCTGATGTATACATTTCTTTTTACAGTATTTTTTTTCCCTACAGCATTAAAGTATTCCATTAAAAAAAATCTCCAGGTGAACTTAAAAAAAAAAAAAAAGGATCCCCAAGTGATGCTGATGAGCAGTCAGTCCAAAAAACTACTGATTAAGAAGCATGTTAATCTCCTCTATCTGTCCTCCTTTATTACTACTCTTATCATTTTAAGCTATTCTTCATGATGTTCTGCATTTTATCATTGTCAGTTTTATCACTCAGTCCTTCCTGAATCTCCCTAATATATGTCCCAGGTACGAATTTGTTCATTCATCCAGTTTATGAATATATGTGTGTTCAGTCACTCAGACGTGTCTGACTCTCTGTGACCCCAAGGACTGTAGCCCGCCAGACTGCTTTGTCCATGGGGTTATCCAGGCAAGAATACTGGAATGAGTTGCCATTTCATTCTCCAGGGGATCTTCCTGACCCAGGGATCAAACCTATTTCTCCTGTGTCTCTTGCATTGCAGGCAGATTATTTACCACTAAGTCATCGGGGAAGCCCCTTTATGAATATATTCTGAGTGTTTATGCCCAGTAAGTGCCAAGTGCTGTTCAAGACACTGGCAACAAACAAGACCACAAGCCCTGCCCTCATGGACCAAACACCCTAACTTTGAGCCTCTATCCCTTCATCTGTAAATTGGATATATAATTTCAAATATATTTTCTCATAGGGTTTTCTGGGAATGAAAATAAATAATGTAAGTAAAGCAGCATAAAGTCTAACATCATAGAAGTGCTGGGTAGTTCTAAGCTATAGTACTTTTCACTGTCGTCATCATCATTATTTTTTCACAGCCAACTGTTTGATGCAATGTAAATTTTCTGGGGGAAGAAACCTACAAAAACTAAATTTCACATCAAGAATTTTATTGTTGGTGTTGTAAACAATTTGAAGTCCATCTGCTTTAGTAAACCACGGCAGATTTTAGAAGGCTTAGAGAAAAACAGAGCAGAATTCAATTCAATAAGAGGGAAAATGTTGCCTCCTAGTTATTGAATACATTCCTCAGCCACAGAACTCTAATTTCCTCATTCCAACAAAGCAGATTACACAGCAGAGGCAAATGCATGTTTATAACAATATATGACACTTTGTTCATGTCAGTGAGGATGAGGACCTCGTTTGGGGGTGAGGTTACCAAAGAGCGGTGAGTGACCCCTTAATCCGTGAGTGAAAACCACAGTTTGGGAAGCTTGGGAAAGGAACTTCCCTTTAAATTTGCACTTGGTCTTTAAAAAAAAGTATAAAACACAGGCTAAGCCAATCTGAGCTTCTCTTTTTGTGTTGACTCAGAAGCTCAATATGGAGCCACGTTCAACTATTCAATTAAATGTATTGTTTAAAAAAAACAAACAATTGTATTTTCAATTATAGTGAAGATGAAAATTGCAATTGCTTTAGCTGTATATGTTTGGTTTTTTTTTTTTTCTTTGCGCTGTTCCTAACAGAGCTAAGTCTTCTTTCAGCAAAGAAAAGAAAAACGTTAAACAGTGATTGTTAGTGGATGCTCTGGCACGGTCCATCCCCAGTTAGGTTAGTCTCCCCTGCAGTGACAGCAGGACCTTGATTGTCTGGTCCTATCAGCTCTGAAAAGAAATCCTGATAGAAATACTGAGAAAAACTCCACCTCTCTTCACCAGAGCCAAATAGAAATGCAGAGAGAGAGCTTTGGAGGAGTAATAAGGAGTAGTTTTAATACTTTGCCAGGCAAAGAGGGGACACAGCAGGCTAGCGCTCTCAAGACTGTGCCCTCCTTCTCAAAACTGTGAAGCTAGAAGAGGTCTTAGAGTTTTAGGGTGGAAAATGAGGGAGGATGAGAGCCGATATACTCTTGCATTCTTCTTCTTCTCCTGGGGGCATTGAGATCATTAGGGCTGGTGTCAGGTGATTCCAGAACAGGTTCTGGTGGCCCTCAAGGTTATCTTCTGTGACCTTCTTTCTGGAATGAAGAATGCTCCCAGAGGAAAGGAATGTGAGGAAGTGTCTTGGAGACAGGTGCATAGTACTGATACAACTTTAGCTACAGGGCAATCATTTTCAGAGTTTGACTAAGCAAGAAAGAGAAGAGGAGAAAGAACTCATCTGTAGGTTAGATGGGTGGAGAGAATAAATGCTCAGTAAGGGCTAACATGGGCTTCCCAGGTAGCCCTACTGGTAAAGAACCCACCTGTCAATGCAGCAGGTGTAAGAGATGCAGAAGAGATGCGAGTTCAGTCCCTGTGTTGGGAAGATACCCTGGAGGAGGGCATGGCAACTCACTCCAGTATTCTTGCCTGGGAAATCCCATGGACAGAGGAGTCTGGTGGGCTGCAGTCCATAGGGTCGCCAAGAGTGGGATACGTCTGAAGAGACTGAGCATGCAAGGGCCAACATAGTGGGTGTGCCTCGAGTGGTCTCTGCTACAGCAGGTGTAAGTGAGCAGAAGGTGATGTCGTGCCAAAGGACCAGAATGTTCTCCATGTCTTTTGTATATTCTAAAAGCTAATGTCTAAATTGAGAAAGAATAAAGGGCAAGCAATATCCTGAAGTTCATAGATCATAAAAATTATTTTCTTGTGGATGGGGGATTAGCTGAGTATTCACTCAACATTTTGTAACAAAATGCCTAGTGCTTATTTTAGGAAATAGCTACAGAAGGGAATACAATGCAAGGGCTGCTCTTCAAGAGCTGTGTTGCTACAATGAGTCACATAAAGCCCTGGCAAAGGGATGCTTTGTTCCATGCCTTATGTATGGAGCCCTAGCTGGGTTCCTCGGATGACTTGATTAAGTAGTAGCCACAGGTAGAATAGCCAACTGTCCCAATATGTATGGGCCAATGTACATTCTGGAGATAGTGGTGGTTTACTCACTAAACCAAAAAAGAGTCATGCCCAACTCTTGCCACCCCATGGACTGTAGTCCTCCAGCCTCCTCTGTCCATGGGATTTCTCAGGCAAGAATAGTGGACTGGGAAGCCTATTCCTTCTCCAGGGGATCTTCCTGACCCAGGGGTCACACCGAGGCTCCTGCATCACAGGCGCGTTCTTTACCGCTGCACCACCAGGAATTCCCTAATAAACATTTTGTTTTCTACAGATTCTTGAACCTCAGTTTTTTTCATTTGAGTTGCAATCATCTCAGGAACTGTTGTATCAAGGTATGTTTTCACTGCTGGATTTACTCACAGTAGGACTACCAAGATGTAAAGAAAAAAAAAAAAAATGAATGAAAAAGACTCAATGCATTTTGGTGGTGTCAGGAGAGGAAGAAATTTTCCTCAGCACTTCTAGGTTCTTCTGGCTGGTCTAAGAATTAAATTGACATGTGTTGGATTAACAGAAGAAAATCACCGAAAAGCTTAATGACATGTATACCTGGGAGAAACCCAGAAAAACCTGAGTGAATTGCAAAAATGGCTGAAACCTTCACCTTTACTACAAAAAGAGGATGTTGGGGGTAATTGTTTGGGACTTCAAAGGGGAGGAAGGCAATTCACGTGAAAATAGAAAAGCAAGTGTTTGGTAAATGAATGTGGGCTGAGCCTTGCAAAGACAATGGGACCCAGTGGACTCTGATCTCTTGAGGCCAGCCTGTATTCTTTGCAGATGTCTCTGGTAATAGGTATATCCCAGAAACAGACCCTCTAATCTAAATTTTTGTATGCAGTTATGGGAAAGGTCAAAGTTTTTTCCTGAGTCTTTTGGACCTTGGTTGTTTTCAGCTGGAAATAATCTGCACACTAAGGAGACATTTTGGAGTAGCAAATTTTGCTCCCCCCATGGTAGTCATGACAAATTTACTTTGTGTTTGTGGCAAACATTATTTAAACCAATCAATGCAGTATATTACAATAGATCATTTTCAACTAAAATTTTCTCTTCAGACCTTTTCTGTTACGTAGTGAGGCTATTTCATTTGCTTAGTCTAGTGATTAAAATGGACTTTTGGTCTAGTGGTTATATTCATTGTTATTATTTGATTTGATCAATTCTGTTTCTCACTTGAAAATTGCCTAAGAAAGTAATGCTCTTTGATTGATGCAGATGTTGGCAAAAAGTCCCAAATTTTTCACAAGGGCATAGAAGAGATTATTTTTTCACTCTTACCTTGTTTGTGTGTGTGTATATATGTGTGTGGATTATGTAAGAGACGAGTCTGTCCTTCTCAAGCTATATCTCGCAAAAGGTACATAATCCTTAAAAAAGGAAAAAAAGCAGCTATGACATGACATCCATTAGCTCTGATCATAATACTCATAACACTTCTTGATAGGTGTATCCAAAGTCCTGTTATTCCACAGAAGTAAAGTAGAAAGCAATTGTTTAAAAGCATATGTAATTCAGTAGGGAGCCAAAAAAATGCCTCTGTCTGTAAATAACTTTTTCTTCCATTCTGCTCTAACTATGAAAGCAATTAATTTGTAACAGAGTTGGAAGACTATTCTAAAATATATATCTTCTTCTGACCCCCGGAATCTCTAAGCAAGTCATTATAGACCCCACAAATGACTCCCATGTGTAGCTCTTCTCTCAGCGGCAATGTTAGGTTTTGTGACTATTCAGTTAATGCCAGTCTCCCCTGGCGGTGAGGCTGTATGCTTGGTGAGGGCAGGGAGCGTCTCTCATTGCTTATTGTTGTTCCCAGCACTGGCTTAGCGCTTGGCATGTGGTAACTGCTTAGTGATTACTTGTTAAATGAACTTTATCCCATATAAAGTACTTTGGAAAAAAAGTGGATAATTACCCTTTGACTTAGTCTTACTCTTTTTATAAAGACTATTCGCCTTATATACCAAAAAATTGCTATTCATATCTGTTTGTCAAGTAGAGTGTTATATGTACAATGTTTTAAGTCATTCAGAGAAATTGCATACTAAAAATCAAATTTAATTTGTTATATTATCAAGTATAAAATTACTAAAGGTTATCTGCTGTTTGAAATCATTTGTCCTAAAAATATTTTAAAAATTGAGAAACTTTATTAATGTTCACAGTGTTACCGTGAGGTAAGTATTGCTTTTCAGGCTGCAAAGGAAATGTCTCCTACTCTATAGAAAAGACTATTTGGTTATGTGGGTTGTTGGATTGGTAGGTTTTCTTGGGTGTATGATGTCTAACAACTTAAAAATTGTTTCACAACTGTTTAGAGAAATCAGTAAGAATAAAAAGCATTATAACCAAGAGCATCATTTATTTACCATCAAGAAAAGATGATCTATAAATGAATCACAATTTCACCAAAACAATAATTGAGTTTCTTCTGAAGTCTGAGTTGAGACACTGTATAGAGATGCTGTGAGGGTCTGTATCTAGAGTGAGTCATCACCTAAGAACTTGGTAACTGATGTACATAAAGAGTGTCATGGGCCTCCATCCTAATTATAAGCATGGTTAACAGTTCGTTTGTTTGGGATTTTTTTAAGTGTAAATTACTGCTGTGAAAAGCAGCATCAATAGAATGTTTTAGAGTCTGTAAGACTCTACAAGCTGAAAGGCAGAATAGAACTTTGGAGCAAAAACCTCTCTCCATCATCCAGATTACTCTTTGGGGAGCACTGAGGAGACCAGTTGTAATTAGTTGGAACTTGTCTCTGAACAGGATTCTGGAGCCACTTCTGCCTAGGAGAAAACTGCCTAAAGACGTTAAATGATTATAAGCATCTAAACCAAGATTTTTTTTTTTTAAGGCATGTACATAAAATAGCAAGCATACTTCCTTCAAAATGCCCTATGGTTTTTCCATTTCCATTATTTTTTAATCCCCTAAAATAACTTCAGTGTGTGCCAAATGACCCATTCTACTGCTTGCAAGGTCTGACATAATGTAGAACCTGACAGAGGGAAGGACACTAGGTGAGGCAGAGTCCTGAATTACTTCTTTGAGGTTTTTGTTGTTTTGTTTACTTTTCTGCCATGTTAAAGAAAAAGCCCAGAGGAAAACATAAGTCACTGTGATAAATTTATTGTATCTTCATATTTCATTGTAGTTGTCAACGAGTTCTTGCCAAGTAATGACTATTAAGTAAACCAGAGCAACTACTGGACAAAGTGTACTCCAGCTCCAGTCATACTTGGCCTTAACTCAAAATATTCCCTTTGCTGACAGCTTTCTTCACTCTGTTAGGGGGATTACCTAAAGTGGGCAGAGGCGGGGATGCCAACCTTGTACTTTTCCTTAATTGTGTGTGTGTGTGTGTGTTTGTGTGTGAGAGAGAGACAGAGAGAGAGAGATTGGTGAGATTTTTAATACCCTTTCAGTTTTATTTTAAATTTGCATTTTGGTATTGTTCAAAATGTACTAGTTTCCTCTATGATACAGGGCTTTCAGAGGTTTGACCAAATTAGAAGACAGCTCATCAAAGTTACAAGCTGTAAAGGAAATAATCCTTTACAAAATAAGATATGGATCAGAAAGGAGGGAGAGGTGTGGTTGAGATGATTTTCAAGGGGGAAGATGAAAGTTTAGTGACTGATAGGGTAATAGTCACAGTTAGTTTCCATGCTTCAAAGAGCTGGCCTGTCAACCATCTCTCTTTTTCTCACTCTTGGAATCAAGTAAATGAGGGGGAAGGAGGAGAAGAGGGAGTGGCCCTGAGCCAGTTAATTCTGTCATGGTTTGGGGTGTGTTTTGGGGTTTGTTTGTTTTTTCTGCATAGCTTGCCAGATCTCAGTTCCCTGACCAGGGATTGAACCTGGGCCACAGCCGTGAAAGTGCCAAGTCCTAACCACTAGACCACCAGGGAATTCCCTAAGTCATGGTTCTTCAATGAACCTCTATAAGGCTCTCTTTCTAAGGCTGTATATTCTCCCATCCCCATTCCAAAAATAAAACAAACCCCAAAACAGCAGTCTTTAAGCTGCATGACCTTACAAAAAATACTGCACTTGCCTGTTCTGGGTTTCTTAATATCCAGAAATGAACATAAAATCGGTAACAACCTCAGAGAGAGTGATTTTGAGACATGTAAGTGAATCACTGTAAAGTGAACAGGGCAAGTCAAGAGGTGGGTGCTCAATAAATGTGAGAAGCTATTACTATTATTACTGCCTGCAGCCACGTGGTAACCACATATCTATAGTTTTCCCCCTAAATTTTACCTTTTCTTCAACATAGTGATTGATTCATCCTATGCTTGGCGGCTCAGTGGTAAAGAACCTGCCTGCCAGTGCAGGACGTGTGGGTTCCATCCCTGGGTCGAGAAGATCCCCTGGAGAAGGAGATGGCAACCTGTGCCAGTACTCTTGCCTGGGAAATCCCACGGACAAAGGAGCCCGGCGGGCTGTAGTCCGCGGCATTGCAAAGAGTTGGACATGACTTAGAGACTAAACAACAATGTGCAGACTACTGTGCAAAGTACTGCCGAGCACACAAAAATCCCCCAGACACGACCAGCTGACCTGAGGAGCTTGCAGTCCTTTGGAAGAAGTAAAACAAATCACTTTAACAAGAGTCCCTAAAAATCGTAAGCACTTCTACAGAGAGTTCAAAAGACAGATAAATCAGTGATTTCCCCCAAGCCAGCATGATTATATGGAATCTCCTGAGGAGAGTGCTGTTTAGAAATATTGATTCCCAGATCCCAGCCCTGAATGAGTAAATCAGAATCTCTGGTTTGAGGACTTCCCTGGTGGCTGAGTGCAAATTCGATCCCTGGTCAAGGAGCTAAGATCTCACAGGCCTCATAGCCAAAAACCAAGACATAAAACAGAAAGGATGCTGTAACAAATTCAGTAAAGACTTCACAAATGGTCTAAATCCAAAACAAAAAAAAAAAAATCTTAAGAAAAAAAAAGAATATCTGGTTTGTAGCCAAGGAAATGCAAGTGATTTTAAGGCTCATCCAAGTGAGGAATCCCTAGAAGAGTCACACAGAGGTGGACATCAAGGCTTTCTGTTAAAAGTAGCCTAGACCAGGAATGGGGACACTTTCTAAGAGTCAGAATGAAGGAGTGATGTCACTTAAAAGTCATGAGGATGTTTCTACCCAGTGGCTTAATCTTCTCAATAAAGTAGGAAATAAAAGTCCTCCACTGAGAATTAGACAGGGGTAAATTTGATAAAGGGTTGGACACATATGGGGGCTTTCCTGGTGGCTCAGATGGTAAAGAATCTGCCCTCAATGCAGGAGACCTGGGTTCGATCCCTGATTTGGGAAGATCCCCTGGAGAAGGGCATGGCACCCCACTCCAGTATTCTTGCCTGGAGAATCCCCATGGACAGAGGAGCCTGATAGGCTGCAGTCCATGGGGTCACAAAGAGTCAGACATGACTGACTGACTAAACACACTTGGACACATATGGAGAAGATTGGAAGAATTGCCGTGGGGATCTGTTACAGGGATAACTAGAGCTGAATTAAGCTGAGGGTCTATTATGTTGCAATATTTCTTACTGAATTTCCAAGTCCAGTTTACACCTTGGCTAAGGTCGTACTTCTCAAGCCCCCAAGAGTTTATACAAGTGAAAATGGACTGGCATTGTCAATACAGGCACATTTTAAATATTACTGACAATAAGATCAAGTATTGTGAATTCTGAGTATCAATTTGACAATTTGGTTGCCTCTAGCTAGTATAAAATCTAAGAAACTGATCTCATGAAATATCTAGGATTCAGATTCTCATAAATAACAACAAATCTCCCCATTGTGTTCTCTCTTGCTCTGTGGCTGGCATCTGAATATATGAACTCCCTAAGGGTGAGAATAAGACTTCATAATTAAACTTACGTTGGTGTTGCTTTTCATGTATTTTTCTCTTTGGTGAGCGAACTATTTTATTCCTCTCATTTTTCCACATCAAATTCTCAGTGCTGTAATGGGCCTCCCACAGTTCCAGGCAGTTATTGGTTCTTGGGGGGAAGGCTCCTGTGGTATTATTGATGGCAGCCTTCGTGGGAAGGACAGTGATTTACTAAGTTGCTCCCCGTGCAGCTGTGAATTTGCTGCACGGTGACGGCCTTCAGTGGCCCCCTCGGTCTCAACTTGACAAGAGACCTAGGGAGTGATCTAGTTCTATTGAAATGAAAGTGTCCTCACCCCAAATCATATTCTGTCCCTCAAACTAAAACCAGGTCAACGAAAGGTTGGTAGAAACACGGTTAAGAACATAGTGAATGATGACCCTGAAATTGAGACTGTCCTTGCTGTCTCCACAGGGCCTCTGAGCCCTGGCTTGGCCTCCTAAAAGCTTCATGCTGTCTCCCTCACCACCTTCCTATTTTCCTAGGCTTTTCACAGCTGCCTGCTTTGTCACCCACAGTCTCAATCCTCCACACTTCGGCATTCTGTTTTCTTTTCTTGGCTAAAAGATCAGAATGGACATTGGACCCTAAGCAGCGCTGTGGGTTTGGACTTAGTCCTTGTCTGTGGCAGTGCTCGGTTCTGAAAAGGCAAAGTGGAAGCCTAGAGCAGGTGGACTCCACAATGTCATCATGGGGGATCCACGTGAGTCTTTATAATGATTATAATGATAGCTACCTTGTGTCAAGAGCTTAATACATGTCAGATGACATGCTGAGCACTTTGCATAGAGAAATACAACTTAAGATTCGAGTTATCTCATTAGAAAAACTGAAGCTCAGAGAGGTCATATCCCTTTGCCAGTACCAACAGAAGAGGTAATGAAACGAGGATTCCACTCATTTGTCTAACCCTAATACTCATACTTTCAACTGCTACACTCCCGCCCCTCCAGAAATCTCAGCCCAGAAATTTGTTCCCTTCCTTCACATGTCCTAAACCTGATCTGTATGTCACTGTCATTCCTTAACTTCTCTTTGATCACCAGTTATGTATTATGTCTATGCTTTTCACACACCTGCATATTTGCAGATAGTTTTGGAATTAGAATTCATATCATCCACTTATTTGTGCCCACTGAAACACCTAATGTATTGGTATCCTCAATTTGTTATAGGGATCTTTTCCGTAAATAAAAGTAATAAGACCAGCATGGGGTGGGAGGAGATGACAGGAGAGACTGAATAGTTACCACTGATCTCAAGGGGATGCTGGAACTCATTGCCATAATTTATTAGGTATACTCTCAGGATATTGTTTGCCCCCCTTCCCATCTGCATGTTTACAGGCAGCCTTTGCCCAGAGCTGAAGGAAAATAGAATCCAAATATTGACAAGAAAATTCAGAAATGTAGGAACTCTGCCCTGTGACCTTAGGTAATGATGAGTGACAAAAATAGGTAATGTCCGTGCTCCTCTTTCTTCTGCACTCTACCTGAGATGCTGATCCCAAAACCAGCTTATCTTGTTCATGCATCTTAGACTAATTCTCATGTATGAAAGGTCCTGGGGGATCTGTAAACCACCACTGAGACTCACTGAGAGGTAGCTTGGTATTTAATGTAACAAGGACTCTGGAAGCAATTCTTAGATCTTAATTTCATCTGATTCATGTTGCAGGTCATGCCTCACTGTGAGAACTGGAGACAAATGCTCTGTTTCTGTTATGAGTCCAGGAAAATCACTTCAAAGCACCGTTCCTTTAGCCTTATAGAGTGTAGCCTCTCCTAGAATGTAAGCCAACAAGGGTGTAAATAACCACGGAGTGGATCTGTTCCTCACAGTACCCTTGTTGCCATGGTAGTGTGCCTCTTCATTGTGTGTGGAATGCCATTACTTCCAGTGAACTATATAGCTTGAGTTTTAGCTTGGTGATCCCTTTATCATAGGGTTTTATCCTTTTTACTCACTTAGAAATGAATAGACACAGCATAGAATCCAGTATTGGTAAAGAATCTTCACAATGTGCCAATATTCTGATGAATTTAGTTGCTGGAAAATATAACTGGCTACCCAAACAAGGGGAAATTGTACCCCATGATCATTCATCAAGAATCTTAGAAATATTTCACATCCTCACTTATCTAGGTTGTTTTCATTTCTAATTGGATATAGAATAGATATGAAAGGTTGATTATGTCAGGTTTGGGGTAGGGAAATAGCAGGCTTTACAAATGTTTCCATTTTGTACATTACGTACACATGGTGTTACAAAACCTCTTTCTGCCTGAAGAGACCAGCCACACAGTCCCTCTCACAATTGTTATCAGAATTGAATGACACTCAATTTTTATCAAGCCTCTTCCCTGAGTTATTGAAGCCTCCCATAATATCATTAAGTGAGTAAACATTGTCGCGCATAAAGCTCTTGCTACTATGGAAAATAACAAGCAGCTCTCATGAGCTTGCACGGGGGAGCTGTGGGTGTCCACCTCCCTTTCACAGCAGCAGCATATACACCCCATTTCATTTTATCTAGACACCTAGACTTGTGGAAAGATAGACTTTATATCTATTGGCAAATTTTCTTTCTT
Source organism: Cervus canadensis (assembly GCF_019320065.1). Classification (NCBI taxonomy): domain Eukaryota; kingdom Metazoa; phylum Chordata; class Mammalia; order Artiodactyla; family Cervidae; genus Cervus; species Cervus canadensis. Next base: position 33,448,945 of record NC_057404.1, read on the forward strand.
AATAACTGCTGAAAACTTCACTCCAGTAAGCAGTTAGTCCTGCTGGTTGGAGAAAATAGATACATTATCTGAGGTAATAGATAAGTCTCATTAAGAAGATGGAATAGACTAATTCCCAGCATATCTCCCATGCGTGGGAAAACTAAATTGTGAAATAGAGCAGTAACACATCAATTATCCTTTCTGCACAGAATTAGAGTCTCACTGCTACATAGCATATTATGTAATTTTTTTATAAATTACCATTTACATCAGAGTATCTCTGCTGCCTCATAAAAAAAAAAAGACAGCAGTCATCTATTCAAATAAGACTTATCCTAAAACTACTTAAGGAATCCAAGTATTCTTTAAATCCAAGTATTTAAAATGTACGTTCTTATTTATTATCATGTGCCCAAAGAGTGAGTATTTAGTATTAGCCTAAAAACAAATGCCACACATCTGACCATATTACACTTTGGATGAAAATTGGCTACCACCAGCTAAAGTAAAGCTAGCTATTAGGATTCACAATAAAGGTTTTGGAGATTGTTGAATAATGATCTATAGTCAGTTTTAGGTAATCTCTCAGTTTTTTTCAGTTTTGTCATAACAGATGATCATATGTGAATTACTTCAAACAGTTTCACTTCTTGAGCAGTTTAAATCTCTCTCTTGCACTTGTTTACACTATTTTTATTTGCAAATATTTTTATATGGATATAACCCCCCCCAGACACAGAAATTTCACATGATAAGAGTTACATGAATAGAGGTTTATAAATAAAACCTTTATTTAATAAAGTAAATGATTGAGGACTTATTTGTTTTAATTTGTGAGCTGTGTAATAAAAACAAAGTAATGTCAGTAGAAATGTCCTGCAAATTATAAAGTGATATTTTAAGGAAGAAAGGTATTTGTATGTAAGATGTTTTAAAACATCTTCAATATTGATAGGGAGAGAAGGAGCAGCATAAATTCTGCAGGTTCTGAGACTGAGACCAGTTTGATCCCAAACATGATTCAGAAGGAAAAAGGGCAGAAGTTCCAGAACTGGAAGAGCAACTGAATAAGCAAGTTGTTCTTAAGTGACAGTCATAGTCTGAAACATAACACTTGCTACTGTGCCGTGCTTCACAATCCATGTGTGTTAGTCTGCCCAGGCTGCTATAACAAAATACCACAAACTGGGTGGCTTGATCAGCAGAAGCTTGTTTCTCATGGTTCTGAAGGCTACAAGTCCCAGATCAAGGTACCTTTAAGGTAGGTTTCATTGTGAGGCCTCCTAGACAACACTGACCCAAAAGGCTGTCCCTACAGTGCCCATCATTCCAAAACCAAGGTTTGCTGACCCGTTTTCACGGTGTCTTTCACCACGCTGCCCTTGGGGAACACATAATCACACACAGCTCAATCATGAAGTAGTGTAATTGCAGATAATCATCCAAGAAACAGTTTGGGCTTTTATTTTTCCCCCATTTATAGAAATATAGCATGTTCAGGCTCCTGATAGAAAAAGTTAGAAAGTAGAATTCACTTTCTAAAATGTTTAAAATGGAGAGCCTCATTATTTTTCTGTGGTTCTAGTCTTTTGAGAAAACTTTATGTTACATGACTATCTTAATGCTCTCAACTTTAAAAAATTGAAGCAATTTCCGGGAGAGCTGGAATAATGCTAAATATAACACAATACACCTATAAAGGTTGAATAATTTTTAATCCTTTAAACTTTCCATCTATGAAAATATGAGTAAAATGTAGTAAAATTATTTTTTTAAGTTGTACTTTTATCAATGATCTAATTCTTGGCTGAGAATTTTATATACTGAATTTCTCCACCAACTTTAATACAAATATACCTTGAGGATTTTTAAGTATATGTCAATATACAACCTCTAAGTTAAGCAGCATAAAAGAACTAGCGCGGGTAGCCATTCTCTTCTCCAAGGGATCTTCCCAACGCAGGAATTGAACCCAGGTCTCCTGCATTGCAGGCATATTCTTTACCGTCTGAGCTACCAAGGAAGTGCCAGTTATTAAAGTACCTACTACTAACACAGGTCTTAGAAAAACAACTTACTTCCATATGTTTAAGTTGTTATTCAACTTACAAAAACTTCAATGTTTATGAAAATATTCATGAAAATGTTTGCTCGTTCAAAAGTTTCCTTTTCCATCATCTTCTGTCTCCTAGGCTATGCCAAAGAAACATATCACAGCTTTATCCTTTTATACACAATGCAAATATCAAGATCCCACTTAATTTAAGGTGTAGTTGTCAGACTCAAAGACATGAAAATATTCATGAAATGTATACAATACACTAAGCAAAATAAGTTTGACTTTATGACCCTTTTTCATAAACAGGCATCTGAAAGGTCTGGATGAGAAGATTTTTTATTGCCTGAAGACGGACTGTAAGCAGAGATGATCACTGCCAGTTTCTCACTGCAGAATGAAAGAATTTTTCCCCTTTACCCTATAACCTAAATATCACATTGAGCTTAAGGATGATACTGACATTTTAAAAGATCACCTAAAGTGTTCTCTTTCCAATTGCAATTATGCCCTCTATCTCAGTGAGACCCATTGTCAGGGGTCTTTTCAGCTCTCCAACGTCTTTCTGGCTTGCTTTCATTATCCTGATTATCTATTCATTTGCCGCCCAGCACTCCTTTTATGAAAGATCATGTCTGCCATTTCTGTAATGAGTGCTTGACTTTTACTGCCAGCATAAACACATAAAATATATAATAATTAAAGTTCACTAGTCACCAAAGTCTTGAGATCCATCATGTTACTAATTTGATTTTTCAAGTAATTGCTTCTCTGTGAACAAGACTGATTTTGCCCCCTTAGACAGTGCAAGACTTGGGGTGGGAGGAGATGACTCTACCTAGAGAAAGCGATTTTAATGAGCACCATATATGTCAACTTTAAGGTTCATCTTCAACCAAATAGCATGTCTATAAAATATGATGATTCTTGGCCACAACAAAAATCTCATCAGTGTTGGAACATAAAATTATTTTAAGTGTTAAAGCTTAAAATGCACAGTTTTCAAAACAGTTAAATGTTATTCAATAAGTATTATACCTTTGGTAGGCTATTGTTTAAGGAAAATTTTCAATGCATTAATGACCACAGAAGTTTGCCTAACATAAATAGAAACTTCACAATATGTTGACTTACACTGAGTAAGGACTTACTTATTTTGAACACACTGCCTTGTTTTGATAACATTGGCAAAATCCCTTAAGTGCCTCATGATAATGAATTCATCTGACGTTTATTCTAATCACAGAGAGATTAATGAACTCATGTGATATTCATGGAGCTCTCTTGGGACAACAGGATGTGTTACACAAACTGTAATGTTTGTTAATGGATACAATGGAATACATGTTATCCAAGGCTCTTGAGTAGTCAAATCCTCAGCTAATAAAGTGCCCAGAAATCAAGAGACAGCTCCCAATTATACAGGTTTTCTTTAGGGATGCCAGAAATCTTGATGGCAAATTCAAAAACCACACAGAAGTCAGAAGACCCGAGTTTGAGAGCGGGCTGCATCACTTACCAGCCCTGCAACCTTAGGAAATTTTCTCCACCTCTTAGTCTCAATCTCCTCAGTTTTAAAATGAGAACTTAATAACATCAGACTTCTTAAGGCCTTAGAAAGAATAAGGAGTAAGGCGGGGGGAGGGATCAATCAATCATTCAATCAGTCACTATAATTCCTCCCTCACAAAGTTATTTTAAGTAAATCAAATGAGAGGCAATGTTTTTGCTAAGTGCTTTATAAACTTTGCAGCCTTGTGCATGCATTTATTATTGTTGTTCGTTTGGAAAATAGGCCTTCTGGATGAATTCACACTTTATTTCCCATACATAGAGAAATGGATGACTTAGTTACTACATAAGGACATTGAACACTGCTTTCTTAATAAGAAAACCAGATCTGACCAATTAAAGATTTTATCAAGTTACATTCTTCAAATTAGAAAGTGAGATAACAGGTTTGAACCAAGACAGGAAACTTCTCTTTTTATGCAGGTCTCGGCTACGCGGCAGTCTTCAGCAATAACTGAGCTTGTAATTAAATCCAGCCCTGTTGACTCGGCCCTGTGGTGGGGGGTGGGCGGGTCCCTTCACCTCGCTGGGCAGGAGTTCCATGTGATCTCATGGCCCTGAGCCCTTCTGGTCACGCTGTCATTCTCATTCATTGTTTGGAGTAACTCTTTACCAACCCTGAAAAAATTCTAATTAGTTTACAGTATTTCTAGTCATGAATAATGAAAAAGCATTTTTATATCTTTTGATTAAAAGACACAACACCTTTTCTGCCTCATTCAATTGTCTTTCCCATTCTTAGTCAATCATGGTCACTTCCCTGGTATTTCTTTTAGTGGTATATCTGTTCATATCTCTTTGACTACAGTTGTTCCAGTTGCCTGGAAGATGAATCAGCAAATGTTGACTCAGTCAACAAATACTACATGATTTTGAATAATTAAGGCAGTCACTCTTGGAACCCGGGTGGTCCCAGTCTCAGGATAAATGTTCAGATGTATGTTTTAGGATAATCAGAAAACCAAGGATATCGAAAATTCACTTGAATTCTTTCTCAACATGGTAGAATACAAAATCAACACATGATAGCTCTGTATTCATTTAAAGACACACATATATTAACAGCAAGCATTACCACTTATTCTCATATGCAAATATACAGTCTAAAGAAATGGAATGAGTCAAAAACTCTGGTTTTAAAACAGACTCTGATGCTTTCTAATGATGTGACTTTGGCCAAATCATTTAAGTCCTCTGAACTTCAACATCTTCATCAGTGAAGTGGAAACTTGTTGACTTCATGGAGTTATTTGCTATGGGGTTTCTAAAGCAGTCAGCAATTAGAACCATCAAGCCAAACTGTCTTGGGTCTGTTTCTGAAACTACAAAGGCAGAGTTAAGTAGCTGCAATGGAGACCGTGTGGCCCTCAAAGCCTAAAGCATTAACTATTGTGCCCCTAACACAAAAGTTTTGCTGACCCCTGCTCTGCGTGCATACTCAGTCATGTCCGACTCTGCAACCCCATGGAGCCCACAAGGCTCCTCTGTCCGTGGAATTCTCCAGGCAAGAACACTGGTGTAGGTTGCCATCTCCTACTGCAGAGAATCATCCCAACACAGGGATTGAACCCACGTCTCTTGTGTCTCCTGCATTGGCAGGTAGATTCTTTACCTCTGGGCCACCTGGGAAGCGCCAACCCCTGCTCTGAAAGGGGATATTTGTGAATTCATTTAAAATGCTGTATTCCCCTCTATGATTTTAGGCAATCTCAGTGGATTGAATAAGCAAGTGGCATTTAATTCAACTAACTGGAAGAGCTAGTTAATAAACTTCAAATTAAACAAAAGAAATCCTGCCAATAGCCTCCTTTAGGCTATTGGTGTTACTGAGCTATTAGGTGTTATCAATAAATATTTGTTGCATCTAATACTCCTAACTGATCATTTAGAGATTTTACTTTTAAAAAAAATCAACTAATGTCTGATTCACAGGAAGTTGATAGAATTTTTTTTACAACTCTAATCTTTAAAAAATGATAACAAACATGCCAATCAGAGGGTCACTCCACTTAATCAAATGCTAAATCTGAGTCTTTGATAAGCGTTTTGGCTTTGGTCCAAGTTTACCTACATATTCCAAGACCATAACTAAAGAAGCAATGAAGAATGAGAAACCTTTTGAGCTCCCGTTTTTTGAAAATCCTCTGCATGCTATTGTTAATTCTTTCTCAGTATCCATAGAGAGGAAAACTTTGTGAACACCCAGCAAATGATTTAGTGTGCGTGTGTGTGTGTGTGTGTGTGTGTGTGACTCTTTGGGACTCCATGGACTATGGACTATAGCTTGCCAAGCTCCTCTGTCCATGGGATTTTCCAGGCAAGAAAAGAATACTGGAGTGGGTTGCCATTTCCTACTCCAGAGGATCTTCCTGACCCAGGGATCAAACTCACATCTCTTGCATCTCCTGCATTGGCAGATGGATTCTTTACCACTAGTGCCACCTTTTCCAGGTCAAAACAGATCTACTTGCTGTGTCAAAAAAATACTTTTTTTTTTCAGTTATCCCCAAATTTCTTTCTGAGTGACAAATAACATTAACATTACTAAGAGACTCCTAAATGTATTTTTAATTTGGTTACATCAAACTCATAAGTATGTAGCAAATAAATGTTTTGAGATATTAAAAGATGTATTTTCATCCTCACAGTCTCTATCTCTGAGTTGCCTCAGTACTTCCAAATTGAGGAAATGCCTGAAGGTATCGATCAAAGAGTTTCTATCATTATGTAGCTAAAATTCCCTTTTACTATGGTGAAATGCCAAGAAAATTTTAGTCCTGGGGTATAAGAAGGATATCCAGGGAATCTGTACCTCTTCTGGCCAGAGGTTTCCAGGAGAGGGAAAGGGAAGGGAAAGGAAATGGGCAAGTGGAGAGACAGACATCTGGTAGATTAAAAGGCACAAGAGTAGAGGACTTGATACTTTCCTTCCCATTAGAGTTTTCTTATTTTTTGTTCAAAACATTCATTTTAAAAAATTTTTTAATTGGAGTATAATTGCTTTACAATATTGTATCAGTTTCTGCTGTCAGTTCAGTTCAATCGCTCAGTCATGTCCGACTCTGCAACCCCATGGACCTTCCTGTCCATCACCAACTCCCCGAGCTTGCTCAAACTCATGTCCGTTGAGTCAGTGATGCCATCCAACCTTCTCATCCTCTGTCATCCCCTCCTCCTCCCGCCTTCAATCTTTCCCAGCATCAAGGTCTTTTCTAATGAGTCAGTTCTTCGCATCAGGTGGCCAAAGTACTGGAGCTTCAACTTTAGCATCAGTCCTTCCAGTGAATATTCAGGATTGATTTCCTTTGGGATTGAGTGGTTTGATCTCCTTGCAGTCCAAGGGACTCAGGAATCTTCTCCCAACACCACAGTTCAAAAGCATCAATTCTTTGGCATTCAGCTTTCTTTATGGTCCAACTCTCACATCCATACATGACTACCGGAAAAACCATAGCTTTGACTAGACGGACCTTTGTTGGCAAAGTAATATCTCTGCTTTTTAATATGCTGTCTAGGTTTGTCACAGCTGTACAAACATAGCTAGTTTCTGCTGTAGAACAACAGGAATCAGCTACTTATACATATATCCCGTCTGTCTTGAGCATCCCTCCCACCCAGTGTTTCTTAGGGGTGCTCCCTGGGCCCATCAGGTTCTGCACCAACAGAGAAGACCTCAGAAGTTTGAGACGCCAGGGTCACACTGTCGGGAGAAAGCAGAGGAAGTTCCACTTTCATTCCCAGGCCTCCCTTCCTCCCATGTGGGAGAAAAGTTGAGGAAGAGCACATAGACCACCCTTGGGACCCCCAGTGATGACAAGGGGACACTAGAGCAGTGGCTAAAGGACACTAGTCAGGGGCCGGATGAAGAAAAGGGAGAGAGGTTATAGCATGGCAGAGGCTGGGTGAGCAGGGAGGAGGCTACACACACTGGAGAAGCTGAGAAAGACATTAGCCAAGTTCAACAGACTCAACAGGCTTCCCTGGTGGCTCAGTGGCAAAGAATCTGCCCTCAGTGTGGGAAACACGGGTTCAATCCCTGGGTTGGAAAGATCCCCTGGAGAAGGGAATGGCAACCCACTCCAGTACTCTTGCCTGGAGAATCCCATGGACTAAGGAGCCTGGTGGGCTGCAGTCCATGGGGGTCACAAAGAGTTGGACATGACTGAGCGTGCACGCACACACACACACACACACATGACTGAGCGTACACACACACACACACACACAATGACTGAGCGTACACACACACACACACACGACTGAGCGTACACACACACGACTGAGCGTACACACACACACACACACACACACACACGACTGAGCGTACACACACACACACACGACTGAGCGTACACACACACCCCACACCACACCACACCCCCCCCCCCAAGACTTGATGCCTCGGCTGACTTTAGCAGCAGTCACCAGTCAGTATCTACCGGCTGGGCCCAGCCCCAAGGAATCTCAAAGGAGAGCTGCCAGGGCAGGTCCAGGGACCAGCAAGAGTCCAGCTGCCCCTCACACCAAACACCCACGTAGGCGACATGACGTCATCTCCCATGAACCCTGACGCCATCTTGGAAAAGACCAAAGGAACCGGGCGGAATGGGGAAGATGGAGTAATTCATTCAAGTCAATTGAGCTGAAGCTAGAGACATGTTAAATTATTAGAGCAGATTAAATTTTAACTCCTAGAGCTAATTTTAGTTTGGTTCCCACTGCTCAGCGGGCCCATTCCTCCTGAGGAAAATCAATTACATTCTAGAGAAATGCTGTATTTTTTGTACACCCAAATTGTAGCATGAATAAATTTGCAATCATGCTACAATTATATCATGTGGTTTGAAGGAACACATTGATGAAAATTTTACTTGGAGTCTAACACATCTCTGAACTAGAAGAGATGGGTCTTCTCCAAATAGTGGCGTGTTAGAGGCTGTATAGGGTAGCAGAGGGGAAAGTACTGGGGGACAGACCTGAGTTCTAGCCCCAACTGAACTATTTACTCTGTGTCAGTCAGTAAGAAAATCATTTAATCTCTACAGCAGTGCTTCCCCACAGATGTGTCTTAGAAGATGCACAGAATATTGCTAAAATATCGATCCCGTCAGCCCTCAGGACAGCCAAGGGATGGCCTGCAGTGGCTGGAACCCTGGCATGTTTACCTCTGGCTGCAAAGAGCCTCTGATGACCCTAATATGTAAATTATTTTGTGTGTGTTGAATGTGATGATTTGGGAGTATGACTGTTCTCTCTGGTTCAGTTTCCCCATCCATAGGCTGAGTGGAGGGAAGTAGAGAGAATAAATGATGTCTTCAGTCCTTTAGGAGCTTCTCTGGTGTCTCAGACAGTAAAGAATCCGCCCACAGTACAGACCCCGGTTCAACCCCTGGTTCGGGGAGATACCCTAGGGAAGGGCATAGCAACCTACTCCAGTGTTCTTGCCTGGAGAGTTCCATGGACAGAGGAGCCTGGTGGGCTACAGTCCATGGGGTAGCGAAGAGTCCGATATGACTGAGCCACTAACACTTTCACTTTCAGCCTTTTAATTTAGTAGTTTATACTTCTGTGAACATGACAGGGAAATTCCAGTTGCAAAAGAATCACAGAAATTCCTGTGTACATAGCCTAAAAAAAAAGAAATTCTGCCTTTATTCTTTTTAATTCCCGATTACCCCTAAGTTCTTTCCCAGCAGAAGCAACTAAAAAGTCAGCTGTCCTCTAACCAGTGTCTTTTTTAAAGCTCAGCAGGAATTTAAGAGCCAGAAACCTAGCAAAATTAGAAAGGACACCATAGACTACTACAGTTTTCAAAGGCAAAATCGAAGTTACCTATGCAGGGTTAGAAATTTGCATCTGTCTTTCAGCAACCTGTTCTTTCACAAATATATTAATTTGAAAATCAATTTCTAGAGTAGTGATGAAGGATGTTAAGTGGTCAATAATTAATGCAATTCTCACACACAAATGAGGTTGTTATCTTCAAAGTAAGTAAAAAGCTTCAAGATAAATGCCTCAAACCTGTGGAGTATTTTTTATTTGAATATGAAAGAAGGCTGTTTTCCTTCTCCCTGAAATTTGCACACTTATATCAATAATGCAAGCAGGATTGATCTATTAGCCGTTTTCAAATTCAAGCGAGGTTTTATGGACTTCTGAGATTTTTCTGTTCAATGAGATTACAAATGCTTTCATACTTTTGGACAAAAGAAGGAAATGCAATATTCTTGTCTGTGGATCATGAATCATGCACTGACTCATCGGGAATATAATTCTCCATTAAGAAGATGTACCAGAACAGGTTCAGAGAAAGAATGGTTGTCACACATGCTGGCAATAATCATTCTAGCTTTTGAGTTTGGGTAGCCTACTAAGTGCCAAGCAATGAACAAGATGCTTTTGTTTATGGTCTCATTAATTCTCAACATCATAACTCTCCAAAGTCAGCATATCATCACTTTGCAGTAAAATGGCAGGAATTTTCCTGACTACACTCCAAGAAGAGGTTTTACGTATCCAATCATCACAGTCTAAAATCCAACTTTGTTTTCATTCATTTAAGTGTTTACAGCACCAAAAAGTTTATACTTTCACGTTTCAAACCCACAGGTTAACTGTGAGTGGTACTTTGCTCTCTGTGAGCAAAGACTGCCATCTTGTGGAAATTTCACATATAACAAGAACAATCATTCCATGGGATTAAACTTTCTCTTTGCACTGCTGCTGCTGCTGCTAAGTCACTTCAGTCGTGTCCGACTCTGTGCTACCCTATAGACGGCAGCCCACCAGGCTCCCCCGCCCCTGGGATTCTCCAGGGAAGAACACTGGAGTGGGTTGCCATTTCCTTCTCCAATGCATGAAAGTGAAAAGTGAAAGTAAAGTCGCTCAGTCATGTCCAACTCAGCCACCTCATGGACTGCAGCCTACCAGGCTCCTCCGTCCATGGGATTTTCCAGGCAAGAATACAGGAGTGGGGTGCCATTGCCTTCTCCTCTCTTTGGACTAGAAGTTTGCAACTAGATTTTTGCATTATTACATACACACACGAAACAACAGTGTTGCTTATGAATAAATGGCCAATTTCTCCTTTAAGTGTGATTTTTAAGTCTCTTTTTAAACATACCAGAGCTTTTGAAGCTTTGAAAAAAAGAATCTTATTAATTGTAAGGACTCATCCCATTATTCTTGAAGGCAGTGCATTAGATTTTGCTAAACTTTCTTTACCTAATCCTTAAATAGTTTTAGTTAGATAATAGAAAGGAAAGTGTAGTATAACTATTCTGAGGGAATTTCAAAGATCATTGTATTGTGTGGAAAAAATGTATAGCAGCACTCTGGGCTTAGATAACACTGTTTCTTCAGAGCCCTTGTAATCCGGGTCAGTCTGTGTTCCTGGAATTTGCTGTGGGCTGGTCAGAGCCTGACTGAGGAATTCTATGGCCCAGTTTGTCTGTATATCCCCAAAGACAGGGTCTTCTGCAATGCCTCAGTTACCTGTGCTTTATAAGAACAACCAATAAAGATATTTTTGCGATGTGATGGTACTTGAAGGTGCATAGAGAAGTCTCTTTTCTTTTTTCTTTTACTAGAGTGTGTGTGGAAGTTTAACTTTTTTTTTTTTTGACTGGCCTGGGTCTTCATTGCCTTGTGCAGGCTTTCTCTAGTTGCAGCATATGGGCTCTAAGGCACATGGGCTTCAATAGTTACAGCTCACAGGCCCAAGAGTACTGGGGCTTCAGTACAGTTCTTGGGCTCCAGAGCATTGGCTCAGTAGTTGTGGCTCACATACTTAGCTGATCTGCAGGATGTATAATCTTCCCAGACCGGGGATCGAACCCATGTTCCCTGTATGGGCAGACAGATTCATATCCACTGCACCACCAGAGAAGTCCCAGAAGTCTTTTTTTTCCCCTCAATAACTCCTTCTACCAGTTTGCTGAAACTAAAAAACTCCTTCCACCAGCTTGCTAAACCTAAAAAATTCTACCGTTTTAAACACATTCTTTAGACTTAGTAAAGGCCCTTTACTCCTATGGGAATAAAAATGGGTGATATAGAATATGTATATCTCAATGATTATTTTTAAAACCAAGTTATTTTCCAGGTGTTGAAATAATAAAGACACATCATAAGTGGTACATGATACCACTAAGAAGAAAGAGTAAGCAATAATCCTTTCCTGAGTGAATATGTGAAGGAATGAAAGAATAAATTAGCATGAATTGAGCACTGAAATGATTTCAGTGTTGCCCAGAGCATGCTAGCTGAATGTACAGTTGTGGCTTAACATAAATTTTGTACCCAACTCAATGCCTGAAGTGAAATCACTATTTAGATATGTATTGAATAAATAGATGAATCGGTGGAAATGGAATAAATTAGAAAGTAGGATTAATGATAAGAAATGATAAATAGACTCTGGAGGTAGGGTTCATTTACCAAAAACTGTGTTGAACATATTCAATCCATAAATATATGCTTGCTCCATGGGGATAAGGGAGGGAGGCTAAAGAAAGAGGGTAGACATTGTATAGTTATGGCTGATTTGCATTGTTGTGTGGCAGAAACTAACATAACATTGTAAAGCTATTGTCCTCCAACTAAAAATAAATTTTAAAAAATAAAATTAAAAAATTTTAAATTAAATTAAAAATAAGTAAATATATGCCTGCTCCATGTTAGGAAGTATGGAAGATGGTGAGTACATATTCTTGGAGGGGAACAGACATTAATCAAGTAACCACAAATAATTACAAATGATGATAACTGCTGTCTATGAAGGAAAACTCTTCCACTTCCACAGACACTGACCAATATCATGTAGCAGGAATAGAAAGACAGGGAAATTTGGGAGCTCATTTTGTATTCAGATGTGTTCTCATTAAGAAGATGCTGCTGTAGTTTCTTTTCATTTTTACAGGTACCTATAACTTCACATTTAAGAAGAAGTTATTTCTTTTAGTGATGACTGTTTTTTCTTTCAATATATTCAGTAGTGCCCTGACTACCTAGCGTCTTTCGGTAGGCAAATACCTACAGTGTCAGTTTACTAATGGTATCTGAATGATATTCGTAGATAAGCCAAGCAAGCAACTTTGAGGATGTGGGTGATGGTGCCTCACAGGCCCACAGAGAGTTGCTCCTATGACTCAAGCAACTATTTCTCAAATGTATTCCTCAAAATTTTAGCTCTAGAGAAAATAAGAAAAGGGGGATGAAAGTCTTTCAAATTTAGGAAATGTTGGAGTAAACAAAATCATACACGTTTTCTTTTCTATAGGTCTTCTCAAAGCCTTTAATAGGCTGCCTTATTTTGGTAAATTTCCAAGAGAGTGTTGCTCAGAGTTGATGACCACAAGACCCTTTTTTTTTTTTGCAGAAACCCTCTGGGGACTAGGGTCCCTTGGAACACGCTTTTGCAAATGACCTTAATCTGGGATGGAGGCTGGAATAAGGGTGAAATAGAATCCATTAACACTCATAATCATTTTAGTAAATTCACATGTACTGCCCCTTTTGAGCAACACTCTGAAGCAACAGAACTTTAGACCCATCAATTTCATGAGGAAGATGCCCAAGTTGTGAGGGAGGCTCCAATGCAATGTTGATCCCTGAGTGTCAGCAGCGGGCACCAGGGGTGAGGCTGTGGGAAAACCCAAAGGTAGATGACAGAGATGTAAGTCAGAGAAAGACAAATATCATATGATATCACTTATATGCAGAATCTTTAAAAAATGGTACAAATGAACTTATTTACAGAATAAATAGACACACACATAGAGAATGAACTCATGGTTATGGGACAGGAAGGGAGAGATGGATAGATCGGGAGTTTGGGATTGACATGTACACACTGCTATATTTAAAATAGTTAACCAAGAACCTATGGTATAGCACAGGAAATGCTCTCAATATTCTGTAATAACCCAAATGAAAAAAGAATTTGAAAAAGAATAGATACATGTATATGTATATCTGAATCACTTTGCTATATACCTGAAACTAACACAACATTCTTTTGGAGTAATTATACTCCAAAAATAAAGGCTTAACTCTCCATCATAGCCTTAGAGCTGGTATTACTCTTGTTTAGCTCTGGTTGAATGTCGATTATCATTAAGCTCATACTTACAGACACGTGGATGACATGAACAGGTAAAAAAGGTGAATGCATCACCGAAAGTGGGTTATTTATTCCATCCAGATTGGCTTAGTACTTCTCTCTAAAGTTTTAAGCAGCCTGTCCTCAGATAATACAAGAACTGGGATAAGAGTACAATATGGGTCCACATATCCTAAATCTGGGCTTCCCTGTGGCTCAGACGGTAAAGAATCTGCCTGCAATACAGGAGACCTGGGTTCAATCCATGGATTGGGAAGATCCCCTGGAGGAGGGCATGGCAACACACTCCAGTATTCTTGCCTGGAGAATCCTAACTACAAGAATCAGGTTAAATTCTGCTAGATAAAATATGTTCTGTCCTCTTATATTGATAAATGTACCTTCATGACCCCTAGGACATCAGGTCTGGGTTTCTAATTCGTGACCAGCTAAGAGTTCCGTGCTGATTCAGTGGCACAAGGAGTGGACCTCTGGTTCCCCTTCCACCCACACAGGGAGGGGTTTCCCACACAGAGGTGTGTGTGCCTGAGCTTGCACGTTGAACTCTGTCGGCACCCCCCAAACACCACCGTGGAAACCTGTATGTATCCCTCGCTGTGAGACCTGCTCTCATAATGAGACATGGAAATAGGCCTTTATGGGCCCTGGTGGGGTACTCTGAGCTGCCTGGGCAGGAAATGTCAGGGAACTGGCAGAGGGGACCCACTCTGGAATGCTCATGACCTTGGCCCTGACTGTTCTCACCCTGTGAGAAGGGCCAGAACTAGGCAAGTCTGAGGTAGACCCAAAGAGTATTTGGAATTGAGAGTAAAGCCGCTGTGAAAAATATACATTTTAAAAGCTGCAGTCTTTGCAGCTACGCCCACACCCCCACCCCAGACTCTGGAAGTGAGTAAAAGAAGAAAAAGGGTATTTCTTATTTGAATTTAACTACTTCTGAAAGCCTCTGGTCAACTTTTCTTCTTGTTCTCCAAGGTAAGATTATTTCGCCTTTGGCATTAAAAGGAAACTAGATCAGTTGTGTGAAAAACCCAAAATGATGTATTTTATCAACTTCAGACTTGTCCCAAGGCTTTCTCTCACACTGTGTTAAATAATAGAAGTCTGTTTAATTGAATTCCTTTGTCTGTAGCATATGCTGGGTGACATTATGCCAGCATCTTGCTCTAAGCAGCAAAACGTTCTTCGTAAAAGCATTAAGATCCAGAGCATCTTTCTGGATACAGGGTAGGAACACAGAACTGCAGCAGCTTGAAACCACATAAAAACAGTGCCTCCGAAATGTAATTGCAAAAACACATCACAACAAACCAGGGCCGGGGGGTGGGTAATATTTAGGATTCTAAAATGAACTTTAAAAAAAAAAAAAAAAGAGGGGAGAGGGAAGAATATAAGAATGGAGGGAGGAAAGCATTTGTGGCACAAATCTATCTATAGAATTCAACCCTATAATGTTTTGCATGTCCTAACATTCCACCCACAGGCTAATCTATATGTTTATTTCCCCTTGACAGCCACCATCCTGTAGAGATGGGGTTATTAATGGGTGTATTGTGGACTGAGGCAGTTAACCACGTCTGCAGTAACGCATGATTGTGTGTTTCACCCCAAGGATCCTGGAGCTTCAGCAAAATGGCGACATGGACATTCTGAAGCACAAATGGTGGCCCAAGAACGGTCAGTGTGACCTGTACTCCTCCGTGGACACAAAGCAGAAAGGAGGCGCCCTGGACATCAAGAGCTTTGCAGGGGTTTTTTGTATCCTGGCTGCTGGCATTGTCCTCTCCTGCTTTATAGCCATGCTGGAGACATGGTGGAACAAGAGGAAAGGCTCCCGGGTTCCATCGAAAGAGGTACTTGCTTGAAAGCTTCAGCACTGTGTTGAGCAAACACGTGGGCTGTGTTTCCAGGGAGGGTCATCACAGGGAAAGGGATGGTGGTTGGGGGTGGGATTTGTCTCTTCTTTCCTTGAAGAATGAAAATAAATGTATGAAATGTAAAAATTGGTAAGATCAATACCAATTTGCATTTTTAAGACATCCCAGATTCATGAAGAGGAAACGATAGCATTTCAAAGACTGACAGTTTCATGAGCCATAATCGGCCTTGAAATTCTCCCGAATCTTAGGATAGACTAGGTCTATGATTTTTCCAAAGGCTGTGATTTCCTTGACCATTTAACTAAGACACTTATTATTTTATTTCAAGTAGCTGTTTAACTTATAAGTAAATTACTAGTGTCTCTGAGATTCGGCCTAAGAAATGCAGTGTTACAGTAAAATAATTAGTTTTCTCTTCACTGCCAGAGACTGCATCCCTCTGTCTGCATGTAGACCTAGAAAAGTGATCAGATGTTTTCAGCTCTTTGATGACTCTAAGCTTAACAAATCCATACTATGGAATCATGTAGAATTCCATTTTTCATCTTTCCTCCTGGATCAGCTTGACTCCAGGGCCATATTAAAATTTTTCCAGAGATTTGAAAGAATAATTTCAGAGTTACATATATCTTTTAAAGTGCCCTGTGCTTTATTTTCATCCAAAAAAAAAAAGTGGGATTTATAAATTTTCAGAGACTATCTGAAGTTAAACTACTTGATTTATTTATCTTACTTCCACTGGATCAAAAGGTAAAAAATAATTTTAATAATGAACTCATATTCACTAAAGTTTCACAAATTGAAATGAAAAAAAAATCTGAATTTGCTGAATAATTTGATTTGCTGGATAGTTTCAAAGAAAGATGGTTTTAAACTTTCTGTAACTAGACCTTGGCAAACTAATGCCTAAGTAAATCCTAAGAGGATCTGCTTTAAGGCACAAATAAAAATGATTCTCATTCACATGTGAGTTTTTGCATGTTAATATATTCTTTCAAACAGATTGTTTCCTAAAATTTTCTGAGGATTCCTTCCTACCACCTTATATGAAAAATTGATCAGCACCATTTATAAGGAAAAGCTTGGCTCGGCAAAGATAAATTTTAGCTTCCTACCTGTCTGAGTGATCATACATTCTAAATTAGTGGGGTATAAACTAAAAATTAATCAGATTTTTCTGTAGTGTTTTCTTTGTGGAATAAACTTCTGGTATCTCTACTGACACTGATTCAATGCCAAAGACCACATTAATGCAACATTATAGCCGGGACATCATAGTTTCAAAAATCTGAAAATTAAGGACTCCCCAAGCTCCTTATATTTTGAATTACTATACATGATATTAAATTTTGCATTATTATATCTGTTGATGGATGACTACATTATAGTTGCTGTGGGAACCATAAAATTCTATCTTTCAACCCTCTAAAGTCTCAGTGATAATATTGCATTAATGGATATTTTTATTGGATTTTGAAATTAGAAAGGAGAAGGAAAAACAGTGATGCACATCAAAATATTTTTCACTGAGGAGCACTTTAATTGCACAATGAAAAAAATACATCCTCCATTCTAATTCATAGCAGCTAATCCAGATCATATGAACAAATATTTTCTTTTATGATTAATAGATATTTTAAATTTTAATTTATTGGATATAATTAAATCCTCATAAATTTAGTTTATTGAACTTGGCTATAAAGAAGACTGATGAAAAGGACAATTTTCTTTCCTGCCAGTTTTATTTTTCAAATATTGGGCTTTAATGCTCACTTTTAGTGAAAATTCTAAGGAATTTATGAATTAGTTTCACCTCCAGAAATCTGAGATTTTACTTCCTTTTTCTTCATTAAGCACCTTCTTACTAAGACTCCATTAGGGTAGCTCAAAACGTCTTTGATTTAGAGGCCATTTAGTATTAAGTTGGCCCTAAACTGAAGCTGTCACTCACATGTCATGACTTGAAGGGGTCTCTAAAGCTTCTTTTGCTGACCTCACAATACTGAATCATTTAGGCACTAGGTAACTTGAGTGTATGAAATCCCTTAATCAGAAACTGATTCTTTTGTGTTGAATGTTGCTCTCTCTAAACAATCTCACATGTTTCTAGCTGAAAGAGAAATAACCCTTTAACAGTCACTAACACTTTAGTGTAAACTAGCATATCAACATAGTATTACTTATTTCCAAGAATGGAAAGTTAAGGTTAGGAGTGAATAGAGGAAAGAAACAAAAGCCAACTTGGAATGAGACATCCTGAAGAAGGAGGAAGCATGCAAATAGAAGAGGTGGGGGTGGGGGAATGTGTAGCCAAAACCATACATTCTGTTTGTATAATTTTGTCTGGGTCTGTCCCTGCTCTTGTAGAAGGCAATCACCCATCTACTACTCCCATATTTGGTAGTTGCATGTGGCATTTGCTCATTTAAGAACTTTCATTGCAAGAAAAAGATAGATAACCTTATCTCAGAATCATATGGGTACCCCCATAAACCTAGCGCAGTGCCTGGCTCATATTAGGTGCTCAATAAATATTTGCTAACGGAATAAACCCCACAGTTCAGTTCATTACCTATCATGTTTGCTGAACTACTTTTTATTTTTTTAACCATGGAAGCTAGTACTGATGAGAACCTTATCTTCTTTTTCTTCATCTCCAGGATGACAAGGAAATTGACCTGGAGCACCTCCATAGACGTGTAAATAGCTTGTGCACAGATGACGACAGCCCCCATAAACAGTTTTCCACCTCGTCAATTGACTTGACCCCTCTGGACATTGACACTTTGCCAACACGACAAGCCCTGGAGCAAATCAGTGATTTCAGGAACACTCATATTACCACAACAACCTTTATCCCAGAGCAGATCCAGACTCTTAGCCGCACACTGTCAGCTAAAGCTGCCTCTGGTTTCGCTTTTGGCAACGTGCCTGAGCACCGAACTGGCCCTTTTAGGCACAGGGCACCTAACGGGGGCTTTTTCAGGAGTCCTATCAAAACAATGTCATCTATTCCTTATCAACCAACTCCTACCCTGGGGCTCAATCTGGGTAACGATCCAGACCGAGGCACTTCCATATGAGAATCCAACAAAATCTCTCCAGTTTCTCTTGTAGGACTCCCTTTGCAAGGAGCAACTGTAAGATTGTGGGACTAACATGGATGTAACTTTTTTTTTAATCAGGATTATTAGTAACAATTCTAGTTCTTTCTCTCTACCTTCTCCCTCTTCTCTCTCCTCCGCTTCTTTCTCTCTCTTCTTCCCTCTCTTTCCAGACATCTCCTTCCACTTTGTTTCATTACTCAATTTGTTCCCCCAGAAGGTAGTATACTAGGATCCTATTAGACTGCTTTTCATATACTGTACTTCAAGAGTAGGAAACACGCACTGAGTATGCTAGGAGTATATGCAGGATTAATTTTACATAAAGGCCTCTTCTGTAACATTTCTCTATTTTTAAAACTATAATTGCAATAACTTCAGTCTTTTTACATTCTTCTGCTGCATCCATAAAATGCTCCACTGCTGTCGAGTGTCCTTTGACTATGGACCAAAGGCAACCCCTGCAGTGTTTATAGAATAATTTAAAGACCATTCAGGCCACATAATATGAGAATGCAATTTTGTAGGATTACAAAAAAGCCATTAATATGCCAGTCAAGACTACAGTTAAAACTACTCTTGCACTGCAACAGTGCATATGACCTTTATGTGATTGTACAGTATTAAAAAGGTTTTTTTGCTTATGTACAGTAAACTTTATCATATGGCAGCAGCCTCTATTGTGTTAAATAAATTAGTATCTCATATATACATATATATGCACCTATATAATGTGTATATATATTCAAAGGCGGCCATTGCTATTGCAATTCATTTAATAAAGCTTTAGTTTAAAAAAAAAAGTATTGTATACAGGAACTATGTATAGTGCAGGGGGTCTTTTCAGTTAGAAAAGGCAGGTTGCTTTAATGTTATTCTGACTCGCATTGTTTGCCAACAGAGAATATTTTATACTTTTGTTATTAAAACATCCAGGGCGATTTAATATTTGTTCCTAGATGTAACTCATTCGAATAGATTTCTGCATTTGTTATTCAGCAATGTATAAAGCTAACCTTGATAATTTTGCTTTTAATTAATTATCTAAATGGAAAATGTTGTTAGCTGAACCACATCCACCACAGCACAGAGAGCTCTATCCGAGTTTAGATGTAGATCATTGGAGGTTAATAAATTCTCTTCCAAAGCAGTGAGCCAATCAATACAAGTGTAGTTGGGGAGAGATGGGAGCCCTTAAGAAATATTGATGTGGCCTTAATTACTGTCATACATTATCCTAAAGAAGAAAATATAACAACCCTACTGGGCTCTCAACTTCACCCCCCTTTTTATTCAGTTCTATTTGGAGGAGTTATGTATTTTTTACATTAGTGCCAAGTGTATAGAAGGATAACAACAAAAAACAGTGCCTCTTTGTGCACAATCCTTTTAAAGTAGCATTCTTACCTTTTAGAAATGTAGAAAGAATTTTGTTTGTAATCCTTCAATTAAAATGTGGTAAGTAGGAAGCAAGAACTTATCCTGTGTTTTTACGCAGCCATAGACTTATTTTATTCTAATTCATTCCGTGGCTAGGATTGATATAGGAATCAACCTATGTGATTTGCTTTAGGAGAAATTAAAAGGTATATTCTTAAGGTATATTATATTTTGATGCTAATTCTGTTCTGGGGAGCATCTTGTCCTGTCACTGTTTTTGTACTAAATCGTCAAATATTGTCTACTGTGTAAGGCAGAAAATTCTCTTATCATGCGAAACCGTTTTGTTTCCAGGGTAACAAGTATCTAAGTGCATGCACAACTTGTTTTCCCTTGTAACATCCATGATCTCATTCACGACTCTGATTTTAAAACAAAAAATCTTTACAACAAGCTATATAGGGACATACCAGATGTTGCAGTGATTTTAGCTATCAACAAACTGTTAACCATGTACAATATTTAAAATAGGCCTATTTTGATGTATTGCCTATTATACAAATACACAAACCACTTTTTGAAGGCCTCAGTTATAAGTGACAGAGCTTTCTGTGTATAATTTGTCTAAATAATTTGTCTAATAAAAATGTTTTCTAAACTTGCTCTCCTACCATTGAAGTTTTAACTATACAATTTGAAAATGCTTACCCTCTCACAGACAGAACTGAATTTTTCTAAAAATTTACCTTGAATTAAAGCATAACACACATTAAGTTTTGCTAGCAGAACGATACCATAATGAGTGGATCTCTAGAAACAGTACCAACTGATGTTCTAAACCGATGCAAGACCATCTTTCTGCTATTAGAGACTGTTTGAATCAAAGATATATTTGTTTTCCTTTGTGAACATCTCTATGAGCACCCTTTTGGGAAAGATTTATCCTGTTTCATGTAAACAATGCAGCCATTATAATAATAGTAGGATGAGGGTTTGTTACTTTTTTTTAAAAAGTTAAAGGTAATTATTAAACTTAGAATTTGTGTATTAATATTTGCTTTGCTGTTGGGGAAATATTCATTATGCTGAATCTATTAATTTGGAAATTGACTCCCACATTATTTCTAATAGAGTGTTATTTTCTGCATTTGAACTACAATATTTAATTCTTCTAGCATTTAATTCACTCAGTGGAGATTTTTCTGAAAACATTCAATTTAGCTTAAAATCTCTACTTTTCTATGATTTTTAAATGTTGGAACTAGAAGGAACTGTAGCGATCTAGACCATCTCCCTTATTTTACAGATAAGAAAACATAAGATGCTGAGAAGCTGTGACTCGCCCCAATATTTGACAATCTGAGTCTTTTTTAAACTCTGCCGGGCTTCGGTCACACTCATGCAGATCCTAATCAGTGGTGCATTTGAGGGATGCTCAGGTACAATGACTCCACCCACTCCTCTCTCACCAAGCTTAGGCTGCAGATCTCTAGAACTTTCCTTCCTCTTCGGAGACCACTTAGAGCATCTGATTCACCTTCTCATTCTACAGATGGGAAAGTGAGCACCTCAAGCTGCATCAGGTCACAGCTAGTGGCAGAACTCGGGGCATCCTGCTTCTGCCCTGGGCTACTTCCATTAACCCAGTGTTCACCCTGATCCTCACCACTTCCACCAAACTTGCTATTTCAAAACACCCTACGATACACATACTTTTATTCCACTCAGATGTCGAATTTATTTCACTGGTGAATCATTAAGAGAATTGGTTGTCCCTTTCAACCCCATCAGAAATTATGCACAGGGTTTTGGTTTAATTCTACATTAGAAAATTGTGAGACCTTCTTTCTTCCTTATACATAATGAACTATAGACAATTTGTCATTTTCTCAATTATGTTATTTTTCATCTCTTTTAGTTTGGTTGGTTGTCAACTGAATAAATACTTTAAAAAATAGACTTTGCTGGACGGTACTTTGCTTCTTCAATTAGAAAGAAAGATGAGAAAAATCAATTTATCCTACACAATACCTTTAAAGCCACAAAATTGGATAACAAATTATAAGTATTCTATAATCAGAATTTGGGGATGGCAAAACACATTTTGAATTATGAGAATAGTAAATAAATCAGAGCTAATAACATTTGTGCTAGTAAACATAGGTTTTATTCTTAAATATACATCTTGTGATAATTGATAAAACACAATGGGCTCACTAGAAATGGACTTCCCTCTAGAGTGTTTTTATTTCTAAAAACAAATCCTTTATCCAGTCCTTGTGATCAGATATTAATAAATGACTAGTAATTATGACATTTATAAAAAGCATTTCAATTTTTTTAAAAAAACATTTATTTATTTGGCTGCACCAGGTCTTAGTTGCAGCATGTGGGGATCTAGTTCCCTGACCAGGGATCAAACCTGGGCCCCGTGCATTGAAAGTACAGTCTTAGTCACTGGACCACCAGGGAAGTCCCTCAGCAAATTTTAAGAAACACCATCTCATGAGGTAAGATCTATGAGTTCCCTTGGATGGAAATGACTTACCTAACATTGAAAAATTAGAAGATAAAGCTTCTTAGATTTGATAGATTTAATTCAATTCTATTAGTGTTGACTGAAAACCTGTTATGGAAAACCACGGTGCCAAGCAGTTACACATCACATAGATGAAGACGTTTTCACGAATGGGTCTGGATGTGTTTGAGGGCATAGGCCTTTCCTTGTCCCTATTCAACATGCAGGATATGGAGGCCACCTTACAGACTTCCTAGAGTGGCAGAAATTAGTGACCCCAAACCAGTATCTCCTCTTGGGCCTGGACAGTCCAGCTGACTGGACCAGTCCATCCTGGAAGTTCTCATGTGCTGACTGAGTCTGCCATCTTAGATTCAGATTCCTTCCACAAGGAAGACTTGGAAATTTCCCAAAATGCCAGACCATGAGGCCAAATTTTCAAAAACATGAAAATCACCCTGAGACACAGGGAAACTGCTGTCTAACCCTTGCTCCTGGTCCATAGGACTCAGGCGTCCACATCAGAGCGGCACAGACCAGGGCGCTCATTTTCTGTCCCTGCAGCTAATCCCTCGGGATGGCTAGAGCACTGTAGAGTTTCCAACAACTTGCTTCAAAGGGACCAAACACAGGAAATCTTATTCAGGCTACTCTTCAACTTTCACAGATTTTTATTTGAATTGCAAATAAGGCTCCTAGTTACTGTTCCTGTCACCTAAGACACAGGATACACCGTGACCTAGGATCCGGATGAAAGTGAAGTATTTTACAGGCTGCCCACCCCGAGGACAGCCTCCAACCTACACACACCCCCGGGAGAACAGGAAAGACATGGTTTTGTTGCATTTTGCAGAGCTGCACAGAGGCGCAGAGCGACTGCACCACCTAACGCCTCAGCTTGCCGTGGGAACAGAAACACTAAACGGGCTGCCGCTGGTTTTCTCACCTGACTTTTCCCACGTTCTTTTTTTCAATAGCTTTCTTTTGTTTCCATGGAATATCAGTAACAAAGCGAGTATTGTTCAAAGTTGAGAAATTTTTGCATATCTAAAAACTCTACCCTAACTTGCTATTACACACCATTTAGGACAAAGTGTCATCTTTGGACTGATTTTGCGCGTTTCTGGGATTTATTCCCAGTGGAGATGAGAAACTGTTTTGTCTGCCCTTGTTACCTACTTTACGCCACAAACATACTTTTCTGGACTTCCTTAAGAATGAGTCCCCTTTTTGTTTTTGGAAAAACTCTATAGGTTCCAACCTATAGAATTGGCAACATATTTCAAAAGCCTCAAATTATCTGTGATATGATAGAAAATTCACAAAAATTTTACATTTTCATTAATTAAAAACTAATTAAGCTTTCATAGCAGCTGTTTCAAAAGAAGAAGCATATGTCACAAAATCAAAGAACAGTAAAATGTCAGAACCAGAGAGGGACAGAGTAATAAATACAAATATTTTAATAGGTTATTTGCCTGCCATAAAATTTGAAGTACAAGTAGAGGCAAACTTTAATTTTTAAGTTGTTATATTTTATTTTTAAATCAGTACTATTGAAAATTCTAGGAATCAAGTAGCCTGTACCTATGGCTATTTTTAATTTAAAAAATTAAACATCAGTATTGGATATCAGTAAACAAATTACAGTTCGCTTACTCACTACCCAACGGGTTCATAATAGTGGGCCTTTAAGAATTATTCTAATGTGAAATAAAGTGAGGTTCAATTTGTAAAACTTTAAGTTATATAAAACTTTTCAGAATCATAGCCATTTCATGAAGCAAGGGATACCTGTATCTATTTCAAACTAGATAAATAAGGAGCTGATAGGTGATATTTAATTCCTCTTCAGAACTGTGTTAAAATTGACTTTCAAATAGTTAATGCTATTTGAAGTTAGTGCTAGCCCTCTGTTAATATCCATTTATAAAAGTTGGCTATAAGACTTGTTTTTAGATATCAAAGCACAGTAAAATTAAGCTGAAAATAAAGGTGTCAACGTGCCCAGCTGTTTAGTTTGACTTTTTTGTTCTAAAAATAGTTATTGATACCTAATGTGCTACAGAAGTAACTTCATCTACTTTTGTAGGTGATGTTAGAAAACACTTTGAACATTAGTTGTTAGATGGATTACAGCCCCATCATATATCTAATTGGTATAATTGACGCTAGATATCAAATGCAGAACTTTCATTCACATAATGTTTTAAATGAATGTAATACTTTTTTCCAAATTGAGAATAAAAATTAAAAATGAGTAATGCAGCAAGAGAGACATGTAATCAGGCCTTCCAGATTCAATTCTGCGTAACCAAGCATTTTAAAACTTATTGCTGACTCACTCAAGTTTCTCCGTGGAAATGTCATGGTAAAAACAATTGTTCATAATCTGAGCAACACGTGAACAAAATCACCCCTCACACATGTGGCCTTTATAGCTTTTGGTGTGTCCAATTAACATGGTAAGTCCTATACTGCTCAATCACCAATTCATATATATTCAATTCTTTCTTGTTCATCATCATTAAATGACAGTTTAATGATGTATTTTTTACTTCATAATAATGATTTCATGTCTCTTTAAAAAAATGAGTATTAATACATAGGCTGCAGAGAGAATATTAGGAACAAAACAACCACACAAGATCAACCAGTCCATTGATGGACACTGTCTGAGCACCTACTATGAGCAAGGCACCTAAGACAGCGCTTTCCTAAGTGGTGCACTAAGGCATACTCCTCAGCAGCAGGACGTGGGAGGTGCTGAGGTGTTGGTGCCCTCATCATCAGGGCGGTAGGGTGGGCCCCTGGTCAAGAGCTCTGCCCATGAGCAGTTTTATTTACTTACACCTAGACTTAGCTAAGAGAGCTTCCAAAGCTGGAGAAACAAAATAGACACATTTTAAACTTTGAATAAAAACTCATGATTTGAGTAACATCAGAAGACAAGAACATGAACTATGATACACAGTACATTTAATGGTCAGATTAGTGCTATGAAGAGAATATTCTATGAGAAGAAGAATGAGGCTGTGTGACTTGGGATGGTTTCATGGAGTAAGTAGAAAGCCTAAACATAGAGGAAAGGTCATGCATGTGTGCTAAGTCACTTCAGTCATGTCTGACCCTTTGTGACCCCATGGACTGTAGCTCACCAGCTCCTCTGTCCATGCAATTTCCCATGGCAAGTGGGTTGCCATGCCCTCCTCCGGGGGATCTTCCTGACTCAGGAATCGAACCGTGTCTCTTATGTCTCCTGCATTGGCAGGCAGGTTCTTTACCACTAGCACCACCTGGGAAGCCCAGAGGAAAGGTCAGAAGAATGTAAAAGGGCCTCCCAGTGGAGGGAACAGTGCAACCAAAGCACAAGAAAGGGAGAGAATGCCCAGAAGAGCAGTAGCCCACGATGTCTTGAATGTGGTTTCACATCAGGAAGTAGCAGGAAGTGAAGCTGGGGTGAGACTGTGGGGAGATGCCTATAGACTGGGCACAAGAGATCATACTTTCCTGTTCACTCATCCATTTATGTATTCAACATATCTTCACTGAGATCCTACTAAGTGCAAGAACTATTCTACGTGCTTGGGATACAGTATCAAGACAGAAATCCCTGCCCTCGTGGCATTTACAATCAACTGAAGGATGAGATGGCTGGATGGCATCACCGACTCGATGGTCATGAGTTTGAGTGAACTCCGGGAGTTGGTGATGGACACGGAGGCCTGGCGTGCTGCAGTCCATGGGGTCGCAAAGAGTCAGATATGACTGAGCAACTGAACTGTACTGAACTGAAGGAGATAACCTCTAAGCAGGATAAATAAGTGAAGCACACTGTCTAATAGATGATAAGCGCTGTAGAGGAAGACAAAGAGGAGGAGCAGGAAGGCCAGAGTGAAAGTGGGATTTGCCATATATTAAATAAGGTGACCGGGGAGGTCTCCCTAATAAGTCAGCATTTGACTGAAGCTTTAAAGCAGCGGTCCCCAACCTTTTTGGCACCAGGGGCCAGTTTCATGGAAGACAATTTTTTCACGGACTGGGGTAGGAGTAGGGGGACAGTTTCAGGGTGATTCAAGTGCATTACATTTATTGGGCACTTTATTTCTATTATTATTACATCAGCTGCATCCTCAGTCATCAGGCATTAGATCCCAGAGTTTGGGGACCCCTGCCTTAAAGGGAATGAAAGAGTTAGTCATGCTGCTCTCTGAGGAAAGAACATCCAGACGACTTTGGTTCTCACCCAGTACAAAGGCTCTGAGTAGGGGTGTATGGGCATGTTGGAAGAACAGTGGGAAAATCAGTGTAGCTGGACCAGAGTAGGTGATGGGAGGGAAGGTAGGAAAAGAGCCCAGAAGGGAACACAGAACCCACCTTTAAGGCTTTATAGAACACCATCAGATTTTGGCTTTTATTCTGCGAGAGATGGGAAATCATCAGTGTGTACTGAGCACAGGGGAATGTTTGTTGCTTATCCAACATGTTGATTACAAAGTCAGAAGTAAATCAGTCTTGGGATCAAAGTGCTGCCACTTTCCCACCCTCCCTGGGGCCTAAATATTTGCCCCAAATTCGAGTGTTATGGGAGAGTGACATACGGCGCCAGTGGCTGGCTGTGCCTCCCTTTGAATTTCAGTCCTTGAACCATCAGAAGGAGATTGAAACAGGGCTGGTGTTCACAGAGGCTCATGACAATGGTGTGCTGGAGATTTCCATGGGCATTGGAGAGCCCACTGAAGAATTTAACTGAAGGAAAAATCAGGCTCTTAAAGAGGTTGTTTAAGAAGTTTAAGCTATTAGTGATTCAGGGAATGGAACAGAAAAGAGGCCAATGGAAACCCTTGTGCAACATAGTTCAGGTGTGAGCTGAGCTCAATGGTAACTGATAAAAGGAAAGAGGCTACAGATGGCAGATACATTTTGAAAGAAGCATTAAGAGAACTTAATGGTTCACTGAATATAGAGTGTAAAAGAGAAAAAGAAATCATATATGACTGATTTTTCAAGTTTAGATGCTAGAAAAATGGAAATAATTTTATCAAAAAGTGCTGAAGTCAGAAGAATATTTTTTCTCTGGTTAATCTTCACTTTTTCTTAAGTTGGGAAGTTTAAAATAGAAGAAATTATAGGATTGAGAATTGTTTATTTCCCTTCAGTTGAAGCTTGAGTGACAGATTCCTAACCATTGCAGGGTTGCGGGGTGGGGAACCTGAGGCATTGTCTAGAGTCCGTGATTTTTAATCTGTGCTCCCCAAGTGCCTAAGAGTTTTTCCTCAGGATTTCTGGGGATGCTGGTCTGCTGAGGTGGGGCCCCCTGGGCTTCAGTCAGAGTTACTTTTGCTCTGATCTCATTACATATTTGACTTTCAGTGATGATTTCCCTCACGTTCCAAACGACACATTACTGACAGGTGACCAAGATTTCAAGTCAGATGTTTTCTGAGGCAACCCACTGTAGCAGTCAACATTTTCCATTGCCTCACTGTTACTCCTCCTTACAGTTTCCCTTTGTATTCTGTCAAAAGTTGCCCCCGTCGGTTCTTTAAAATGTTACCGAGCAAGCTCCGTCCCTTTTTCCTCCATGATGTTTATCATTTTGCCCACTTCCCTGGTGGCTCAGATAGTAAAGAATTTGCCTGCCATGCAATGCAGGATACCCAGGTTTGATCCCTGGGTCGGGAAGATCCCCTGGAGAAGGGAATGGCTACCCACTCCAGTGTTCTTGCCTAGAGAATTCTTGCCATAGACAGAGGAGCCTGGTGGGCTACAGTCCATGAGCTTGCAAAGAGTCGGACACGACCGAGTGACTAATTCTTTCACCACACAGTGAATACCCAGAATTGACCAAACTGTCACACTGTGATAGAGACTCAAATCCCATTATGGCAGCTTGACACAGACCCAATATCTCCAAAGACCTAAGAGAAGAACAGGCTGGAACCAAGTTCCCTAGCTAAACAAAATTAGGCTGGCTAGAACAACCATGGAGCAGACATACCTGAATAGAAATTCAAAGAAAATGTTCTAAATACAGGCTTGTCTTATAAAAGAACAAGCTAAAATTAGCCCAAACATTACAAATACCTGCTATGTGAAAGCCAGTGTACTTGGCATGAGTCAAATCAAATACTTGTAGAACTAACTGTGCTTGCTTCCCGTAATTGCTGTGTGCTTTGAGTTCTGAGTCTATTTCAGGAGAGTTCAGAGAGGTCAGAAAGCATCACTAGCACAGTTAAGTGAACTACAAGAGAATAAAAAGTCAGGTCTGAAATAGTCATCATCACCAAGCCTATCCTTTTTGAGTGTTTAAGAGGTGAGCTTTCAACAGGCAGGTGCCATCAAAAAGACTAATTTTGTCCCAGATGTTGTCTGCCAGCTTTATCTCTCGACACTGAGGTTATGATGATGGTTCACTTTTAAGAGGTCAAAGGTGATTCCCCAGGTCTAAGGAAAAAAATGCCTTTTATCAAATATAAAAACAGAAATTGGTAGTATGTGCCTTTATAAATTTAGAATAACCCTGGTTAAGCCTGTTTTTCAAATTGACAATATAAATCCTCGCAATTTGCTCTTGTTCCAGTCTCATTTTTAAAATATAAGCCATGATTCGCACACTCACATACACACATACACGCTAATCTTTCTTTCCTTGAAAACAGCACACAAACTGTGTACACAGGTTGTCTTAAACAACTACGCAGTGTAAGGATTTCAAGGCAGTTTGCACAGGCACATATTCTGAATCGCACTAAATAAAATACATGGAATATATCCTCAGGTAGAATTATTTCAAATGTAGGGAAGTTTAATCCATGCTCATCTCAAAATTAAGTTTCCAATTTCTGCTACAATTCTTATCCTTTGCAGGCCAATATGTATGTCCTCCTGAGTATAGCAACTATGGCGGGGCGGGGGTGGGGGGCATGCAGACCACATGCCACTCACAGGACTGGGCTCCATACATGTTGTTTCACTCGATTCTCATCATATCTCTGCAAACTTGCTATTGCTGATGCTAACTGAATAGTTTAAAAACAAAACAACTCATACCCTGCAGACCACAGCAGACTGCTCCTGGGATCAAAAAGAGATGGGAGGGAAAGGACCCTCTTATGATCCCTCAGAGCTGTAAGAAGCTGTGTACACTATGGAGTTTCATAAAAATCAACTGGTCCTCACTAACTGATATATTTTTGATATAGAAATTTCAAGCGGTAAATAAAATGTTCATAAAAGATGAATATAAATGCCGCACACATGATAGTTGCCTAGAAAACAGAGTCTAAGAAAAACCCTGCTAGACCAGCATCTAGACCAGAGAGCCGATCAGAACCCAGCAAACCTGTCCATCCTCCTGCTCACCCTCATCTCTGCCAGTGGTGTGTCAGCAAACTTTCAGGTCCCCTTCCCCTCTTTCTTGGAATTCCTTAGATGGAACCATTAGAAAAACAAACCCCTATTGAGTCAGCTTATATAATGCTCTACTTCTTGACCCCCTTTTTCCAGCCCTACAGCTACGAGGCAAGTGTAAGCACATATTAGCCTCTGTCTGGAAGCATGCACAAGGTCTCCTATGCGTCACTCTTTTCCAGCTCACCTTGCTCCTACCCATCTTACTAGGGAAATGTACGTGATTTCTCAAATCAGGATGCTGATTTAATTTTTTCAAGGCATTTCTGTGGTCCATTAAGCCATGGCCAAAGACCTTGGCCAAAAGTCTCTTCTGGCAGATAGCACTAAGGCAGCCTTCACAGAGAAGCGATATTTGAGCCAAGGAGTTAGGATTTTGACAATCAGAGATATGAATGTAGGCTGTAAAAGCAATGTGCAAAGATGAAATGGAAAAATACACTTGATGAGGATTGGACTAGGAATGAAACTATTTGGCTAGAAAGCCAATCTGTGGGGAGGGGGGCAGGCAGCGGCTTATGGAGACAGGCAGAAGATTAGGTGGTTGGTAGGCGCATTCAACAATTTTATTTTGAGAGTTCATATACATGACAAGATTCTAGGCACTGCAGTGCATATAAACCTGCAAGACTTCCAAAGCTATTAGGAAGAGACGTCGTGTATATGCATAACTACCACATAAGGCAGAGTATAATGTGTTCCATAAAAGTGACATAATGTATTACAGGAATTCAGAGAAGGGAGAGAAGATTCTCCCCAAGAAACCTTTTTGTTGAAATACAAAATGATTTTAAATGACATATGACATATGATAAGTACTTTAAAATAGTCTGTAATGTTTTGCAAATTCAGAGAAAAGCAAGCAAGAAGTTTCTCCAGGGTGATAAAATGGCTGCGTGGAGAAGACAGTTTTGGAACCGGGCTTCAAGAAAGAGTATAATTTCTGCAAACATAGAGTAGAGAAAGACATCATTAGGTAAACGGGAAAGATACGATCCAGCTCACAGAGGACAAAAACACGAGGCACATTTGAGAAAGAACAAATCATTTGGCGGCAACACATGGCCCATGAAGAGCAGTAAGGACTTAAGACAACGAAGCTATAAACATCAAGCCCAACCACCAATGTAATGTTTGAGTCTCAGCCTGTTTACAATCTATCCCATTTTTGAACATCTGTGAATGTTAGAAATATGACAGTGTTTACAGTCTACTGGGGAAAACAGACAATTTAACAGACAGTGACAATAAATTGCAGTAAGTGCTGTGGTCATGGAAACGCAAGGTGATTTGCAACCCAGAGCAGGAATAGGAAAGCTCCCCAGCTGGGACTCCCAGCTAGACTTGCAGGAAACTGAGAGTCAGTCAGGCAGAGGGGACCACGGTTGTTCACACCAGATGACCAGCGTAGGTGCAGACCTGATGCCACAGGGCAAAGTTAGTTCTGGGACTGAAAGAAATTGCCCGAGCTGAAACTTAAAGGGAAAGGAGACTATCAAGGGATTCAAGTGAAGAGGTTGAGGGCTGGCCTGGAAATGCTTCATTAGCCACATTAAAGAATTTGTATTTTTAAGGAATAAAGTTCTAGGCAACACGAGGGAGCCATTAGTATGGAGTAGTGACCTGATCATATAGACTCATTTGAGCTGCCCTAGGAGAAAGTTTTGGAGACAGACAAGATCTGAGAAAGGTGGACCAGTAGGAACCTCATGTGGTAATCTAGGTGGAGTCCTTGTGTCTGGTAGGAACAGCAGGAAAGGAAGGAGGTGGAAAGGTTCTAGAGAGAGCTGTAGCAGGAATGGGTCTGAGTCTGGGACTAAGGTATTTCTGAAGTATTTAGTGGAGGTGGAATCATGAGACCTTACAAAATCATCCAAGGAATAAGTGGGTCTAGTTGGCAGAAAATAAGATCTGGACATAGAACCCTGAGGAAGATCAACATTTGATCAAAAGATGGAAGAGTATACTGCCTAAACAATCAAGGAAGAAAGCTATAGGAGCGAGCAGTCTCCGACGTTATGGGAAGAGAGTGTTTGGTAGACAGTGGCCAATATTGTCAGGAGCCACTGAGAGAAGGAAAGCACCCACTAGAATTAGCAACATGAAGGTTCTCCCAATCATGGCAAGAAGAGTGCTCAGGAGAATGAGGGAGCTGAAACCAGACTGCAGTTAGACAAAGAGGAAGTGGAAGGGTAATACACTTTCTTCCAAGGAAGATGGTGACAAAAGAGAGGAGGGGAAAGGAACTGTACCCAGAGGAGAGAATAGGATCCAAGGAGGATATTTATTTCCCAGACAGGAGAGACACATTTAAATACAAGAGGAAGGAACCAGGATAGAGGTCAGTGTTGAGAGTACAGGTCTGTGCTCCGTTGCCTCAGTCTTGTCGGACTCTTTGCAACCCGTGGACTGTAGCCCGCCAATCTCCTCTGTCCATGGGATTCTCCAGGCAAGAATACTGGAGTGGGTTGTCGTGCCCTCCTCCAGGGGATCTTCCCAACCCAGGAATCAAACCCAGGTCTCCAGCATCTCCTGCATTGCAGGCAGGTTCTTTATTCACCGAGAGTACAGTAGCAAGCAGGGTATTCAAACAACAAAAAGAATTGGATCCAGGGCATAATTCATTTTCAATAGGAGAAGGGATATATATTTTACTGTAACTGCATGAGAGGGCAAAAGGATGAGTGTGAAATCAGGTAAATGTCTAGGTTCAGTAGCAAGGTTTCAGTGAGAGCTCTGTCAGATTCCAGTTTTTATAAGATAGAGGAAGCAAATCATTGGTGAGGGTCAGGTGTCATCTGCTTGAGAAGAATAAGGAGTGGAGGGACCATGAGAGCAACACAGTCGGACTGGCTTACAGCTTTGAAGGCTCATCTGAGGTTAGAGGCCACCACATGGTCTGTTCAGTTGTGAGTTTTTTCCAGTCATTCTCAGCAGCTTCTGTTTAGCCACAGGGAGATAGAGTTGAATTTAACCACGGCTGTAGCTTTTACCTTGGAGAAGGAAATGGCAACCCACTCCAGTGTTCTTGCCTGGAGAATCCCAGGGACGGTGGAGCCTGGTGGGCTGCCGTCTATGGGGTCACACAGAGTTGGACATGACCGAAGCGACTTAGCAGCAGCAGCAGCAGCTTTTACCTAGGTTATGAATAAACAACGGTGATGACTCAATGTAGTACTACAAAACGTTCATCTAAATGGGGTGTCCCGGTGGTATAGGATGTGTAGAAGGAAGCCATATTAATTAGGGTAAGTAGTGATACTTGGTGTAAAAAAGCTCCTCCTTCCAACCTGAGTGGCTTAATACAATAGACTGTTTTTCACTCCTATGAAGTTCAAAGACAAGCAAAGGGTCATCTTCCATGTGATGCCTCAGGATGGGGTTCCTCCTATCCAGTGACTCTCATGCCCCAGGACTTTGGACCCCACCCCCACCCCCAGGGAGGGACTTGTTGCATCCAGCTGGTAGACCAAGAAGGGACAGAACGCAGAGGATTCTGGGAGTTTTAATGCTCTGGTCTAGAGGTAGCACTCATCGTGGCCACTCACAGCCCACCAGCTTATCACAGGGTCACAGGGAAACAGTTTCACTAAGCATCTGCCCTCACTGCCACAGAGGCACAGAGTCAAGTTAGGAGGTTTCATAGGCTTGAGACGGAACAAGACAAAAAGTAGTCCAAATGAAAATGAAAGCACAATGATTTTTCTGAGAAAATTAATAGAATTGGTGATTACATAGATCAAGGATGATAAACAAGGTTCTGCGTAAAGCACTACATTAAAAGGAATTATGGCGGGTGGGGGGGGGAAGGAATTATGAGGTTAAAATCCAGGGTCAAAAACAAAACAAAAGAAAAATCCAGGGTCAGTGAGACCTACCCAAACCATCCTAATTAAAGATATGACCCCTTCCCCCAACATTCTCCATCTCCTCCTACATGGCCCAATTTGTTTTCATTTTTTTATATATCCTTTTTTTTAAATTTTTTAATTTTGTATAGGATATACAAAGGCCTCGTGTGCTGCAGTCCACGGGGTTGCAAAAAGTCAGACACAAAGGAGCTACTGAACAATAACAACAACATAGGGATATAGCCGATTAACAGTGTTGTGATGGTTTCAGAAGAAGAGCAAAGGGACTCAGCCGTACATACACACGCATCCATTCTCCCCCAGACTTCCCTCCCATCCAGGCTGCCACGTAACACTGAGCAGCGTTCTGTGTGCTGTGTGGGTCCTTGTCGGTCATCTGTTTGAAGTACAGCAGTGTGGACATGTCCATTTGTTTTCATATCACTTGTGATTTACTATGTTCGTGTACTAACACTAGGTAATTTACTGATCTGGTATAGTCTTTATCTTTCTGCTCTAACGTAAGCAGGAATTTTTCAGTATTATTTTGCAGTTTCCTCAGTGCCTGAAACAATGTCTGGCATAAGACGGTCATTCTTGAATGACCGAATGTCATGAGATTTAACAAGGCCCTTCACGGCGAGGTTGGTGCTTCTCTTGTGGCTCAGCTGGTAAAGAATCCACCTGCAATGTGGGAGACCTGGGTTTGATCCCTGGGTTGGGAAGAGTCCCCTGGAGAAGGGAAAGGCTACCCACTCCAGTATTCTGGCCTGGAGAATTCCATGGACTGTATAGTCCATGGTGTCACAAAGAGTTGGACACGACTGAGCGACTTTCACTTTCACTTTCATGGTGAGGTTAAGTTGAAGTGGGACATACACACATGTAATTTGGCTTAGCTGCAGAAAGGGAAGGAAGACTCAAACATCTCGACAGATTCAGAGTTGACTATTCTGGAGGAAGAGTAGACTCAGGGAGAACACATGTAGAGTAAAAGGAGATACTTGGTTTTAGAAATATCATTTGAAATGAAGATAAAATATCCAGGTGGAGATATTCAGCAATACACTGAAAACCTACAGCCTGGGTTTAGCTCAAACATTCAGAATTGAAGTCCCAGGATGAAGACAAGTGCCTAAGGGTAAGAAGATGGAAAGTCATTCAATGGGCAACAAAATTTTGGTGGAACAGAGAAATAATCATTTTACTCCTCACAATCTTTCCCTCTTCATAACTATCCTATCTTCCAAGCAATAGCTAAAACACATGGAAAATGATGTTGTTGTGCTCAGACAATCGTGCCGACCAGGGTCCTCTGTCCATGAGATTTTCCAAGCAAGAATACTGGAGTGAGTTGCCATCTTCTACTCCAGGGGATCTTCCTGACGCAAGGATTGAACCCAAGTCTCTTACATCTCCTGCAGTGGCAGGCAGATTCTTTACCACTAGCGCCACCTGGAAAGCCCATGGATAATGATAATATTGGGGTTTCCCTGCTAACTCAGCTTGTAAAGAATTCACCAGCAATGCAGGAAACCCCAGTTCAATTCCTGGGTCCAGAAGGTCCCCTGGAGCAGGGATAGGCTACCCACTCCAGTATCCTTGGGGTCTTCCCTGGCGGCTCAGATTGTAAAGGATCTGCCTGAAATGCAGGAGACCTGGGTTCAGTCCCTGGGTTGGGAAGAGCCCCTGGAAATAAGGCATGGTAACCCACTCCAGTATTCTTGCCTGGAGCATCCCCATGGACAGAGGACCCTGGCGGGCTACAGTCCATGGGGTCTCAAAGAGTCAGATGGACACAGGAGCCTGGCAGACTACAGTCCATGGGATCTCAAAGAGTCAGACGTGATTGAGCGACTAAGCATGCAGCACAATGATAATACTTGGCAAAAATCTGAGTCAAAGAAAGCAAATACTAGATGACCCAAAGTGTCTACAATTCGAACTTTCAATAAATAACCATTACTTGATTTTCAATTGCTTTTCTACATGTTTGCTTTTGAATTTCATCTAAATTAGATATTATGACATTTACTAGAAAATAAGAACAGTTAAGTTGGTACAGAGCTCATGCTTCCTCCTATCTCATCATCAAGTGGGAACCTACCCAGTGACCCCAACATGACTGTGGTAAAAATCAATTTTCCAATCCACATACAAAACAAAAAAGTATGTTCTTATATTTCTGGTATGTTTTTCCAATTTTCATAAAACATTGACTGGAATGACAGTAAAACACTGTACATAGCCCCATATTTTTCTATCCCCATTAGAGTAATATGGGACATATTATACTTCTTAAAAATTCAAATAAGATCAGTTTAAAAGTATTTTTGGAGGCTAATTGTTATATAAAACTTATATATTCACAGACTTTCTAAAATTGATAGACTGTAAGAATCTGAACCTCTAGAGAGTTTTAGAATATTTCAAACATTTTAACAAGTATTAAAAAAAAAAACTAAACAGTTTTCTTGTAGATAACCAAAATATAAACAATGATTTCCCTGGTTTACTTTTTATAATACACTTCAATAAAGTGTGGATAATTCAGTATAATTATCTGAAGTGATTATTTAGAACCTAAGATAGAAAATAAGGTAAAATTAAAGTTTTCAATTTACAAAATTCTCATTTTCAGAAGTTCATTTACAAGTCACTTATTTTGAACATTTGGTGTATGACTCCATGGGGGGAAAAATATACATAATGGTTGTTTTAATTTTTTTTTTTAATGTTGGCCTTCAAAAAATGCTTAACCATCAATTATTATTGAAATATTTTAATAAAATGTTTTAAAGGCATTATTTTTACGTTAAATAGGTTATTTTTTATTTTTTAATTAATTATTTTTATTGGGGAATAGTTCCTTTACAATGTTGTGCTCGTTTCTGCTGTACAATGATGTGACTCAGCTATACACACACATAATCCCCATTCTTGTACAAAGAGAAAATACAGTAGTACAAAAGAGTATAACATTTTAAATACTTTGAGAATACTGGTCTCCTAAGAAAATAGGTCAGTGTCATCATCAAGGACATGGAGTCTAAAGGTTAGGGTTCAGATCCATTGTTTGTCAGCTGTGTTACCCAAGGCAATTTACTCAGTTTCTGTGTTTCATTTTTTCATCTATAAAATGAAAATAATAATAGGACATTCTTCATAGTTTCCTTAAAGAATTTTAATGTCTTATATTTAATGGAAAGCACTTGAAACCTTTTCCTCATTCACAGTAGACTCAAAAGAGTCATAATATTATTATTCTGCCTGTATTTTTGTGTAATGAAATGCACAAATTAATAAAAGATAGATGCTGCTAGAATGAAAATATGGTGAAAGCTAACACTTATCTTTCAAGCCAATTCTATGGAAGCCAAGAGATACCCAAATGAAAATACATGCACCAGCGTGCTGCTTAGAAATTTTGTGCAATCTTATGAAACTCTGAAATAGAAAGCAAAGCAAGAAAAAAGCATATTTTTTAAAACATTCCAATTTTAGACGTACAAGCTTTATTCCAAAGAAAGCAGGCTTTTAAATATGCATTAAATTATCTCACCATGTCTTCAGGGTCAAACTGTTCTTCTGATTATGTATTAGAATATGCTTTATCTTAAACATCTCTGAGCTTTAAGAACAAAAAGAAGCCTCAGTAGCATTATAAAAAGACCATATCCAAAGACAAGTTAAAAATCAGGGAGATAAGCCTGTATATAGAAGCTCTACCAAACTAACACTAAAATTACAGGCTTTTAACACTTAAAAAAAAAAATGCTCTTCTGGTTGGTAGTGGTTTAGTCACTAAGTCATGTTCAACTCTTGGGACCCCACGGACTGTAGCCCTCCAGGCTCCTCTGTCCATGGGATTCCCCAAGAAAGAATACGGAAGTGCGTTGCCATTTCCTTCTCTATGGCATCTTCCCCACCCCGGGATCGAACTCATGTCTCCTTCATTGCAGGCTGATTCTTTAACACCGAACCACCAGGGAAGCTCACTAAAATTAAAGGCTTTTAACACTTAAAATTTTTTTTTAAAAAAGTCTTTCTATTTCTGTCAAAATAAAGGAAAAGAAAAGAAAGACTTCTAACATTAGGGAGATTTTCATCTTTTAAGATTTGATCTATTAAAAATATGTTCATTCTTCAATTTAAAATAAAAACAGAAAAAGAGATCAAGACAGTTTCTCTGACATCACAGACCTCGGAGGTTAGTTGTTGTAGTTTAGTTGCTAACGCTGTTCAGTCACTCAGTCATGTCTGACTCTGCGACCCCAAACACAGACTTCCCTGTCCTTCACTATATCCCTGAGTTTGCTCAAACTCATGTCCATTGCGTCGGTGATGCCATCCAACCATCTCATCCTCTGTCGTCCCCTTCTCCTCCTGCCCTCAATCTTTCCCAGCATCAGGGTCCTTTCTAATGAGTCAGCTCTTAACATAAGGTGGCCAAAGTATTGGAGCTTCAGCTTCAACATCAGTCCTTCCAAAGAATATTCAGTACTGATTTCCGTTAGGATGGACTGGTTTGATCTCCTTGCAGTACAAGGGACTCTTAAGTCTTCTCCGACACCACAGTTCAAAAGCATCGATCTTAAGCTCTAAATTGGAATTAGTGACAAATGTAGAGGTACTCTGAGAGAGTCCCTTCTTTTCCTTTCTCCAGTCTTTTTTTTAAGAAAAAGAAAAAACTAACTTGTGCTCCTTTATTATTAATATGGGGCTTCCCAGGTGGTGCTAGTGGTCAAGAAGTGGCCTGCCAATGCAGGAGACTTAAGAGAGGCAGGTACCACCCCTGAGTCGGGAAAATCCCCTGAAGGAGGGCACAGCAACCCACTCCAGTGTTCTTGCCTGGAGATTCCCATGGACAGAGAAGCCTGGAGGGCTACAGTTCACAGGATCACAAAGAGCCGGAAAAGACTGAAGCGATCTAGCCGCAGCAGGATTAACACATTGTGACTACCTGCTGTCTTCTACATGGCCAGATGGTGGCGCTGTGGTACCATTTGTCGAGATTTTAGCGTCGTTGATTCAGTCCTGTATCAGCAATAGTGTTTTGTTTATACTCTCAAGCACTCTTTCAAAAACGTTATTTTAAATGTATTTTATTCTTCTTGTTAGCGGTAGGTGAGGCTGACATTTAAATCATTGGTTATTTTATTTTTTACTCTCTTTACAAGGAAGTTTCCAAAACCTCTATGTTAGAGCTGACATAGTGTACTTTCCAAAACATTGACACTAGGTGGTCTTAGGGTATATTGTTTTTCTCTTAGTTCATGAAAATAAAAATGAAAAGAAATGAGTGTATTTTATCCACAGTATTTTCAGATATCCATAGTGTATTTAAAACCTTACAACACCTCCTAACAACATACTGCCCAAATCTTCAGAAAAAAACACAGGCTTTGCTCGGCAAAAGTGAACAATTTTAGTTCAATACTCTTTCTAACCTCTCAGTGTTTGGTGAGAAAACTTGTTCCTGCTGATGGTGATGTTATGTGATGGACACATCCTTGCCTATAAGTGTTCCTAACAGCTGACCCCATTGATCACATTAAACAATCTTTCTGTAAGTTTGGGTTCCATCTGACATCCCAAGGATGAAAGGGGAAAACTGTTTTCACTTTCTTCCCCATCAACACTTCTATCAATATTCTTCTCCTTTTACCTTTGCCCCACCCCAGGACAAAAATCATGCTGGGCAGCCCTACCTTACCCCTTCCACACACACACCCCTCTTGATGCTGAATAAAGTGACCCTCAGAACAGCAGAAATCAATGCAGCCATTTCTACAGATCGAAGTAGTCATATTGCAGGTGAAAAACAAAGCCCAAGAAGGAAAGCACAGCAGAAAAAAGCAATACACTCTTTTAGAATTGATATAACAGGGGCAATTGTGACCCACGCAATCTTAGTGAACGGGCAAGGGGAGGAGAGGATTAACAGAGCTCCCTACCAGTGCCCCACTGGAGAAGCCACTTCTCCATCCTCTGCCCCATCTCCTCTTCCAGGGAAGCCCTTCAAAGCACTGGACTTCCGGTTTCATAGATTTTTTTTCCCCACCTCTTATAGGTAAATTGTGAAGCAAGGTATATGTAATTTAGCTATCAGTTCAGTTCAGTCGCTCAGTCGTGTCCGACTCTTTGAGACCCCATGAATTGCAGCACACCAGGCCTCCCTGTCCATCACCAACTCCCGGAGTTTACTCAAACTCATGTCCATCGAGTCGGTGAAGCCATCCAGCCATCTCATCCTCTGTCGTCCCCTTCTCCTCCTGCCCCCAATCCCTCCCAGCATCAGGGTCTTTTCCAATGAAAATACTCTTCGCATGAGGTGGCCAAAGTATTGGAGTTTCAGCTTCAGCATCAGTCCTTCCAATGAACACCCAGGGCTGATCTCCTTTAGGATGGACTGGTTGAATCTCCTTGCAGTCCAAGGAACTCTCAAGAGTCTTCTCCAACACCACAGTTCAAAAGCATCAATTCTTCAGTGCTCAGCTTTCTTCACAGTCCAACTCTCCCATCCATACATGACCACTGGAAAAACCATAGCTTTTGACTAGACAGACCTTTGTTGGCAAAGTAATGTCTCTGCTTTTTAATATGCTATCTAGGTTGGTCATAACTTTCCTTCCAAGGAGTAAGCATCTTTTAATTTCATGGCTGCAATCACCATCTGCAGTGATTTTGGAGCCCCAAAAATAAAGTCAGCCACTGTTTCCACTGTTTCCCTATCTATTTGCCATGAAGTGATGGGACCAGATGTCATGATCTTAGTTTTCTGAATGTTGAGATTTAAGCCAAGTTTTTCACTCTCCTCCTCTACTTTCATCAAGAGGCTCTTTAGTTCCTCTTCACTTTCTGCCATAAGGGTGGTGTCTTCTGCATATCTGAGGTTATTGATATTTCTCCCTGCAATCTTGATTCTAGCTTGTGCTTCTTCCATCCCAGCATTTCTCATGATGTACTCTGCATATAAGTTAAATAAGCAGGGTGACAATATACAGCCTTGATGTACTCCTTTTCCTATTTGGAACCAGTCTGTTGTTCCATGTCCAGTTCTAATTGTTGCTTCCTAACTTGCATACAAGTTTCTCAAGAGACAGATCAGATGGTCTGGTATTCTATAGTCTTCTATAATTACTGTTTTAACCTTTTTTTCCCTATGGAAATTATATTATTTTCCAAATAAAATCTTATGCTGATTTCCAATATACCAAAAAAAAAAAATCAAAGCGGTATTTTAGACATATTTTGCAACTTAAAATTTGTGAAATTTACTTATTAAAAGGCAATAAAAGGAAACTGGTCAACTGTTCTAGACCAAAGTCTAAGCATTCAGCTTATTTTGATGAAAAGATGGACCACATGCAAAAGTAATATAAGAAAGCTTCTACACCACAGAATGTGAAAGAAGCTATTCCTAACCTGTTTTGATCATGCCTTATTTCCCTGTGAGACCAAAAAAACTACAGCTGGAGTAACTGGATTCTATTTTAATAATAAAAATAAAGACATTCATCTGTAACACATGTTAAAAGCCATTGTTCTAAAACAATGCCCTGACATTTTTTTCTCCTGAATTCCATTTTGTTAAGCAACTTCAGATTTTGCCTATATGTCGAGTTGGTCATAAATGAGACAGAATATTTTCCAACTTGGCTCAGTGGAAATTTCAACCACTATTGATGATTGTCTATAACTTAACGTGCCTTTTCTATTTCTACTATCCTAGTTCTAATCATCTTCTGGAATCATAACATTGAGGTGCACTTAAAAACAAATGATTTGAGAGACCATTTTTCCAAATTCCATAATGCTACTGAGTACTTCTGTGAACAGGACATATAATTCAAAAAAGAATTTTCTAAAAAAAAAAAAAAAAAGAATTTTCTGATGAACAATGAGATGGGGCTGAACCTCAAAGCTTTAGAAACTCGAAGGATGCAGGAAAAAGGAAGGCAAATATGATGAACACCATCTCTCCTCAGCACACTTTGCTCACCCAGTTTTCTCATCTTGGCTCTCCTCCAGAGCTTTTAAAATCAAAAGGGGAAAAAGAGTTGGGAAAAGGGGAAATACCAAGAATCCTGCCTTTTGTCAGGAACCAGTTCTGGTTCTCATTCTACACTAATGTGGAATTCTCTTTAACAGATAAAGGCTTTCTGATTTTTCCCATCTACAGAAAAATAATATAATTTACCTGCTTGCAGATTTTCCTTAGGGAGGCTGTCAATGAAATGATAGAATATAACTTGTTTCCCTCATAAATGCCTCGCCAAACTATAAAGTCAAACTCCTAACAGAAATTGTATCAGGGTGTCCCTAACCTCAAGCATGAACGTTAGGTTCCTTTTTACATGGCAGTGATACGTCTGCGGAGTTTTATTTCCAGGGAGACAGGGCAGGATTTGCTGCTATGCAGACTGAATAATGTTGGAAGCCAACATCATGTCACATTTTGTGTGCACTTTCCAA
The DNA here is from genome assembly GCF_019320065.1 of Cervus canadensis. NCBI lineage: Eukaryota > Metazoa > Chordata > Mammalia > Artiodactyla > Cervidae > Cervus > Cervus canadensis. The sequence continues at coordinate 33,491,302 of NC_057404.1, forward strand.
AGATTAATCCAAGCGTTACAAATGGGACACAGACTGCCATTGTCCCAGGGACACTTTAATAACCCACACCTACAATATTCAACCTGTTGTTTGCATAGGGACAACTTTGGGACACAAAAACCCACCAGAACGACTTGGGGACAGGAGCCATGGAGAGGCAGAGACCCAGGCGCCACGCACCTCCACAATTCACCCTTCGTGGCAAATGAGTCTGTTTGGAGTTTATTTATGCTTGAGGATGGGGGTCGTGCAGCTCACTTTCTTCAAAGCACCTCGACAAGCATGTCTTAAATGTGTTGCTCGCTAACGCGGTTTCTTCCTTGCCTTTTAATTTTGGCAGGCTTTGCCAACTTGCGGATAATTTTTGTTTTGTTTTGCATCATGCAGCTCAAATTAAGTAACGTGGCACACTCCCTCAGCATTTAAATTGTGCTTGGCCCGTTTCTTCTTTTATTTTTTCTCCCCATCCCCCTCCTTTCCTTACAAGTCCCAGCATCTGTTGTTCTACTAGGATATTCTTTGAGAATGGAAGTCAGTTCAGTCACTGTCCTGTCCGACTCTTCACAACCCCATGGACCGCAGCACAACTTGGGAGAAAACTTCAGTAGGAAAAGATTGTGAGGTGGACAAGAAGAACTAGTAATTTCCATGGTTCCTGATTCATCATCTTTAAGTACTCTCATAAAATATCCCACTATTATTACAATCTTGTTTACTTTAGAAAAGATTCTAACAACCCAGTAGATCAGAATTCATTGAATTTATAATATCGGTAACATATTTTTCATAGAAGGCAGTTTTGATATGGAGAGACATAGTTAAGATTATAATGAGCAGAATCATAAATAGTTATGATACATTTAATCCTAGACATTTTGAACAGTATCATGAAAATAACTTTTTTCTTCTCATAATACAGTACTACTTTAGCATACGGTAGCATGTCTGTAACAGATGAAAAACTTCAAAACCAAGAGAAATTTTTGAAGAAAAATGCTTTAGGGAAATGGTACTATGGCTAAATGATTTATATGTGTATATAGTACATATACACTTTTCAGAAGGAAACCATATGCAATATATTTAATTTCCACTTTAATTACAGGTTTCCATTATGTGAAAAATGACAAGAGAAAGAAGACAGAATCTGAAAGGTAGCTGCACAAGGATTTTTGCTAAAGGATTTCCTCCTGTAATTTAAACTTAAACTTGACACTTATTCAAATAAGTATCAATAAATCTGCAATAACATAACATTTCGAATTTACCTTTAGTGCTTGATATAATTTTTTTAATTAAAATTACTGCATTTCTTTAATATTTTTATTACCTTTCTTAAAACCAGGTGAGTAGGTACAGACTTCTTTTCGACCTCTGTAAATATTACTAACTTTGAGATATGAAAATAATACGATTCACATAGGAATAGGAGTACGGTGTCCCCCACTGCAAGTCTCAAATATTAAAGGCAGGAGTTCACGTGAAATCGTATATAGATTGTTTCACCTTTATACGCTTAGTTTCAGGAGATAATGTGAAAACATCTGGCTGGGAAAAGCCTTAAAGGAGCGTGTTTGAGTTTGCTCGGGGTCTCCCAAGGCTGGAATAAAGCTGCGGACTGGGCGGCACTCCTTTCCGGAGCCAGGGTTCCCTCCCAAGTTCCCTTGTTCGGAGAATCAGTTCTTACTGCCCCAGTTCCTTTCTACTCAGCCACGCTTACGGGTTCCCTCTGACTTCTGGAGGCGCCTGGTCCCTTTTAAGGGCTCGCCTGATCAGGTCAGTCCTCACCAGGTCATCCGACGTTGGACTGCCTCTAAGTTATCTGACCAGGACCCACAGGAGGGACAGCCCGTCCATCACAGTCACAGGTCCCGCCTACACGCGGGAGGAGGAAGATACGGAACTCACAGCCGCCTGTGGGGTCTGTGAAGGCCATCCAAGAATTCTGCTGGTCACACCACTAGATACAGGTAGTGAAAGAGTTTTGAAAGACATAAAGTCAAGGATAGAGTAGGGAGGAACGTATTTAGATAGACTGGTAGATAGAGTGGTCAGAAAAGGCCTCCCTGGGCAGTAACATTTGATCTGAGACTTGTAGGGCAATGAAGGAGCCTTCGAGGGCATGCACTTGGAAAAGGTTGTTGTCCTACTCAAAAGTCACTACGTCTGTCCTACTCTTTGTGACCCCATGGGCTGCAGCGTGCCAGGCTCCCCTGTCCTTCACTCTCTCCTGGAGTTTGCTCAAACTCACATCCATTGAGTCAGTGATGCCATCCAACCATCTCATCCTCTGTCCCCCCTTCTCCTCTTGTCATCAATCTTTCCCAGAATCGGGGTCTTTCCTAAGGAGTCAGTTCTTCGCATCAGGTGGCTGAAATATTGGAGCTTCAGCTTCAGCATCTGTCCTTCCAATGAATATTCAGGATAGATTTCCTTTAGGATTGACTGTTTTTATCTCCTTGCAGTCCAAGAGACTCTCAAGAGTCTTCTTCAGCACCATAGTTCAAAAGCAATTCTTTTGCACTCAACCTTCTTTATGGTCCAACTCTCACATCCATTTACAACTACTGAAAAACCATAGCTTTGATTATATAGAACTTTTTCAGCAAAGTGATATCTCTGCTCTTTAATATGTTGTCTGGATTTGTCCGGCTCTTCCAGTGAGCAAGTGTCTGTCAATTTCATGGCTGCAGTTACCATCCACATTGATTTTGGAGCCCAAGAAAATGAAATCTGGCACTGTTTCCACTTTTTCCCCATCTGTTTGCCATGAAGTGACAGGACCGGATGCCATGAATGTTGAATTTTAAGCCAACTTTTTCACTCTCCTCTTTTACCTTCTTCATCAAGAGTCTCTTTAGTTCCTCTTCACCTTCTGCCAATAAAGTGGTATCATCTGCATATCTGAGGTTATTGATATTCCTCCCAGCAATCTTGGGTCCCCTATGTGATGCATACATGTGGAATCTAGAAAAATGATACAGGTGAGCCCGTCTGCAGGGCAGGAGTAGAGACGCAGATGTCAACAATGGACAAGTGGACATGGAGGGACTGGGGAGAGAAGGGAGGGTGAGATGAACTGAAGAATAGCATTGGCATATATACACTACCGTGTGTAAAATCAAGTGCGTACTGCTATGTAACACAGGACGCTCAGCTCAGTGATGACCTAGATGTGTGGGATGGGGGTGTGTGTGGAAGGGAGGCTCAGAAGGGAGAGGATATATGTACACATATAGCTGGTTCACTTCCTTGTACAGCAAAAACTAATACCACACTAAAAGTAACTCTACTGTGGTTTTTAAAGGGTATGTGTTGCCACTCAGATTCAATGAATTATTATTATATTGTTATAATTCCACTTATATGTCAAAGGACATACTATTTTTTTGAGATTTTTATAACAAAAAAGCTTCCCTACTTCCAATGCATAGTTTTCAGCAAAACATCTCTTTCTAGAAGTTTTAATGTAAAGAGTTCATCCAAGTCAGAAAGCCTGTGATACAGCTGAGCTGTGAGCTGCCTTTCCTAGAAGCCCTGCAGAGAAATGTCTTGGTAGCTATAGGTGGGAAGACGCAAAGGTGATTTGCCCTTGGAAAGATGCAAAGAAAGTCCCCTACAAGTTAGCGATTATAATTTTACGATAGCGGTAATGTGTCAAAAACACTTGTTCACTATTTCAAAAAGCACTGTGGTAAGATACTTTGGAAATACCAATTTATGTTCTACTTTCTGCAATTTTCCCTTCCTCCTGACTCCAAGCTCAGAGCCAAGCCCTTTATATTTCTTTGCAAACTGGAGAGCAGGTGCTTTTTCTGCCTTTGGTACAAACTTAAAGTTATCAGAGAGATGATGTTAAGAGGTCTGGAGAGGCAGAGATGCCAGGGAGTTGCTCCAAAAGCATTAAGAAAGGGACCAAAAATTTCCCCAGAATACCAAAAGGGAGAAGAGATGGGTTGAGGTGAGGGAGCCATCAGTGAAAGAGGCTCTGAGCAGAGGCTCCATCATGTGGGACCACAGTCTTTCCAAATAACCCTACTTCTAAGGCAAGGACAGAAACAGCAGAGCATTTGGACATGACAGGGCCCCTGTCCTCAGCCTGAGACATCTTGTTAGAAAACCAGTGTGGACCCATGGCTAGAGGAACCCCCTACACCCAGTGGCTATGCTTACAGGCCCAGGACCATGGTGCAGACTCGGTGAGGAGAGCCTCAGGACTGACTGATTGGACCCCACATGCGTGCTGCTAAGTCGCTTCAGTCATGTCTGACTCTTCGGGACCCCATGGACTGTAGCCCGCTGCTATTCTGTCCATGGGATTCTCCAGGCGGGAGTACTGGAGGGGGCTCCCATTTCCTCTCCGGGGGATCTTCCTGACCCAAGGATGGAACCCGTGTCTCTTATGCCTCCTGCATTGGCAGGTGGGTTCTTTACCACTAGCGCCAGCTGGGAAGCCCCTGGACTCCCCAGGTCAAGTTTAAACCATGTATAGACCATGTGTTGTGCACATGATATGGAGTATTTAGGCATCAATTGCATCAGGAAACCGCCAGCAAATTCTGTCCTCATTAAGCTACATTCAAGAAGCAGAATTGCTCTTACTGACAATGTAGAATAAGTTTTCTTAAAGTGGTTTGAAGTATTTCTATACCTTAGAGAGTTCAGTCTTCCTCTGTCTTCTCAAATCCCACCTCCTACACTCTTAATGGACTGAAGTGTAGAAGAGAGAGCTGAACCTGTTAGCTGGATCCTGGGTTTATTCTTGCAGCAACCATTCACTGAACATTCTTTTATCACCCAAGCATCCTGGGCTTATGAAGATTAATAACAACAGCTCCTGATTTTTACCTGAGAGAGGAGAAAAGAACAACAAAGAAAAACAGGTTACAGGCAATGTGCACAGTGGTTACTCACCAAGCTCAGAAGTCAGAAAATAGGAGGAGTTCAGATCTCAGTTCTTCCACTGCTTAACCTTTGGATCTTGGCCAAACCACTTGATGATCCTCAGACTCTGTTATTTCGCCCGTTAAATAGTTTATACAATCATTAGGATCTACTGAGATTCCTGTCTCATAGTGTTCTTGGATCTATGAGATTATGTTTATAAAAGTTTGTTATTCTAAATGAACCATTGCAATGCAATGTCTTAAGTACTGCGGTATTGTATTTCTGTGATTCTCCATCAATCCTTCATCTTCATTAAGTCCTACTGTGGTACTATATCTGAGTGATGAAACTCATGTAAACTCCCCAAGACTGCCTCCTTTCTAAAATAAGAGTTTGGAATATTGATTGATGATCCTTAACATCTTTTAAAAAATGGTAGTGAGCCCAAGGGGAAACTGTACAGAACATCAGCCCATTGTTCTTTTAGGAAAATATTTAGATAATATCCACATAGACTTGGGGGGGGTAGAATAGAAACAAAAGAGTAGAAAATAGTCAATCAAGCCAAGTAACTTTTAAATAAATAAATATTTGGAAACTAGCTAATAACTAAAATTTTTTTAAAATGAATCATTTCACAATTCTAGTAGTACAATAGAGATGGTATGATTATCTGGTAACCTTAATCAATAAAAGTAACTAAGTATGATTTGGGTTGCTGTGGTGTCTCCAGAATACCTGTTAACTCTTTATTGTAATTAAGTTTAATTTAAAGTCCGATTGAATTCAGTCAACTAATTTCTAATCAGTTGTTATGTCTTGCTTTTGTTTCAAAAGAAAAATTCACAGGTGTCTCTTTTTCCAAGTGGTTTCTATAAACATGGCTGGAAAAATGTTCAGTGAGACACTAAGGAAGTCTTATTTTAGTCATCAGTCAAATAAACAGAAACATTGCTAAGGCTGGAACTCGTCAGTCCATCTGAAAAGGCTCAATTTCTCTTAAATTCTGCATAATTTTTAAAAGTAAAAAGCACTTGTATTTCCTGGTTTGGGGTTAATAAACAGTACGCATGAGTCAGATACCTGGCACACCAGACTTCTATGCCATTTGTAGGTCAAATACCACCCCTGCAGAAAAGCAGGAGAGGCAGAAAACAACTGCAACTATGGAAAAACAGGATTTCTAGCACCATTAAAACATATGACGTGACAACTGATGCACTGTGCCACAGCAGTGATCCTGAGTAACTGGGGCCGCTGTGTGCCGCTCCTTCAAAACCTGTGGCTTTCCATGACCTTTATAAACCGGAGGAGGACATTACATGGCCTTTTATATGCAGTCACTGCCGTAAAGCTGGAAAGTGTTGCAATGTCCATTATGCATCTGTGTACCTTATCAAATTTAGGATCAAATACTTTGGAAGCATCCAGTTTCTAGAAATGCTATCCAACAATAAGTAAAGGTGCAGAATTAGTATATGTGCATCAGAAAGATAGGAGTCCTTCTTTTGCACTCTTCTATGTATTGTTGTATTGTATTTTAAGATTTGGTTTTGGTTTAAATAAAACAGCCCCCTTAAACTTTCCTGGTAATATTTAAACATGTTTCGTGAGTCTCCAGTATGTACTATTATCAAAAAATGTTTATGCTATTTATAGATATTTATACAAATATTTACAAATAGTAACTCAGATACATGTGGAAAACACTCAAGAGATATTGTGGTTATAAAAGTTATTTTATAGTATTCCCAATTTGTTAAAATTATCCTCCCATATTATTGTTAAAAGTTTGCATTTTATTAATGTATGAATAACTGAATCATTTCAGAAATCACTTGCTCTCTTTCTTTAAAGCTGTGGATATAAAGACCAAAGTTAAAAGAAACTGTGGCAATTAGTTGGTTGATTTTTGCCATTTAAGTATAAAATATGTTGGAAAATGCTGAATGAATTCAGTGATATCACTATTTTCCTAGAAATCAGTAGATAATGTCATTAGCACACACATAAACAGTGTTCAATACATTTATTAAACTGAATCTAATTTAGTTGAAAATAATCAACTGTTTGCTGGTCAGCTTTTTCCTAAATCTATTATTCAGTTAGTAGCATTCTGTTTTTCAGTAGGCGAATGAATTCCTTTATACAGAAGTAAACAATACACCTAATTAATGTAGATTGGTTTTCTAAATGAATAAATTACCAATTTTATAGATAAGTTTGCTTTTCCAACTGTTTTGATTTTATAAATAAAAGGCTTCTTTTAGAAACTTGAGTAAAGTTGAATTTAACTATTATTTGAAGGTCTTAAGTTGATAAGTTGGTATATGTGTAAATTTAAACTGCACTGTTTTTCCTTATTTTCTGTTTTTTTTTTTTATTTTCAGTTCCAAGTTCTAATTCAGTGACATAGTCCTGAAAGATTTGCCACATAAAGTATAATATGTGAGTAAACAGAGATATTTTAAATAAAACATAACACAATTTACTTAAATAGTCTTAATCTATGAAAATAGAAATACTGATATAGCATATAAAATAATTAACTTCTATCTAGATTTTCTGTTACTAATAGAGATGGTGCCTTCTAACCAGTTTCACAATACTTAACAGCAGCATTTCGCTCAACTTCATAAATAAATAAATAGGAAGTTAAAGCACTGCACTTTCTCACATCATCTTATAATAGGACCACGGGCCATGGGAAAAATTGCAGACACACTGATGCCATAACTGCAGTGAAAAAAGATAATTTATAATTATAGCGGGAATTTGGTTAAACGAGCAAATGTGCAAATGCATATAGACACATTTCAAGTTAAATTACTTTCATGGGCTCAATCCAGGTTTAAAATCTCACCAAATGCCTACTTGGCATTTAAATTTCATTGTACATGTTCCTTTAATACAATCGTCTGTGTAGGCTGTATTGGCTGTTTGCGTTCTTCTTCTGTATTCTGATGCTGTTTTGGAGAGAGAAAACCTAGCTTCTGGGCCCGAATCTTTCTATTACACAGTGACTGTTTGAGACCTCTGTGCTGATGTTTCCGATTCCTGGGAAGTTCTCTTTGCCACAGGGCGTGCCCTGAAACACATCAAAAGAACAAAGTTCTACAAAAGAAAAAAGAAACTCAAGTAGGCTTGAACATACAAAGAGAGCAAGAAAGAGATGAGAAAGGGGCCAGGCAGAGTGCTGAATACAAAATGAGTTCAACCAGCCCCAGGAGCTCTTCATCACTTACATTTATCTTATTCCGGGAGAGGGGCGTCAAAACCAGCCCTGACATAAACCACCCACTGCCATTGACTTTGACTGTGTGTGTGTGTGTGTGTGTGTGCGCGCGCGCGTGCACTGTGTATTGTACATAAAAAGGAATAGATTTCATGAAGTATCACTGTTACCTCACAAGAATTTTTTTAAAAACACTTAAAAACACAAATTACTAAAGTCCTGCAGAAATAAATTTAACATGGTTTTCACTTAAATAATCTATAATGTTTTTATCGAAATCTTCTAATTGTGCATTGCTTTAACATCTTTGCTGCAGTATTTATACTGTACACCTTCTGTACTTGTTATAAAGCATGTGAGATTTTCCATTCCTACTTGGAATATTTCGTACATGTTTAATATTTCAGGGTCAAAACTCTCAGTTAAATCTCTGCAACAAGATAGATTCTATATGATAAATAAAAAAACAAAGTGTAAATGGCCTGAAAAAGGAAGGAAATAAAAGAAACATTTCCTGAGCCTATGCTAATTCCATCTTTGAAATTAATGTCCCTAAATTCTGACTCTCAGTGTCCTTCAAAAGCATTTCCAATTAATAAATCTTTCCAACAAATTTTACTATCCCACTGGAATCATGATCTTAAATGTTTGCACAAATTTTCTGTAGATAGAAAGTGAAATGTCAGGTCTGACAGCACTTAGTCCTGCAACGGAACATCATTTAAATTTTGCTGGTTCAGAGGTAAGTAAATTAACAGTGAATGGGAAGAGATAAACTTCGAAAAGAGAGAGAGAGAGGGAGAGAAAGTACTATCAAAAAGGCTTTTCTTATTAGCAAGATTTAGAAATATTACATAAGGGGCACATTTAGAACTCAGTATGCGTTTTTGTTATCAAGAATGACTATTATAAACAGTAGGCTCAAGCCTGTTTCTGATACACAAGAAGTTATAATCTAACATGCTGATGTCAGTTTCCTAATACAAATCAATTGAATAGTAGTGTGTGTCTATCAATATTATGATATTTTATTTTGTGCTTACCTGAGACTTTCTAATTTCTCCTTGAGTGGTTCTAGATGACTTGTTTGCTACCACTATAGTATAATAATTATTATGTGTTGCTTTTGTTAATTGATATTCATTATAAAAACTAAACTTTTTTTAAAAGATGTTTCAAAAGGTCATAAGCACATGTAGGTGTCAGGTTTTCTTAGGGGCAATGCCAAGCGTGGTTCCCACATGGTCTTACTTGAACAAAGGGTTTCAGTCAGCCAGCAGTCTGGAATGAAAAGGTAGAGTCCCCGAGTCCTGTTTACATGTAGCAGAATGTGCAGCCAGAACTTCAGTGGTGTTTTTTTCAGCTCATTCATAGATGCCTTCTCTGTTCCAGTTTTCTTCCATTTTCTTAAGAAAATAAAATCATTCAAAATTTCAAACAGCTTGGAGTTTGAGGCAATTGTGTGCTTCTCCAATACACCAATAATATCAAAATAAAATTATAAGATTCCCTTCTCATTTCAACAATGAATTACCCAGAAAGACTGTCTTGAGATAGAGCTCGAGCAAGAGAGAGAAAAACAGAAGTGACAACGAAAAATTAAACAGGAGTTACAATTCTGAAAGTTGATAGTCCTGATCCAATTTTTTTTCTGCCTTTAAAAATCAGCCCTATCTCAAATATGCCACTCAAATTTACCATCTGATTTTATGTGGTTGAATTTTGGTTTTGCATACCTTGTTTGTGGTTAGCATTTAAACCACAGCAAAGTGTAAATACAATAGTGGGATGGACACTTTCCTGAAGATTAAAAACCAAAACAGCATAAAACTCTACACCAGGGATTGAGTGTGATATCTCCAAGGCAAACAGTCATTAGAGCTTCAGTGAGTTGGTCAAGGTGAAAAGGAAGATAAGCACCGCACAGCCTCAGCGTGACCCTGAGAATCCTACAGTTCAAACAATTTACCTTTAACTGCAGGCTTTATAAGTTGGAGCTCAGGCTGGTCCACCATGACGCCCCTGGATGCGATGGCCCCCTGAGCAGACAGTGACTTGCCTACAGGTCACAAGTCCAGGCCAGTGCCTTAGCTGGGCCCTCTCTAGGCATGTCCTGACTTCCTAAGGTGTTCTATCCTCACAGGACATCCTTCTCCACAGGAATGACCAGGGTACAGTTCAAACAATACATTAATAAGCCATTTAAAAAGTCGACCATTTACTAAATCAAGGTCCAAGCTGCTGGAAATAGAACGTTGTCTTTTCCAATAATATATCTCACAATCATCTCAAAAGACAAATATCTAAAACCCATCTCTTCTTCAAATGTTTCTGTGAAAAGAATAAACATCCATCTCTTCTTCAGAGATGACCAGGGCTGAGAACACAGGCCTGGAGGTGGGATGGACCTCGTCCAGTCCTTACTCTGCTACTTACTAACAGTGTAACTTTGAACAAATTTCTGAACCTGTCTAACCTATTTTCTTATAAGTAAAACAGAGACAATAATAGTTCTTATCCCAGAATTGTTGTGAGGAACAAATGGGATTGAACCAGAGACTAAACCAAAGTGCCTGGCATAACCTATAATAAATAAGCTTTAGCTGTTATTATACTTTAAAAAATCATCTTTCACTCATGCTTCTTGATCTTTCTTATCAGTCAGCTTCAGAGATCCATCCACTCAACACTGTGCCTTTTTCTCTTCCATTCTTAGAGCCTTGGTCTTAGAACCTTACTTCTTTGTAACTAGATTGCTTTAACAATAATTTCAATTGATCCCTGACCTAGTTTTACTTCAGTCCACCCTGTATATCACTAATAGTTTGATTTTGCATAAACAATGCTTTCTGTCCACCACTGCTAAAAATCTTTATTGATTCCTTCTTTCCTACTCCTCTGCCCGGTTTTCAATAGCCACACATTCTAATTCTACTCATTATTTTCTAATATAATACCTAGAGGGATTTTTTATATTCTTTTTAAAAAATTTTGTAATTGGAGTATAATTGCTTTACAATATTATGTTAGTTTCTTCTCTATTACATAGCAAAACAGTCTTATGTATACATATAACCCCTCCCTATTTTCTGTTGTGTAATTTTTTTCATTGATTTCCTCACATAGTCAAAAATATTCACTGAGGGCCTACCATGGACCAGATGTTGGGGGGATGCAAAGATAAACTGGTTTACAAAGATATGCAAATAAATAAAATATTCTCCCTGTCATCAATTAGATTATCACAGACAATAGATAGTTAAGCGGCTTATTAAAATAGACCAGGTAAGAACTCTGAAAGAGTATAGGAGACAGTTTTTTAAAAAAATTATACTGCTGTCCCGCATTCTGTCTTTAGGCAGGAAGGCCTCAAGATATATTAAAATTAAATGACTACAATGTAACAAGTATTGTTTGTCACACTATTTCATGCTTCCAGGAGCCACAGGGCCTTAAAAGTTTGTGTATTTTTGCCCTTAAGTAGAATTACTGTTGACCTGTCAAAATTCTAGCTATCCCCACAAAACTAGTCTCACCTCCTCCATGGTTTTTTCCTTCATTATTCCAACACTTTATCTTCATCCCTAGACCTACTATACCTATTAATCTGCATTATCTAACTTACTGCTTGGTTCTATGGATTTTTCTGGTGTTTGATATTGTTTTGTGTATCATAGACTGATCTCTCTAACCAGATTCTGAGCCTGTTAAGGGCAGAATTCATGTTTTAAGCAAGTTTATTTCCTGTTTTCCAAAGAAGCCAACTTGATTCTAAAACAATTGTAGTAACAGATAATTAGTAATTTATTTATTTATTTTTAATGGGGAAACTGTGGATTTTAAAAATAAGTATTTTTACATTACTTTCTAGTCCAGAATTCACTAAAATTTGTTCCACATAGCAGATGGAACAATTGCTTTGTTCTATAAATTCTACAAAATGCTAATAAAAATTGCTCAGAAACTTAGAAGTGTTGGTGATATACTGAATTAAATATCACTGAATAAGATTATTTACTACAAGACTTCCTAGAGTCTGTAAAATGAGTCTATTTAAGTCTTCGAAAGAGGTAGAAATTATTCAGTGTGCCCCAGATCTATTTAATGACGAGACCCATTTCTTGGAATTAGTGTTCACTGAGGTTACTTTGGGAAATGTCTTCAAAAGTCTTTGGAGCTGATTTCTATTTTCAGCTTAGTCAAACCATGTGCATTGCTGAAATAACTGGTTATTTAACTCAATTAACTGGTAAGTGCTAACAATCCACTAATAATTTTTAGAAACATTTACTGTTCTCTAAATTCTATAACATTAGCAAAGATTTTGATAAACAAAAAATTTGGGCACAAATTCTAACAAGAACATAGAGGAAAGATCACACTGATCCCTTGAAGCTGCCCAAAGTTAAGCTTCCTGATTTGTGCCTTAATTCAAGGATCTTTCTGTTGATCTAAATGTATCTGATTCTGCTATTTAAAGGCTGAATTATGAAGTATACTCCCTTGGATTTTAAGAAAGAGGGAAGTTCTTTTCTTTAAAGCTTTTATTTAAGTGGGTTGTTTAAAATGCATTTAACATCAAATTTGATTAGAGGTTACAACTTTAATAAGATTTATATATTTATCATTAATTGTGCTTAGTCATGTCCTACTCTTTGTGACTCCATGGACTATAGCCCACCAGGTTCCTCATCCATGGACTTTTTCAGGCAGGAATACTGGAGCAGGTTGCCATTTCCTACTCCGGGGGATCTTCCTGACTCAGGGATCGAACCCAGGTCTCTTGCATCTCCTGCATTGGCAGGAGGACTCTTTACCACTGTGCCACCTGGAAAGTCCCCATACTTACCACTAATTATTAGTGTTTTAAAGTTTATGCTATAAAATCATAACTATAATTAAAAGTCGAGTTTAGAGATTTAAGATTTAAGGAGACAGTTTCCAGGGTATTGTGTGTGAAGGTCTACCAAGACCAACTCGATAGATATCTCTACTGACTCTCCTTTGAGGGTGATGCTGACTATTTTCTGGTGAAGATATCCAAGGCCTCATCTAGTTCACCCAATGTATCCTGGGTGAACCCCAAGCCCCTCTCTGAAACAGATTCTATGGAATCAGCAGGCAATATGCTCTGCTTTCTTTGGGTGCTTATGGAGTCCTATGAGTTTTGCAATGGCTGTCGCTAGGCTCCGTTTTGCTTACAATGGACCTTTAAAGCGGAGCCAATGCAGCATTCCTAGAGGTAGGACCGTGGAAAGCCAGATCTTATCTGAACTCTACCTTGATGTGCACTTATGCTTTATTTCCCGCAGGCTTCATCCCTGCAGAATGAAACTACAACATCTGAAAGAAGGAATGCTTGGCCATTAAGACCATGTTTGAAGCTTGGCACCAGCACCTGGAGAAGCCAGGCATCCAGTCATGGCCTGCACCAGTCATCACAACTGGGAGGACCTCTAGATGACCCATAACCTCTAGCAGCACCAGGGCTGCTGACCTTTTTCCCACCTATTGATTTCAGGACCCACTCGATCCTGAGTGCCCTAAACTGGTGAGCTGATGTATTATATCCTAAGTTGAAAATTCTTACTCAGTTCAAGGAAGTTGAACTCACCAGCTTGTGACATCCACAGATTTTTGCTGTAATCCACTCATAGAAGAGCAACAACGTGACTACTGCTTTTAGCCACAGGTCGTGGGTCTTACTGGAGCCGACCCATTCATCTTGGAGGGGTGCTTCTATGCAGTGGACTTCTTGCCTATGTGTCCTGGTCAGGAGCACTCACACTGAGGTCCATGTCTGGACCGCAGAAGCTTTATCCTCCAGCTTCTACCTTTTCAAGGTTAAACAGTATAAACTGTGGGTCCTGGGACTTCTGATGGCCAAGTGTCAAGAAGGCCCACATGGAGGACTGAGGAGAATGTGCCTTGGCAGAACTGAACCAGAAAAAAAGACAGAGGCCTCTCCCAGACTTTATTGAGCCACTGGTGATTGTGATTAAATATCTTTGGAGAATTTTATCACAGAGCTCTCTCCATATTACTAAAACAATAGTATATTCATATTTACCAAAATGAACCATCTTTCTCCATGACAAAAGACACTGCCTTTACCCCCAGTGCCCATCAAAAACCTACATCTGCATGGATTTCTGACTAATGTAGACCTACCAGTCTGAATCCACATCTAGTAAATTTGTCATTGTAGACAAAGATCTTTTGGATCATGAGATGACACCCTAAAATAGCAGTGCCTGTGCATACTACCCACCATCAAAATAACTGAGTTTTCCCTATACCCAGCACATTCATCTATAATACCTCTTCTGGGCAAACCAATCTCTTGTTTTAAGTATGGAAACATCTCATGAAGCATCTTAATTCCCTGTGAATTCAAACAATTCTTATTGATGATATGCTATGTGCCCAGAACCGCATTGACTTCTGAGTGTTCAATGGTGACTATGTTACAGTGCTTGCCCCTCAGAACTTTACATTCTACTGGGGAAGTCAGACAATTAAACAGAATGGTGAATGCTAGACCAGTATGACGATGGCCACAAGAATTCCCTCATCTCTGATCTTGGACCACCCAGAAAGCTCCTAGTTGCCCAGGTTGCCTCAGATGATCTCCTAATATGCCAAAGCAACCCAAAAAATTCAAGCCAACAAGCAGCAGTCCCCGGGGGAACCCCTGCAATGGGTTGATCATATGGATTCTGGTTACCAGTGTATTGTTTCTAAGCCACCTGACTTTTCAGTAAGTTAGGTACTCTCTTACTAAGCGCCTTTCCCATTCTGTCGTCAAACTGGTAGCCCTCAGGTTGTAGCTGCTCATAGGTGGAATCAAGCTATGAAGTTGGAAGACATGGCTTGGAGTCTGGGTCCTGGCACTTAACCATGACTATGGGTGAATCACTTAAACTCTCTAGTCTTTGGTGTCTTTCTTTGCAAAGTAAAATTGGAAACATGTACTACACCTACCTCACAGGGTTGTTGTGAGAATCAAGTGAAAATGTATGTGAAAATGTATGTAACTTTGTTATTTTTAATCACCCTCATTTTCTGTGGGTTCTTCCTCCTCCCTACCAAATACAATATTATAATTTACCAGAAAAAGGTTTCTTACCACCCTCATGCAAGTGAATGGTACAAAGATGATGAAGTGTGTGTCCTCCTGGATATCTGGCTTCAGTCTAAGGATTCTGATGCCTCACAAGATGACAAGGATATAATCCAGAGGACCAAAGCCAGGGCCCTATTGCCATATAGCCATTCCACCATTAACACACCACTGGACTCGGACACCAGTCAGCCCTCTTGATGGAAGGCTTTCCCCAAGGCCATAGTAGAGAAGTCTCTCTTGGCCCCAGAGAACTAACCAGATAGCCATGATTCAGGGAGTCCCCTGGGCTTTGGCTACTAAAGGAATCTCCAGCCAGGCCAGTGGAGAGCTCATCTCCTAAGACAGAATGAGAAGACTTTGTTACAAGGAGACACTGACCCACTTAAACAAAACACAAGCCACCCCTGACCGCCCAACCTATTATAGTTGAGCTGGCAAGGGAAAATTCTAGACATTCATTTATAGCAAAGATTTGGTGACACATCCCTTCTTTAAGCACACTTTATCCCTAAGGCCAACCTGGCTCTTATCTCTCTGATTTTGACTTGTTTACTCCTTGTCTGTCTAACAGACCTGTGATAAACTGTGTTCCTGGCTTACAAGTCTCATATATCCCCCTTATACACACACACACACACCCCAATGAGGAATCCACCCCTGTTTCCTATCCTACCCACGTGGCCAAGCCCTAGCCTGGCCTTCTGTTTCTGGTGATTCAAAATGGATTTTGGATTGACTAGTCTAATTGGAGTCCAATCTCAGTGAAGTAGTCTACTCCAGTTTGAAACACTGACTTTGGTCCTGAGTAGAAGTCTAAATAAAGTATCTATGGAGCCATTGATACCCAGCCATCCTCTAAGGGAAAAAAAGTGATTTCATCTTTCTGCATAAAACATACTTCTCCTAAACTAAGAACATATTAGCATGTACCTCCAGGGACAGCATAAAGTTTCTATAAAAGATCTTCTGAGTGAAGGGAAGGATGATTATATACCAAAAGATGAGACAGGATTAGCATCCTAGAATCTCTGAAGTAAGATCTTAAGTCTGAAATAGGAAATTTCAACTATAACTCATTCCTCAGGTTCTCAAGGCAAGGAAAGAGGAATTTTAGGAAAAACACTGATTGTGTCAATTTCCAAAATATTTTCAAATGCAATGAAAAATAATTCACAGTCTTCTCCTAGCTATATGTCAGAATAGCTGAATCTAATATGCCAACTCAGTGAACTGAGAAATTCACAAATCCTTTCTTTAGGCAGTAACATTAAAATTTCATTTTAAGACTTAAAAAAAAAATCAAAGATAATTAAAACAGTGTTTTATAGTTTACAGTCACCACTTGCTATGGGAAGAGAGCCAGGGAGACTCAGAGTCCCAACCACCCAAGGTCAGAGGCACTGAGCCAGAGGACCCAGAGGAGAGCAGGCCCATGCCAGGAAGAAAAGCTGTTGCTGAAATGACAGACCAAGCATATGAAACAAGATGATCTTCAGGTCATGGTAACTGAGAAAGAAGAATAGACTGATCCAAATTGAGAAGCAGATTAAGATGTTGGAATTGGTATCAGGACAAATGCGACTGGGCAGGAAATGGAGTCACCTACAGCTGTGCCACGCTTATCTTACCATAGCCTTTCTTATGAGTTGCAATATTACATCCTAGTTTTGTTTTGTTTTCAGAAGTAACATCCTGAGTATCACTGACGTCACTTACATAACCAGCCCCAAATAGGAAAACCTTCCTCACCCACATACCTTTTACGATCTTGGTTGACATAATTTGCTTTCTCAGAGAGTTTTAGTTTTTTCATAAATCTTTGATAAATTATTTTATCAATAAAAATTTCTCATTAAATAATTTCCCTGGTTGAATTCTAATTCCTTCTTTGGTGATTAAAATTGGTAATAAAAATGAATGACTTTAGTAGTTTGTCTGTCCTTGCCTGTCCAAGGCTATGTGAGAGGGAAAGGATATCCCCTCATAGGTTACATGTTAGTGAGCTGGAAACAGTTAAAGGCAAACACCAGGCGAAGAGAGCCAAGGGATGTTTACTAGCGACACACGAGGAGCATTCCAGTTTAACCTTCATCTGCAAACTGTATCTCTGTCAGAGGCGCTCAGCTGTCTCACTGCCCCGCATCAGGATGCAGACACACTGCCGAGTGAGATACAATGCGTGGGACAGAAAAGAAAAGTGTAGGCAGCGTTTTGCAGAAAGAGGTATCTGAATGCAGAGATCAGCCACTCCCCATTGCTGGCAGGAATGCCAGGCTTTTCAGAAAATCACATTAGAAGTTCCAGCAGTAGATGGAACCCGGCCAGTAGACACAATGGTGGGGAGCTGGGGGAAGCTTTGTAATTAAAGACTGAACTCTGAATACTCGCAAGCAGACTAAGAACTCTCTCCTGTTGTCAACAAGGGCTGATTTTTTAAACTGAACCTAGTAAGACATGAATACGTGTGGGAAATTAAGGAAGTCAGTGGATTGCAGCCGTCAGGTTAAGAATGAAGAAGGTAGTCTGAATGGTACTTAGAGAGATCACAAGCTCTCTAGCATGAGAGACTGAAAGTGACTACAGAGGAGCATCACTGTGTGTCCTTTCCAAGATGATGTATATATAGTTACACAGAAATTGACTGCCTAGTAAATTGCAGTTGGCTCTTGTCTTTTGCGTCAGTTCAGTTCTCTATTGAGTCTTTTCGTGGTCTTTATAAAGTCCAGAATTTATAAAGAACTCTTCAAAGCTAACAGTTACCTGTTAGTATCCGAACCAGATACTGATGATTACTATCAATATTCTAGAATGACCAAGCCAAATAAGCAAGCAGATCTTTACTTAAATTTACTTCAAACAAAATATATACAAATTACACCAGGAAGATGTAGTACCATCTCTGTCACAGCAGTTCCCTAATGGAATTATAATCCCAAATTTCCCATCTTCACCACAACAAAGCTAAATTTCTGTAAGCTGAAAATCTGCATAGAGAATGCTATTTTTTTTTACTAGATCAAAATTTGGCAGCAACTAAACAATATTTTGAAGGAACTAGTAAAGTTAAATTCCTTGAAGGCATTCTTTCCTTCAATTTCTGTAGATTGAAAGCCATCCATCTTCTAGATACTATGATAAGTGATAGATATCACATAGCAAAATCATGGAGTTCTCACTCCAGGATGAGTAAAAGATATCAAATCAATAATCTTACCAATGATTAATTCTCTGAAGGAAAGGATAAAATGAGCTGAATAACAAAGAAAACTGACCTAGTTGAGAAGGTTTACAGGAAGAAGTAAGAAGCTTTTGCTAAAGTAAGAACAATGAGAAGAAGTGTGGGGACTAGAGACAGGGAAGATAGAACATCAAGCAGAGAGACCAGCTAGCATCCTTCAGTGACAGAAAGCAAAGTTCATCTGAGAACTGAAAGCCAGTGTGACTGAAGGTAATGAAGACAGGTCCAAGGAACTGGAGCTCTGAAAACAAAGGTAAGAAAGGTGGAAGGAGAATCCTAGAGGTGGATACAAACCACCTATGCAGAGTCTTAAATGCCACACTAAGGAACTTGATCTTCAACCTAAGAGAATCCAGAAGCTGCTGCAGATTTTAGCAAGAGTCAAGTAACACATTTGTGGGCCTTGTTTTTGCTTTGTTGCACACATAGAGAGTGCTCAGTATACACGCATTGAATAAATTCGAGAAAGTTGTCTTCCCCACAAAGTATCCCAGAGGACTGTTACTACGTTTTCCTAAATTAAACTGCCTATCAGAATCGTAACTCAGAAACTTCCCTGTAAAGAGGCTTTCTGAAATTTGTATTCAAACGGTGCCAAGAGTGTCGTTATTACCACCTTATCATGTGCATAATGCATCCAGGGATACCATCTTTAAAACAGATACAAAAATTGTCTCAGTAACACTCATACTGATGAAAATATTTTGGAAGCATCCATGAAAGTAAATGAAACATTCATTACTATTTACTTCTCTATCAGGGGCAGAAGCTCAATTTAGAATGAAAAGAGGTGATACAAGAGCCTTAGAAACATCAAGATACCCTGACTTGCCTGCACACCAATAGCACAGTAGGTTTCTGTGTCTCCTCCTTCAACCCTGCCTTTACAGATACCCGGTGCCTCCAACAACTTCACATCTGGGAACTAGGGCAGGAATCAGCCTTCTCCTTGGCTTTCCCTGAAGATTAAGTCATAGGCTTCCTCAGTTCTGCTAAATCAATGATTACTTGTCCATCTATTTCCGTTTTGTAAAATCAGTTGACATCTTTCATTTGTTATTGTCTCTCTAGCCATTCTCTTTGTCCCATGAGTTTATATATTTTGTGTCCTTTTTCTGTTATATTAATGACGTTTGAGGGAGGTATCTGTGTGTTCAATCTGAAACAGTTAACTGGAACTTTCTTATTGTTCTAATTTGCATTTCCTGGTTGAATGTTTTTCATCTTTATGGATCATTTTTACTACTCCTTCATGAACTACCTGCTCTTATCTTTTGGCTGTTTTTCTATCAGGAACTAGACATTTTCTTATCAAGTTTAGTAATTCCTTTTTATATTATGTCTATTAACTCACTGTGTGTAAAACTTGTTGCAAATATTTTTTCCAATTTATCATTTACTTTTAACTTCTATGATTTTTTGTATGTGAAAAATGTTCTTTCAGTTTTTATATACTATTGTTTGTGGAACTCTTTTATTATTAAAATTACTGTTAATTTAACATTTTAAATTATTTCATTAATTATTGAATCTTCCAGTGATTTTATGCATAGAATGCTTACTTAGCCTGATGTCAGTAAAACACTTACTTACATCACTTTCTAGATATGTTTATAATTTCCCATTTTTATATTTAAGTTTTAATTCATCTGGAATTTATCCTGTCACATAGCACAAGGGGAGATTTAAGGAATTAATTGAGAAATATAGCACATATACATAAAACATAGACATAAATTATGAATAATTTAACAAATCATTTAAAAACAAATACTCATCCTACCACAAAGTGAATTCTTGTCTAAAGATCTAACTTTTGGGAGAATCAAAACTAAAATAATTCATACTGGAAATGGTCTAGGAAGCATAGCCTCAGATGGGTTTCTGGAACTGGATCACTCCATGGCCAGATAGCAGCCAAGGGTGTATTGTTAGCGATAAGTGGGTTGCAGTGGTCTCTGGCCTGCTGTAGGGTCACTATTGCTAAGAGTCTCATCTGTGATGAATTGGAATCAAATGCAGGAAGAAGAGGAGACACTGAGCTTGTGCAATATCTCTACCATTTGAGAGATATGGTAACAGAGATTGCAGTAAAAGACTGCAGATACAGCAGGTGAAGTACCACAGAAACACCATTGAAAGAAAATGGTGGGCTCAAGTTAGTCAGCCATCACCTCAGGACACAATGCCAAATCCAGAAAACTCTCTGATATCCACATTTACTGCCAGTACAGGCTGAGAATTAGACCTTATTATAAGAGTAGCCAAATTGCAGAGTATTGTTACCACACAGCCCTGGCAAGTTGACTATGCTAAACTCGAGGCCCTGAGAGAGAAGTAAGAAACTGCAGATGAAAAGGTAACATATGGATCCCTATGTTCTGCTGAACCATCTAGGTCTCCTCAAGTGACCCACTTTATTTTACTCAAGAATAGTCAATTCCCCTTGCCTGAGGACCATTCAGAGACCTCACATGAGTAAGATGACTCACCAGATAATACTAGCCTTCATCAAAATTGGCTCCACCTTTCTTATAGTTTGTAGGCATAAAGCTAGAGTCAAGTCTCAGCATGGCCCAGTTGGGGAAGTACTGCTCTTATTTTGGAAGCAAAGGAACTACACTGGAAGTTCTACAATACTGAGGGGACCTCCCATAACTCAGGATTTTACATCCTAGAGGTCCAAATATCATGCTGAGATGGATTTCTTAAACTTGGAAGAAACGTTGACCTATAGTAAATAAGGTGGAAACGCCAGAACAGCCTCATCACAGTTTTAGGAAAGGGGGGAAAGTCTTAGAAAAGAGGATACACTTGAATGGATTCAATGCTTAAGACCAGAGAATTCCTTAGCTACTATGTTTCTCAGGAAAGCCAAAGAAGAAAATCTCTTCACTAAACCAAAAACGAATGTGTTGACAACACAGTTCACAGGGAGGTAAGTAAGGCTACAATATTTATTGAGACTGTGAAACCTGGTTTAAAGCAGGTCTTTCCATTCTGGGACAGGGGTGGAGGTTGACTAGGGTTAGGGAAGGGTCATGATGTAATAATTTAGAGTGAACAAAGAAAAATGAGAGTTTTGAGGTGAGGAGTTCAGTCTTAGGGTGCACACTGTCAGCTGATGCTTCCTATTGAAGCTATGAGGTTAGGAAGCTGCTGGGTCCTGCAGGAAGCTCCTGGAATATGCAATAAAGTCAATTTGTTTGCTCTAAACAAATAGAAAGTGCTAATGTGGGGGTAGTGTCATTGTTGAGAAAATGCAGTGAATCTGTCCTTTTCTAGCTAGGATATACACTCAGGAAATCTGCCATGGAATAAGCTCATCGGGGTTGACAAAATGAGAGGATTCCAGAAGAGCAGGGGCCAGGTGGTGCCACTTAACTGTCAATGTCAAGGTGGGTGTAATTCCTACACCAGGAAGTTAAGCCAGGATGAAAATCGGGGACCCTGGCCCCCAGGGGTCTGTGGCAGTACCTAACATACCACAGTGTTTCCAGGGACACAATGGATGGATAGTGCGCTAGGATGAATAGTGGTCCCTCCTAAGATGTCCACATCCTAATTCCCAGGAACCTGTGAATATATTACCTCACATGGCAAAAGAGACTTGCAATCTGATTGAACTAAGAATCTCAGGATGGGGAGATTATGCTAGAGTATCTGGGTGTGCCCAGAATAATAACAATGTTCTTTGAGGTGAAGGAAGCAGGAGTCAGACTCAAATAAGGGGATGTGACAACAGGAGCAGAGATCAGAGAGGAAGAGGTTTAAAGATGCTATGATGCCAGGTCTGAAGGCCAAGTGAAAGGCTCTGAAAGTAAACTCCCTCCAAGACAGTAAATCAGAAATATACCGCACACTGGATGGAATCATGAAGACTGAGTATCACTCTCAGAGGTGTGCACCACCAGACAGAAGAGCCCCGGTCTCCACCATGTCCCTATTTCATCGGTCACTCTGACACCTGCAAAAATCAGATGAATCACAGCAGATGATAATAGACTACTATGAACCTAACTGAGGCGGAGCCCCATCTCAGCTGCCTGGCAACTGTTGCACTTATCATGCAGCTATTGATCGGGAGGATTTAGCAGGAAGGGTGATAAGCAACAGTTCACACTCACCTGGAATGAATAATAGTACATTCGTGATCTTGACCCAGGGTCATGTTAACATTCTCATGATAAAAGGACTTGGTTTACCTGGAACTTCTGCAGAAACTCATAGTGGTCTGTTCTACTGATGACATCACTTTAACTGGACCTGAGGAGCAGGAAGTAGCTTTAGAAGAAATACCCTTGTGAGGTATATAAAGATCCAAGATCCTGCCAGAGTGGTGATGTTTTAGAATTTCAGAACTTTGTGATATACTATTAATAAGACACGCCCAAAGGAACAGGCATAATGCCTGGTAGTCCTTTTTTGATTTTGGAGAAAGCACATGTCATAAAGCTCTGACTTTTTTATCAGTTGACAACTGGCTCAGAAGCAAGTAGTTCCGAGCAGAGCTTACAGCAGATATAAGTTGTGGAATAAACCTCCTTGTCCATGACATCATGTGATTCAGCAGATCCTATGGTGCTGGAGCTATTTGTGGAACATAAGCTTGCATGTAGAGTCTTTTGTAAGCGCCAGTAGAAGTCATAGCACAGACCTCTAAGGGCTACGAAAAAGATCATGCCATCTGAAGCACAGAACCGGTCACCATTCCAAATAGATTTTGGATGCTACTGGCCTCTAGCAGAGACTGAACTCCTAATGAAGGGACATTAAGTGCTGTGCAACTGAGGCTGTTCACTTTGATCTGGATATCTCATTAATTACAAGTTCGACACGGGGAGAGGGGAGGGGAAAATATCCATCCATCATATCATGAAAATAGTAATTCTGGATCAGACCCAATAAGTTCAAGAGAGCATAAGTAAGTTACATGAACAGGTGTCCCAGACTCTTTTATTACTCCATTTCATCAATGTCTCACCTTTAATGAGGTAACAGAAAAGGAACAGCTAACAAAGAAGGAAGAACTGAGGCCTGGTTCATGGATAGGGTGACTCATTATGTCTGCAAGCCCAAAACAGGCTGCTGTTGAGATACAGTGCATCTCAGGGAAACCCTGAAAGACAGTGTTGAGAGGAAGTCCTGTGCGTTTCACTTTCTGTGAAGAAAAAAATGGCCTAAGATGTGTGCATGCTGAGTCGAGTCCAATTCTTTGCAACACCATCCACTGTAGTCCTCTAGTCTCCTCTGCACTTGGGATTTCCCAGGCAAGAATATTGAAGCGGGTTGCCATCTTCTTCTCCAGGGGATCTTCCCCACCCAGGGATCGAACATACATCTCCTACGTGGCAGGAGGATTCTTTACCACCAAGCCACCTGAGAAGCCCTCTTAAAAGATACTGAAGCTTGCATTTTTCTCCCTTAAATCATTTCCTCTGAATGAGCAAGGTGCTCATATGCAAACAGCCATATGAGAAGATCCACATGGCAAGAAATGTGGGCCTACTGCCAACAGCCAGCACTAACTCTGCAGCCTTGTGAAGGGACCATCTGGGAAGTGGCCCCTCCAGTCCTGGTCAAGCCTTCAGATACTAAAACTTGAGCTGACATTTTCAGTAAAACCGCTTGAGAAATCTTGAGCCAGAACCACCCAACTCAGCAGCTCCAGAATCTCTTACCCACAGAAACTGTGATGTAGTAAGTGTTTGTTGTTTAAACCACTAAGTTGGGGGTGGGGGTGGATTTATTATGGAGCAATAGATAACTGATACAGATACTATAAAATTGTGAGTTTACAGTTCCTGGTGGTCAGTGAAACTTAAGCAAACCTAGGAACTGTAACAAATGTAACTGCGAACAGCTCTAACAAGTCTTTAGTGTAGACCCTAAGTCACCTTACTTTCATCTCCTTGCTGAAAGATGAATGGTAATTCCAGAGGTGAGAAGAGAAGAATTCTTAGAGGAGGAAGCACTTAGTCTAGACTTAGGTTAGCTTAGGTTCCTTCTAGTAAGTAGGACTAGATAATAGGTGTCTGGATTAGCATGTTTGTGGTGACAGGAATTACAAGTTGTGAGAACTACAAACTAGCTTAATAGAGTACAGGAAAACTTCTAGAAAAATAATTCTCAAAGTGGGACATCCCTTGGGGTGCTTATTTGAAATACAAGTCCTGGGTTCCTTTCAAGAAGTTGATATGGTAAATTTAGTAGGAGCCCAGCAATCTACCTTTTTAATGAATATCCCAATTGATTTTTATGTACATAGATGATCCTTGAAATAAATATGAGAAGCTGTGCAAAAGGAATAATGAAATCTCAGTCCAGAAACATAGGTTAGGACCAGATAACTGAGAATTAAAAGCTGAACTCTGTCGTTGATATATGATAGACAGTGAGATGCCACTGAACTTCTAATAGAATTTTATTATGAAAATTTTCATGTTCAAGTAATGGTCCACTGAATTATTATATCACCCATATTAATGACTGTCAAGATTTTTGTACATGTGGTTCATTATTCCTTTTTTATAGTGTTGATCTTCTTCATAAAGTACTTCACAGCAAATCATAGGCATGTTATTTTACCCATATATATATATCTCTAAGTGTGACTCTGAAGGTATAGACAGCTTTTTATATAGCCGCATTGCCTTTATCATACTTAGAAAAAATTAACAATAACTCATTGGTATCACATAATACTGTATTTATATTCATACTTCATCAAGTGTCTTTAAAATGATTTTTTTACTATTGAATCTGAATCCAAAATAGGTCCACACATTGCTTCTGGTGCTATATCTTGAGACTGTCTTAATCAAGAACAATCCTCACCCTTCTTCTTCTTTCTTCATGTCACAGACTTGGGGAAACTGAACATTTGTTCTATAGAATGTTACATGAAGTGGGTTTGTCTCTCTGCATTTCTCGTGGTGTCCTTTAAACTTAATAAGGTGTACTATGGTGTGCGAAGTTGCTTCAGTCATGTCTCACTCTTTCTGATCCTGTGGACTGTAGCCCGCCAGGCTCCTCTTATCCATGGGATTCTCCAGGCAAGAACACTGAAGTGAGTTGCCAGGCCCTTCTCAGGGGATCTTTCTGACCCAGGGATTGAACCAGTGTGTCCTGCGGATCCTGCATTGCAAGTGAACTCTTTACCACTGAGCCACCACAGAAGCCCAATATGATATCCCCCATATTGTAAATTCAGATTCACTTTTTTTTTAAAGCACGCCTCATAGAAGTCTGAGTACTTCATAAGCTCAGTTCAGTTCAGTCGCTCAATCATGTCCGACGCTTTGCGACCTCATGGACTGCAGCACGCCAGGCCTCCCTGTCCATCACCAAATTCCAGAGTCTGCTAAAATTCATGTCCATTGAGTCGGTAATGTCATCCAACCATCTCATCCTCTGTTGTCTCCTTCTCCTCCGGCATGAAATCTTTCCCAGCATCAGGGTCTTTTCCAATGAGTCAGTTCTTCGTATCAGGTGGCCAAAATATTGGAATTTCAGCTTCAGCATCAGTCTTTCCAATGAATATTCAGGACTGATTTCCTTTAGGATGAACTGGTTGGATCTCCTTGCTGTCCAAGGGACTCTCAAAAGTCTTCTCCAATACCACAGTTCAAAAGCATCAATTCTTCAGTGCTCAGCTTTCTTTAAGGTCCAACTCTCACATCCATACATGACCACTGGAAAAACCATAGCTTTGACTAGATGGACCTTTGTTGGCAAAGTAATGTCTCTGCTTTCTAATATGCTGTCTAGGTTGGTCATAACTTTTCTTCCAAGGAGCAAGCATCTTTTAATTTCATGGCTGCAGTCACCATCTGCAGTGATTTTGGAGCCCCCAAAAATAAAGTCTGTCATGGTTTTTCCATTTTTTCCCCATCTATTTGCCATGAAGTGATGGGATCAGATGCCATTTTGGAATGTTGAGCTTTAAGCCAACTCTTTCACTCTTCTCTTTCAATTTCATCAAGTGGCTCTTTAGTTCTTTTTTGCTTTAGTTCTTCTTTGTCATCTGCATATTGAGGTTATTGATATTTCTCCCTGCAATCTTGATTCCAGCTTGTGCTTCCTCCAGCCCAGTGTTTCTCATGATGTACTCTGCATATAAGTTGAATAAGCAGGATGACAATATACAGCCTTGACGTACTCCTTTTCCTATTTGGAACCAGTCTGTTGTTCCATGTCCAGTTCTAACTGTTGGTTCCCGACCTGCATACAGGTTTCTCAGGAGGCAGATCAGGTGGTCTGGTATTCCCATCTCTTTCAGAATTTTCCACAGTTTGTTGTGATCCACACAGTCAAAGGCTTTAGCATAGTCAATAAAGCAGAAGTAGATGTTTTTCTGGAACTCTCTTGCTTTTTTGATGCTCCAGCAGATGTTGGCAATTTGGTCTCTGGTTCCCCTGCCTTTCTACAACCAGCCTGAACATCTGGAAGTTCACAGTTCATGTACTGTTGAAGCGTGACTTGGAGAATTTTGAGCATTACTTTACTAGCGTGTGAGATGAGTGAAATTATGCGGTAGTTTGAGCATTCTTTGGCATTGCCTGTCTTTGGGATTGGAATGAAAACTGACCTTTTC
Organism: Cervus canadensis; assembly: GCF_019320065.1. NCBI lineage: Eukaryota > Metazoa > Chordata > Mammalia > Artiodactyla > Cervidae > Cervus > Cervus canadensis. Next base: position 33,518,384 of record NC_057404.1, read on the forward strand.
CAGTCCTGTGGCCACTGCTGAGTTTTCCAAATTTGCTGACATATTGAGTACAGCACTTTCACAGCATCATCTTTCAGGATTTGAAATAGCTCAACTGGAATTCCATCACCTCCAACAGCTTTGTTTGTAGTGATGCTTCCTAAGGCCCACTTGACTTCGCATTCCAGCATATCTGGCTCTAGGTGAGTGACCACACCATCGTGATTATCTGGGTCATGAAGATCTTTTTTGTATAGTTCTTCTGTGTATTCTTGCCACCTCTTCTTAATATCTTCTGCTTCTGTGAGATCCATACCATTTCTGTCCTTTATTGAGCCCATCTTTGCATGAAATGTTCCCTTGGTATCTCTAATTTTCTTGAAAAGATCTCTAGTCCTTCTCTTTCTATTGTTTTCCTCTATTTCTTTGCATTGATCTCTAAGGAAGGCTTTCTTATCTCTCCTTGCTATTCTTTGGAACTCTGCATTCAAATGGGTGTATCTTTCCTTTTCTCCTTTGTATTTCACTTCTCTTTTTTTCACAGCTATTTTTAAGGCCTCCTCAGACAACCATTTTGCCTTTTTGCATTATTTTTCTTTGGGGATGGTCTTGATCCCTGCCTCCTATACAATGTCAAGAACCTCCTTCCATAGTTGTTCAGGCTCTCTTGTCTATCAGATCTAATCCCTTGAATCTATTTGTCACTTCCACTGTATAATCATAACGGATTTAATTTAGGTCATACCTGAATGGTCTAGTGGTTTTCCCCACTTTCTTCAATTTAAGTCTGAATTTGGCAATAAGGAGCTCATGATCTGAGCCACAGTCAGCTCCTGGTCTTGTCTTTGCTGACTGCATAGAGCTTCTCCATCTTTGGCTGCAAAGAATATAATCAATTATATTAATTATATGAGTACTTCATAATATATGAAATATCAGGAAGCACATAATATCATGTGCTACTCTGAAAGATGCTATGATTGATGAATGGGTTCCAACGGTGACAGACTAATACATTCATTGTCAAATTCGCCCAACAAACCTTGATCTAATTGTTTCATTTATTGTTACTGATTACCTAAAAAAAAAATTTCATTCAGTTCAGTCACTCAGGCGTGTCTGACTCTTTGCAGCCCCATGAACTGCAGTATGCCAGGCCTCTCTGTCCATCACCAACTCCCAGAGTCCACCCAAACCCATGTCCATTGTGTTGGTGATGGCATCCAACCATCTCATCCTCTGTCCTCCCCTTCTCCTCCTGCCCTCAATCTTTCCCAGCATCAGGGTCTTTTCAAATGAGTCAGCTGGGGGAGGAGCTAAGATGGTGGAGGACTAGGAATGGAAGACCACTTTCTCCCCCACAAATTCATCAAAAGAACATTTGAACGCTGAGCAAACTCCACAAAACAACTTCTGAATGCTGGTAGAGGACATCAGGCACCCAGAAAAGCAGCCCATTGTGTTCAAAAGGAGAGAGAAGAAATCCAGCTCCACCCACCAGAACACCGACCCAAGATTACCTAACCAGGAAACCTTGACAAGCCAATCATCCAACCCCACACACTGGGAGGAACCTCCACAACAAAGAGGAACCACAAACTACCAGAATACAGAAAGGCCACTCCAAACACAGCAATCTAAACAAGATGAAAAGGCAGGGAAATACTCAGCAGGTAAAGGAACATGAAAAATGCCCACCAAATCAAATGAGTCAGCTCTCCACATCAGGTGGCCAAAGTATTGGAGTTTCAGCTTCAGCATCAGTCCTTCCAATGAATATTTAGGGCTGATTTCCTTTAGGATGAACTGGTTGGATCTCCTTGCAGTCCAGGGGACTCTCAAGCATCTTCTCCAATACCACAGTTCAAAAGCATCAACTCTTTGGTGCTCAGCTTTCTTTATAGTCCAACTCTCACATCCATGCATGACCACTGGAAAAACCATAGCCTTGACTAGATGGACATTTGTTGGCAAAGTAATGTCTCTGCTTTCTAATATGCTGTCTAGGTTGGTCATAACTTTTCTTCCAAGGAGCAAGCATCTTCTAATTTCATGGCTGCAATCACCATCTGCAGTGATTTTGGAGCCCCCAAAAATAAAGTCAGCCACTGTTTCCATTTTTTCCCCATCTATTTGCCATGAAGTGATGGGACCAGATGCCATGACCTTAGTTTTCTGAATGTTGAGCTTTAAGCCAACTTTTTCACTCTCCTCTTTCACTTTGATCAAGAGGCTCTTTAGTTCTTCTTCACTTTCTGCCATAAGGATGGTGTCATCTGCATATCTGAGGTTATTGATATTTCTCCCGGCAATCTTGATTTCTGCTTGTTCTTCCTCCAGCCCAGCATTTCTCATGATGTACTCTGCATATAAGTTAAATAAGCAGGGTGACAATATACAGCCTTGATGTACTCCTTTTCCTATTTGGAACCAGTCTGTTGTTCCATGTCCTGTTCTAACTGTTGCTTCCTGACTTGTATACAGGTTTCTCAAGAGGCAGGTCAGGTGGTCTGGTATTCCCATCTCTTTCAGAATTTTCCACAGTTTATTGTGATCCACACAAACGCGTTGGCATAGTCAATAAAACAGAAGTAGATGTTTTTCTGGAACTCTCTTGCTTTTTTGATGCTCCAGCAGATGTTGGCAATTTGATCTCTGATTCCTCTGCCTTTTCTAAAACCAGCTAAATATCTGGAAATTCTTGGTTCACATATTGCTGAAGCCTGGCTTGGAGAATTTTGAGTATTACTTTACTAGCGTGTGAGATGAGTGCAATTTTGCAGTAGTTTGAGCATTCTTTGGCATTACCTTTCATTGGGATTGGAATGAAAACTGACCTTTTCCAGTCCTGTGGCCACTGCTGAGTTTCCCAAATTTGCTGACATATTGAGTGCAGCCCTTTCACAGCATCATCTTTCAGGATTTGAAATAGCTCAACTGGAATTCCATCACCTCCACTAGCTTTGTTTGTAATGATGCTTCCTAAGGCCCAAATGTTCATTAGGGGTTGTGAAATGTTGAATTTTCTAAGTCTTTTGTTTCTTCTATCCTGGTTAGATGGAATTAATTTGAAAAGAAATTTTCCTGATGAACTAAGGCAATACCATCTGATTACTCTGAAGTGCCATTCACATGAGAATGATAGGATATGCTTAATTCTTCCTCATAATTGCTATAAACAATGGTGAAAACAATACTTCTGGGGACTATAGGAATTCCTTTGGTTGGTTGCTTGATTTTTCTTTTCTTTCTTTTTAATGTTTGTAACCTGATCAGAACATTGCCTAGGAGAATTTGTAAAGATTTTAAATTTTTACTTTAAATAACCTGTAGAAGAATACATTTCAAGTTAATATTCAATTTGGAGCACATATTGAGAAATATTTTTTGACTTTTATGAATTGAATAGTCATTAAAACTTGAGAATTCAAAAAAAATAAAAAAAAAACTTGAGAATTCATAAACCCATTGAATACATACTCTACTGTAGCTGGGCAGAACAACATTTAACTTAAAGTTTCAGCAATAACTACAGGCCCCAGCAGTTGTATAATGCTTGGCTAGACATAAGTTGGTAACTTTAGACATGGGGAGAACAAATTAAATATGCCTATTTGGTGTGTTTACCTTTTATTCAAGGGAATGTCAAACTTATAGAAAAGTTGAGAGCATAACGCAAGGAACTTTTTTTACTAAACTATTAGAGAATAAGCTGAATATTTTAGTGAGTAGTCCCTGAAAAGGAGACGTTCTCTTCTCTTAAATAACCACAATAAAGCCATCAAAATCAGGAAATTAACATTGCTACCATCCCTGGAATTAGTTCATTTTTCCAAGAACCCTGGTCTGTTTAGTGGGCAATTTATTTGGAAAGTAAAATCTGATAGCTAGATATGCTCATTTTTGATCCCAAGCAATCCCTGAGAATGAAAAGAACTAGGGAATGAAAAGATCTCAGAGCAATATGAATGCACATACACTTCACATTTATATGTATTCTATTCCTATATCATCTATTTATACATATTGAAAACCATAAATTCATATCAAAATTTCCAATTCAAATTCAACACTACAGCTTTGTCCATTTCCATATTTGTAATTCCCTTCTCTGACAGTGAGAAACCTTACTCCTATTTTCCTCAAATGCTTACTTTTTTTTATTAGTCTTTCCATATTTAGCTAATCAGGCTTCCCAGGTGGCCCAGTGGTAAAGAACCCACCTGCCAATGCAGGAGCTGAAGGAGACGTGGATTTGATCCCTGGATGGGGAAGATCCCCTGGAGGAGGAAATGGCAACCCACTCCAGTATTCTTGCCTGGAGAATCCAATGGACAGAGGAGCCTCGTGGGCTACAGTCCATGGGGTTGCAAAGAGTTGGACACGACTGATCAGGCACACACATTTAACTAATCCAGCTGTCCAGCACAGAAAAGAAAGCCCTCCTGTTTCTGCTTAAACTGCCACAGGCAATACTCAGCTGCTTCTGCCACTCACTATCCAGACCCTACAGACACTTATATTAGGGAGTGTTTGACATCCCAGGACTGAAAGCCTCTGCAGAGGTACCCAGCTCATGAAACTCAGGCTCCAATTCCTGGGCCTCATGCTCCCACCTCCAACTCAGACGTCTAGACTCCTCTGCCTACCTGATGGAAAAGAGGAAAGCAAGTGTGGGGGGTGGGGGAGAGAAGTGAAGAAAAAGAGGTTCCTCTTCATTCTCAGAGCAAAAGAAACATATTTCACCGTAAACTGCACACACACACACACACACACACACACACAAACACACATTCTCTCTCTCTCTCTCGCTCTCTCTCTCTCTCTCCATAAAGCTACAGAAGATAGATGATAGATCAATCGATCTATCTATCCATCCATCACTCAAAACTAAATCCAGTCTAGTGCCGGAGATTCTTTTGTCCAGGGAGTTCTAAATGGTAGGTTAGATCAAGTCCCTGTGAATACTAGGGAGAACAACTTTCAGCCATTTCTCTCGGCATTGCAAAACCATGTTCCAAGGACCATTCTCTGCCGGCATTTCTCTTCAGCATCTTTTCCAGAGGACGAAACTCCTTTACGGAGGACAGCCACAGCTAAAGTGGAAAACAGCACTAGCGCGGGCTGGCCGCGTCCCACTGGCTTGAGGAAGGTAAGGTGCAGGAGAGGGCGGAGCAGGGTTGGGCGCCAGCACGGGCATGCCCGGGGCCAGGGCGTTTCTGATTGGCTTTTTGGCATGATTACCCGAGGCCCCAGCTGCAGGCGCGGAGGGAGGGTGGTGTTCACCTGGGAGACAGCCTCGGAGCTTCGCCCAGGACCTCCCGGGTTTCAGCGCTCCGCCAGGCGGCGGCCGCGGCTGGGGTTGGGCGCTGGGGAGAGCACACCCTAACCGATCTGGGGTACAGTGACTTAGGCTGTGGTTTCTAGGTGTTTGCCAGAGAAGCCTCACGTCGTATTAAACTTGGGGCTCCTGAGTCAGGTCAGATCGCTCGGGCTTCTTTACCGTGAGGGTGTTCCGAATTGTCCGGAACGCAAGAGCCTGTTCTTTCGCCACCCCTCTCCCCTTGCTCTGCATTTAGTATGAAGTCCTACTGCGGGTGTTGAAATGACACAATATCCCTGCCCTAAAACTACTCTGAGGAGAGTTTTCTGCAGATTGCCATCCTATCTGACCTCAGGGTGTTGGGAAAGGGAAACGGAGACGTTTGGGGTTGGGGTGGAGATCTGGAGTTTGGTACATTCTATAACTGTACCACAACTTTACTTTCCATTAAGAAAGAGACTACATAATGTCGATCGGGAGCGAGAGGTGAAAAATGAAAAACATATTTGGAGACAATTTTTTTTTAAATTCCAACATTCATTTTAAATGGTGGACGTCATTTAGCAATACATGGATACATGTATATTTATACATAGATACATGTATGTATTACATGCATACATACGCCATATTCTATATGAGCGATTTTAAACGTGTGGGCACAAACGGTGCGACCTGCGATCCCAGCGTGAAGAAGCAAAGGGCAAACGGACTTCTCTCCTTTCCGCGAGAGCCCTCCTCGCCCCAGGCGCGTCTAGCTTCGTCCGGACGGAGCCGCTCACCCGCCCGGTGGCTGCGCACTTCTGACCCGAGTCTGCTCGGGCTCCAGCCAAGAGTCCCCTCCGCAACCGCTCACGCACCCCAGCCCTTGGCGGGGTGACACAACATCGGAGTCAAATTACAACCCGCAATTAACATATGAATCTACGAACTTAACAGAGAAGAGGGGGGAAAAAAAAAAAAACCCTGGAGCTGCAGCCCAAGCGCTCCACTAGCAGGAACTTTTCTCCTGGCGTAAAAACTCTTTGATTGGCTGCTCGCACGCGCCTGCCCGCGCCCTCCATTGGCTGAGCAGACACGCGACCGGCGCGAGGAGGGGGCTGGGAGAGGAGCGGGGGGAGACACTCTGGCGCGTGCCGCTTTTTAAAGGGGCGCAGCGCCTTCAGCAACCAGAGAAGCTTCGTTGCACGCGACCTGGTGTGTGATCTCCGAGTGGGTGGGGGAGGGTCGAGGAGGGAAAAAAAAAAAAAACTAAGACATTGCAGTAGAGACCCGGGAAGGGTTTTTTGGTTGAGTTTGTTTGCCAGTGCCTCCTCCGACCCTGAGCCTCCGAGCCTCTGCAGTGCAATGTCCCGCCTGCTGCATGCAGAAGAGTGGGCTGAGGTGAAGGAGTTGGGGGACCACCATTGCCATCCCCAGCCGCACCACCTCCCGCAGCCGCCGCCACCCCAGCCTCCTGCGACCCTGCAGGCGAGAGAGCATCCGGTCTACCCGGCCGAACTGTCCCTCCTGGACAGCACCGACCCACGCGCCTGGCTGGCTCCCACTTTGCAGGGCATCTGCACGGCACGCGCCGCCCAGTACTTGCTCCATTCCCCAGAGCTGGGCGCCTCCGAGGCCGCCGCGCCCCGGGACGAGGCGGACGCCCGAGGGGAGCTGGTGAGAAGGAGCGGCGGTAGTGGCAGCAGCAAGAGCCCGGCACCGGTGAAAGTGCGGGAGCAGCTGTGCAAGCTGAAAGGCGGGGTGGTGGTAGACGAGCTGGGCTGCAGCCGCCAGCGCGCCCCTTCCAGCAAACAGGTGAACGGGGTGCAGAAGCAAAGGCGGCTGGCCGCCAACGCCAGGGAGCGACGCAGGATGCACGGGCTGAATCACGCCTTCGACCAGCTTCGCAACGTTATCCCGTCCTTCAACAACGACAAGAAGCTGTCCAAGTACGAGACCCTGCAGATGGCCCAGATCTACATCAACGCCTTGTCCGAGCTGCTTCAAACCCCCAGCAGCGGAGACCAGCCGCCACCGCCGCCGCCAGCATCTTGCAAGAGCGACCACCACCACCTTCGCGCCGCCGCCCCCTACGAAGCAGGCGCGGGCACCACGACCGCAGCGGGGACGCCGCCAGCCTCGGGAGGGGCTCAGCGACCGACCCCTCCTGGCAGCTGCCGGACTCGCTTTTCGGCCCCGGCCTCCACCGGCGGGTACTCGGTGCAGCTGGAAGCTCTGCACTTCTCGACTTTCGAGGACAGCGCCCTGACGGCGATGATGGCGCAAAAGAACTTGTCGCCTTCGCTGCCTGGGGGCATCCTGCAGCCAGTGCAGGAGGAAAGTAGCAAAACTTCCCCCCGATCCCACAGAAGTGACGGGGAGTTTTCCCCCCATTCCCATTACAGTGACTCGGATGAGGCAAGTTAGGAAGGTGTCCAAAACCCGGAAAACTGAGACAGAAACAAAATCACCCTTTTCCAGTGCGCGGAGAACCCCGCGGTAAAAGATCCCCGCACCCTTTTAATTTTTGCTAAGTGATGGTCGTTGTTTAGCAACGACTTGGCTTCAGATGGCAGCTACATTTGATGGTTTGCAAAAGCCGCCGCTATTCCAAACTTCCTATCGTCCATATTGTTCGGTGAATGCTTGCTGTTAAGTTGTGTTTTGTTCTCCCACATTCTGCTCCCCCTGTAGATAGATAAGGTTTAATTATATGTACTCATACATAGCAACATTATTCTAGTTCTCTGCTGCCAATACGCTGCTAAAACGTCGAATCTACTTTTCTGTCGCTGGTTTGTGTTTAATTTATTTTATGCCCTGGGCATCCATCCTTGGTGTGTTGCGCGCACTCGCGTGTGGCAGAGTGAGTATTCCGAGGTTGTCTCCCAAAATTCATTGTGAAATGCAAAGTTAATGCTTCCAAGGTGAATAAGTTTTGACTATGGAATTGTTGGAAAACAATGAACTTTGAGGTTTATATATTGCATAAGCATACCCAGTATGTATATCGGACCGCGAAAACCTTGGCGTCTTTTCGGAAACTTGGCGCACGCACTTTATCAGCCGCCACTATTGCGGCTCTGGGACAAACTCAACTGCCAATTGCAGACCAGTTTTGTTTTTGTTTTTTTAAATACGGCCACTTATAATCCTTATGCTCTTTACAAATGTTTGTTTTTAAAAAATAAATAAATAACCTGCATCCAGTAGTGTCAAAAGCATTTGGTCAATTTTATTTTGCTTTAATATCAGAAGATGTATTTATTATTGAGTGTTTGCTACCATTTCTACTTATCTTGATTCATTTTTTTTTTACGTTTTTCTACTCGAGATCATTTTATTTTAATTCAGCAAAGCCAACTGCCATTGTTTTATGTATTCCTTTTGCAAAATGATAAAAATAAACGTGAAAATAACTTTCACTTGTCAGTTACTTATTTCATTCTAATATAAGCATGAAAAACAGTTTAAAATGACCTTGAATGTTTGAACTGTCTTCTATTAAATGCAAGTTTATGTGAACCATGAGTTTTGAAGAAAAAATCCGTTATAAACTTTCTAGCATCAAGTAGTACCAGAAATCCAATACAGAAAAGCGATTGGGTCAATAATTAAATGGTGAGATAAAATCTTTCCCAAATTTTCAATACAATTTTGCTTCTAGAATCTTCTCAGGATCTTTCTGTGCTCCTTATTCCCATTCCCAACAACCTCTGCAAGGAGTCTGAGGTCTCCTAGGATCTAGCCAGTAGTGAACTTTACCAGGATTAGCTATTTCACTTCATAAAAACTTCAGCCGTGTTAAAAGCTTTCCCGCCCGCTCCGAAGTTCAAATACACAACCCAAGCTTTCCTCCTTCCTCCCTCCTGCTCGCTCATTCTCTCTTCTTTGTGGGGGGCAGGGGCGGGGTGGGGGGAGTGGGGAAGCCACTGAGAGGAAGAGAGAACAATGGAAAAGAACTTGACGGGAAAGGGGTATTGGGGCTCATTGATTCAAAAATAGAAACCTGCAGTCATCCTAGGAAATGGTTGTGTCACACTCACTTTTTTCTTTCCAAACTATTCTACTTCTTCCAGTGAAGATGATGTTTGCTTTAATCTTGTCCTTCTAAATTAACGCCTATGTAGAAAATGTTTAATTACATTTTTTAGTCAGTGGCAGAAACTAAACAGTGCACTCACTCTCACCTCACCATTCTCAGGGAAAATATATCCTGGGTCTCAGCTTCATAGATTTAGAAAAAGCTAATATGAAGTATGTGTGTAGAAAGCAGACTTTTTAAAATGTTCTTGGCAAACGTGAGAGTAAACTGTTTATTAAAGATTGGGTGAATTTCCACTGGCTAAACTCCGCTGGATTGGAGAGATTGATTTTAAGCCAAATCCTTTGTATTTTGTGTCTACATTGAGATAAATTGCGACAACAGGGAAGCGGGCTGGAGGAAGGGGGGAAGGAAGGTTAGTTTAATTGCTCCTGAATTCTCTTCTTCCCGCCAGAACCTTGAAAAAAGGAGAGCACCACAAACTGGGTTTGCGGGAGGGAACGAAGTTCTGGTCTTGAGTAGCGAATCGAGGGACAAACTATTAACTGGCCACCTAGGGATCCACGGCTTTTGCCTGAAGCTGACGATCCAGGGAAGTCAAAGACCCGCCAGCTCTCAGAGAAAGTGGTGGCTCGTGACACTTTCCAGAGGCAGAAACAATGCACCTGACCCTTAGATAACCTTTTGCACCCAATGAGTTTGCTGTGCTCCCTGATAAACATCAGGAATCTTCGGACTGTTGAATAAATCAAGCGATTGCTTCTAACACATTTCCATTTCGTTCTCCATCAGCAGACTCAACAGGCATAGACAGCCAGAAAACTTGCAGGATGAACATACACATATTTTTACAGTTGTTCGGCTTGGTTTGTTTGCACGCAGGTGTGGATGGAGAGAGAAGAGGACCTAGAATTGTTTTATCCGTTATGAATCAGTAGGGGAAGGACAAGACTAAGAAAAAATAAAGCTGCAGGGTTTTTTCTCAAAGAAAACAATCTGTATTTCATTTTCCAAAGTTATTTATGCTCCTTTGGTGTTAACCAGAGTTAAAAGACTCTTAAAAGTTATTTCTTTTCTTCTTATGGACTCCTAGAAATTTCAACAGAAATGATATCAGGAACATCTTCCTCCAGATCATTTATAAATGAGGAAACTATTGTCCCTGACTTGTCCCAAAATTACACAGCTAGAAAATGTCAATATTCAGAACTGGAGCTTTCTACTCCCATCCACTATGTCAATTTGCCCACAGATTTTCTCTAAGAAAATAGATAGATAGGCGCTACAGCTATGTAAATGTTCAGGGATCCCCACCCACTGCCCCTTGTACTGCAATGATAGATATTTATACTTTTAAATGTTAGTGGCATTATATATGAAGTGGAGAAAATGCCAGCTTCATTCAGTGGAGTCACTTTCCATTTCTTCTCTCAAGAATAGCCATACAGAATATCAGATTGGAAATTCTATATCATACTGATTGAAAAGTGAGGATGAATTCTTCTGACCCATCAAGAGATGCATAAAAAAGCCAACTTACTTTGTGATAAATTAAGTGCTCAAAGTTAAAATGAGGACTTCAACCTCTTTTCTTTCCTTCATTCTATTTCTTTCTTTTAACGCTGGCATTTCTTTGAAAGAGATGTCCAATCACATTTCCATTTTAAGGTTCTGCTATGGAGTTTGCATAACAAACGTTTGGCAGCTCGCTCTCTTACACTCCATTAACAAGCTGTAACATATAGCTGCAGGTTGCTATAATCTCATTAATATTTTGGAAACTTGAATATTGAGTATTTCTGAGTGCTCATTCCCCATATGCCAGACCACTCCTGCCATGCTGACTGGTTCCTTTCTCTCCATTATTAGCAATTAGCTTCTACCTTCCAAAGTCAGATCCAAGTATCCAAGATACTAGCAAAGGAATCAACTATGTGTGCAAGTTAGACATGCTTAATATCACCCAAACAAACAAAGAGGCAGCATTTCTTAAAGAAATGAAGATAGATAAATCGGGTTAGTCTTTTGCGACGCTGCCCATGCTTTCTAGAGTTTTATATGCTTTAAACAGCTTGCTTTGTATTTTATCTTACATTCTGTCTTCCACCCCACCACCACTTTTATTTGTGGAGGACTTTGGCTCACCACACTTTGTGAAACTTATTTGATTTCACAGAAAGCTGAAGAAGTTTCTTTTTGGCAAGCGGCAAGTTTAAACACGACTCCACGGTACTTGGCTAACTAGGGGTCCAGCTTGACCAGAAAAAAATGTGGGGTAGTTAATTTCCTTAATCTTAACTAAAGTAGGACCAATGCTTTCTTTAGGCCTTTCTATTGATTGTAGAGATTTAAACCTGAACCAACTAAGCAGTCTTTCATTGAAAGGATATCTTACAATTACTTCTCTCCTCTGTTCATTTGAAAGTTCAAGAAAGACATGATCAACTTCCTCTTGGCAGTTCCAGAGCCCACTTGGAGATGGAAACCAAAAGCAGCAAACCCATTTGGCAATGGCAATCTAGATTTGTCAACCGCAATCTGGAAAAACCAGCAAGTCCTGGTGAGAGTTAAACACGACCTCTAGTAGTTGAACCGACTGCAGTTGGTCTTGGGTGAAGGGGTGAGAGATGGAGGGGAGAGGGGCTAGCTATAATAAAGGTGACGTTTTCCTCTGTTTTTTGACATAACTCTCACCAGCCACCCTCACCCCAGGCGGAGCAGAGTCCCCGAGAGAACCGCAGACCACGGAGGTCCCGGCTCTTCTGCTAGGCCACGAACCAGAAAAGGCCAACGGAGCGGAGAATGGGTTAAATCCTGGGACGCAGGGGCTAGTCCGGGGAGGAGAGACGTCGGGGGGAGATAAAGAAAAGGACAGGAACCGAGAAGCGTGGGGGTGGCTTGCCGTAATGTGAGTGTTTCTTAATTAGAGAGCGGCTGACAATAGAGGGGCTGGCAGCGCTCCTGGCCGCGGTGCCGAGCGTCTGGAGCGGAGCACGCGCCGTCAGCTGGTGAGCGCACTCGCCTTTCAGGCAGCTCCCCGGGGAGCAGCGCGGCCACATTTAACACCGTCGTCGGCCCTCCCCGGCCTCCTCCACCCCGGCCTCCTCCGCGGCCGCAGCCTCCCGCGGCCCCCCGCCGGCCGCGCTCACAGCAGCGGGCGTCTCTCGCCGCCTCCCGCGCCAGGCCCGGGCCCCTCTCCTCCCCCAGCTTCGCAGCGGGAGCCGCCACTGCCCACTGCACCTCCCGGCAACCGGCCCGGCGAGGAAAGAGGCCGCGGCAAGGGAAAGCCAAGCAATGCCAAGGGGAGGGGACGCTGGGGGCCGCGGCGGCGGCGGCGGGCGAGCTGCGGGGTCGTCCGCGAAGAGCCGGGCTGGGGCCGGAGGCACCTGAAGCGGTGAGGCGGCCCCGCGCCGAGGGCCTCGCAGACGCGCTCCGCCACTGCCCGGCCCGGCCTTGCAGGGGAAGATGCGTTCACCTTTTCTAATCAAAGACACAGTTCTTCAGTCCCTCCCTTATGCTTAAAACTCTCTTCTCTGGATACACGGATGCTGTTACAGTTCTTAGAGGTCAAGCTTTGATTGGAAAGAGTGCACGGTCACTGTCTCTCACAATCCAAGGCCGAGACGCAAATCTATGACTTCCTTTCTTTCAGCGCCTTAAGAAAAACAGAACTGAGCACTGTGGTACCAATATTTGAGGCCTCTCTACAACCCATTTCCTATTTCAGTCCCGCTTCCTAAACCAAGAGAGAAATAGAAGAGGTTTTGGCTGCCTAGTCTGCAGGAAGTCAGGCCCATGAGGCAGGTTCATGCTGTTCTACAGGGAAACCGGAAAATTCCTCCAAAGACATGAAAAACAAGGCTCTCTCCAATACAAGCTTTTGATTTTGTTCTGCTGAAAGTGTTAGTCGTTCAGTCCTGTCCAACTCCTTGCGACCCCATGAACTGTATTCCACCGGGCTCCTCTATGCATGGAATTCACCAGGCAAGAACACTAGAGTGGGTTGCCATGCCCTCCTGCAGGGTATCGTCCTGATCCAGGGATCGAACCTGGGTCTCCTACGTTGCAGGCAGGTTCTTTACCATCTGAGCCACCAGGGAGGCCCGACTGAAGAGTTAAGTGACCTAATAAAGGAAATAGTGTTCTAATGCGGGGTTCACCAGGCCCAGCTACTTGTCAGGTTGAGGCTGGAAGGTGTGAGGTAGGTCTCAGGTGGCTGTCTTGGGATTTCCAAGACAGCAGATGTAGTCGTTCTTCAGAGCCACTAGCCACTTATTTGTCTCTTTCAGAGGCCTTTCCTCACAATCCGTGTTGCCTTCCTGCCCCTATAGACACTTGGCCTTGGAACGTTGGTGGGGGAAGGACTAGGATTGGGAGGGGTCCTTAACCTGGGGGTGAGGTAGAATTTGAGGAAGGAGTAGGCATCATTTTTGGTCTTTGTGTCTTAAATGCCACAAAACTAAGAGAGATCTGAAAACATAGGGCCGCCTGTTGACCAGAAGGTAGAAATTCAGTTCTTTTCACTTTTGATAACAACAACCTAACAAAAATATACAGGATTTCTTTTCTTAAAATTTCTTATAACCCAAAACACATTGATTTGGCAGGTCAAAGAATAACTCCAGGAAGCTTCCTACAGCATTCCCAGCTGAATCTGATCCAACTGGAGCCAAGGACCACACCATGAAAAGCACCAACCTACAGGAGTCTATGGTAGACTTCTTACTGACATTGCCTATGGAAATGGACAGAAAAGGATACTGGCCATAGTAACCCCCTTTTGCCTTCTTTTTTTTTATAACATTCATTTTTCCAAGAAGAGAGGAGAAGACAACTTAGATTATTGAAGCCCATGAACCTGACTTCGTTGTTGCTTTCAGCCTATGAGGCCAGGACAATATGCTCCAGGCCTGAGGTACTTCAACTCTAAAGCAATACCAGCTGCCTTTGGCAGCGTAAGGACATCAGTCCAGGAGGTGTATGACCTTTGCCCCCTGTCTCCATTAGAGAAGCCAAAATCATAACCAGTGAATGCTTGTGAAAAGCAGGGAGCAAGAACCTTCTTAAGCTACACAGACTCTAAGAGAAGTAGGGAGATAGAGTCAAGCTGTCATGATGCCTTTAAGGTCATTAAATGAAGTTGCATCACTCTGTAATAACTCAGTATGCATTTAGAGGACCACTGACTTGATGGAAGGGTCACCCACCTATAACCTGAGTGAAAAAGTAGTTGTTCTCTTGTGTTGATATTACAAGAATAAAGAGAAAAATGGTTTTATTATTTAGGAGGCAATGACCTCATGAAGAGCGAGACTTCCTTTGGTAACTACCTCTCTTATTCCTTTCAAACTCTTGCCCCACTCTCTCTTCTTCATATTCCCTCATCTTCTCCTCCTTTTACTCAATGAATGAGTACTTCCTGGGTGCTGATGGTAGAGTAGTACTGGGGTTCACCAGCCTGAGAGAAACACACACAAAAAAATCGAGCCTCTGCAATTTACAGAACTTAGAACTTGGTGGGATCTCAGAGTAAAATATGGAAAAGAGGCTTGGTGGTACTGTAGGTGAGAGTAGCATTCTTGCTCCAAATGGGTCACCCACCTTTGGAGTTTTATGTTAGCCATCATACTATTTCACCCACAGTTACAAGGGTACCCTGCTCATAGCCTTCATTGTTTTCCTTCAAAAACAGTAGAGATTCTGAGTGGTTTGAAACCCTCAGTGCTAATCTTCAAATCAACCACAATGCCAGTCTCTTCCTTTTGAACTGAGGATACCTTTATTTTGTTTCTTATGAAGTGGTTAGTGAGAGTGTAGTCAGAAATTCATACCAGAAGAACTGAGGCTCTGAGAGAGATTAAATGGCCTGCTGAAAGGAACATAGCCTCAGCACTGCAGAGACCATGATCACAGGGGTCTCTGAGTCTAGGATCAGAGTTCTTCCTGCCACATTTCACCTGCCTCAGGTGCATATTTCCAGCCAGTCACCTTACACCTACTCCTCCTTTTCTTGGTCAATCTTGCTGGTGATGATCATAGAGATTCCTAAACTCTTCCACTTTACATTTGCTCCAGAGAGATAATTTTCTGGGAGATGATCACGGATCAGCCTCCAATATGAGGTGACAGATTTAAGAGATAACTGTTTAGAATAATTTTTCATTTAGAATGCCAACTTTGCTCCTCTGATTCAACTGATGCTATACACAAGCGCTCTTATTCTGTATAGAAATTCATTTATGTTCTCATCTGGAAAAATCCATCCAAATACTAAATACACATGTAGGTTAGGGAATGAGTCAAAGAATTTTTTATATGAAAGTGTGTCCTGAAGAATAATGGCCCAAAGCAAGTCATTTCACAGAATTATGTAGGATGGGAAGAAAATGGGGCTATAATTTTTATTGTTTCTCTTGGAGGGTGAAATAAATTAACCTGCTACATTTGTAACTGTGGATACATTCAATGATAGCATACATTTTTTATTCCCCTAGTCTTCTGAGCTATTGACTTTTTCCCCTTAAACCTTCCTCAAGGTAAACATTTACCATTGCCTGACTGGTTCAGTATCTGAAAAAACATCTCTTTGTTTTGAAAAGTTCTGTTCTCTACATATCAAAAATCAGTACTCCCTTTTATAAATCTTTATTCATTGGTTTTGGGCTTCCTAGATGGCTCAGCAGTAAAGAATCCAACTGCCAATGTAGGAGATGAAGGAAATGCGGGTTCAGCCTCTGGGTTAGGAAGATCCCCTGGAGAAAGAAATGGCAACCCACTCCAGTATTCCTGCCTGAGAAATTTCATGGACAGAGGAGCCTTGCAGGCTACAGTCCATGGGGTCACAAAAGAGTCAGACACAACTTAGAGACTAAAAAATAGCAATTAATTGGTTTAAAGCAAGCTCTTCTATACTGCCTGTGACTTAAGTGCTTTCACAACCTGCCCCCCTCAACACACATAAGGAGTGAAGTGGAGAGTAGAGGTGTTTGAAATGCAGAAAACATTTCTAATCAAAAAAGGAAAGTTTGCAAGCAGTTAAATGGGTCACACTTTAGAACCAAGAAATAAATTTTGTACGTGCCATCTTACCTATATAATTTCCCTCATTGCACCTTCCTATCTGCATCCCAGGACAGCACCTGAGAATTTAGTCCAGAGCCCTTTTTGCCAAGACTTAAACCCAGACTGCCTCTTAACATGTCCCTCATGATTGTACATGTGACCCACCTGGCCAAACTTCCCCTGCTCTTTTGGACTGTCTCTATACCTCCTATTTCCAGAAAGGGAGTTCAAAGCTGTGACAAAGCATCTTTCCTACTTAGCGCTGCTCTCAAAATGACCCTAAGGAATTCACTGTAGGCTAGGAGGCTACTTTCCCAGCATTTTGTCGTATGTGTCTGTCCTTGTCCCTCCAGTGTGTCCATTTTGCTGTCAGCAAAGAGAGGTCCGACCTACTCAAACCAAGGCCACTGGCCCTGTTTCAGCGTTTTCTCATTTGTTCAAGGACTGGAGGGTGGGGCAAGGAGGCATGGTTGCTCAGCCAAAGACTCTATTGATGAGGGAGTCCAGGCCTCCTTCAGGGCTGTGGAAGGGGAGGTAATCTAGTTGGTCCATTTGGGAGAGTCTCTGGAGCAGTGTCCCAGGTGCCAGGCATTTTATATGTAGGTGCCTTTTTGTGGGCCCCTCTCCACCCTCACTCTCTTAGGAAATAAAGAAGAAAATAACCCATCTTGTTAACTAGGATTTGTCCCCCAAATCCTGCTTTCACCTCTGAGCTTCTCTCTTCTCGGGGCGTCACCAATCCTCCAAGGTCTAGTGAAGATTCATCTTGCTTTCTTTTCTCCTGGGACCTCAAGAGACCCTCTAGATACTCCACTGAAACTGCTCTTTTAAAAGGGCCAGCCCCTTGAGCCTAGGCAGCCACGTCTACTTTGACTTTGCCACCATCCCAGTGGCGGACATATAGTGCCCACGGAGGAAACAAGTGCAAGTCAAGGTCACGCAAGCCTCGGAGTGCTCTGCCGGCCACAGAATCCATCCCTTGTCTCGCTTTCTCTTTAAATTAGATGGACTCATCAAAGTGATTGCAGCCGACACCAGAACCTCTTTCTGCCTTGAAAACTCCTACAAGGCCTGACAGGTTCTTCCCTCCTATTTTTGACTTTTGTCCTAACCCTTGAACTCCCCAGGCTGGGGTGAGTGCTCCCACCTGGGTGCCTATGGTCCTTTTAAGCGGTGTCGTTAACTATTTTGGAAGCGCTCTTCGTGAGCCCTCCGTGAGCCCCTCGAGTGAGGGCAAGGTCTTAGGCACCTGTGCAGCCGAGCTCAGAGACCCCCAATATGCCTGTCTGTGCTTTATCTGGAGCGATCGATACCCGAGGTCGGTTTTGGAAAGCGGCTTCCCGCGCTGACCGGGTGCGGTGGGGACCTGAAGATGCGCGGCAGCCTCCCGGGCCACACCGCGCGATCCCTGGAAGGCCGGCGCGCCCAGCCAGCCTCTTTCCCCGACTTTCCCTCTCTGCTTGCGTTTTCTAGAGCCTCTTTCCCTTCCACTCCCAGTCTTCCCTTCCTTTTTATGAGCTCTCGCGGGCTCCACATTCATTTTCTACTTTCAGTAGCCACGTCTCTTTCAGTCTGCGCTCCCGCAACCCTTAAGTCATCATTAAGTTCCTTTTCCACTTTTTTCTTCCACCCCCTACGCCCTCGATCTTTGGTCGCCGGTACTGATCCGTCTTAGCTACTGATCCTTCTTAGCTAGTGAGGTTAGGTGCCCTAACCTCACGCCTCTCCATGCCTCTGGTTTTCCCTCTTGGTGTCTCGCCTCCCACGGTCAGGGCCAGCCCTGAGCAGACTCTTCGCTGCCTGGCGAGCAAGACCGCTCCGCCACCTCCCAGCGGCAGGGCAGGAGCAAGTTAACGTCTTGCAAAGATGGAAAACTCGGCAGCGCCTCCTGTAGGAGCAGCTGCCGGCACCGGCCCTGAACCCGGGCCCGGGAAGGGAGCGGAGGTGGGAGGTGTGGGTGGGCAGAGCTGGGGAAACCGGATCTCCTGTCGCTGTGACCGGCCCTGAAGGTTTTCTCTCCCAGGGTTTTCTTTCCCCCTCCCCCCTCTCTCCAGACAAAAATACCCAGCAGTGTTTCGTTGGCTGCGCTGTCGACTTCGCCTCCTAATCTCGGTTAAATCAACTCGGGATCACTGATGCAGGTCAGCATCAGCCCATCTGTTTGATCAAGAGTCAGAGATCTCTATTTCTTTTGCGGTCAGAATTCTTCCCCGGGGCAGGCACCTTGCTATAGTAACCTTCATTTAATACTTGCATTATCGTTAGCATCTGAGCTCATCAACATGTCTTTGGGAACGATCCCTCCTCCGCCAGCCTTTGGGACTCGGGTTCAAGGAACACCTTTTTCAAATTCACCTTGACTGCAATCTAGAGACCTTGGAGGTACTTTTAATACCAAATAGCCACTAAGCAATACTACAGTTTTCAGGATGATTTCTCTCTAAAAACAATCCTCAGTTCTTTCTGTCCCCCTCCCCCCCGCCCCCGCCGCGCCCCCCGCTTTTGTACTCTTTTCAATTTATTTTCGCCTAGGCAATAAATGAAATTCTCCCAAAGACTCTCTTCACTCAATGAGAGTTTTTGGTCCATCAGGCTTGTTAACAGGTTTGCAGGACACATAAAGAACAAAAGAGGAAATGAGATGAGCCATTCAGAACTCTGTCCTGAAGTTTACCACGGTAATTGATCCTTTCACTGGGTCCTCCTGAATTTTTCAGCAGTAAACTAGTTTCATCTCTAACAGATGGTTTCACCATTAGATGTTTAACAGATAGCAGAAGATTTACATAATTTCTAAATTTACACCTTAAGAAAGATAAGAATGAATACTTAAGACATTTGGTTAAAATAGTAATATTTATAGAAATCAGAAGAGAGAGGGAGGGAGATAGAGCACACACACTACTGCAAACTTGCAGAAGGGATTTGCACCTGTAGGACTTGAGGTTGCTTAATGTCTGCTCAAGTCTTGAGGTATTCACCAGGACAGCTGGCAAGTAGGGGGTTAATCATTACAGAAAATGATGCATCGTATCTTTCCAGTTTGCTTTATACAGAAGGGCAGTAAAGATTTATGCTTCAGGAGAAGGATAAAACTGTTATTTTCAGAGTGTGGCTGGCTCCTTTGAAAGTTTAATATCTAAGGAAATGTAGATCATCTATGTTATGGAACATCCCTTGCTCTCCCTAAAAGAACTATGACTTTGTAGAAAATTACCTTGATATTCCTAGGCTATGTGAAAACTTCTTACGTTTCTGAAAAGTTCTAACATCTAATGCTTGTAAGAATATTGAACTACAGCTCAGTGGTAAAGAACCTGCCGGCCAATGAGGGAGAAGTGGGTTTGATCCCTGGGTCAGGAAGATCCCCTGGAGAAGGAAATAGCTACCCACTCCAGTTTTCTTGCCTGGGAAATCCCATGGACAGAGGAGCCTGGCGGGCTACAGTGCATAGGGTCACAAAAGAGTTGGACGTGACTTAGCGACTAAACAACAATATTTTTAAAAGAGAAAATTCTCCAGATAGTTCAATTAATTAGGTAATATTGCTTGGCTAAATTAATTTCCTTTCTTGCAGTGCTTAAAAAGAGAGTGTTTTATCCTCCAATAGTCCTAATTACTGTTAATCACATTTTAATTTAGATAAATTTATCAAATGCTTTTTTTTTCCATAGAGATGATGCTTCTTTCTTATATTTGTGGAAAATGATTCATGGATATAAATAAGATAGATATATCTTATTACTATATATATCTCTCTGGCATTGTGTTTTCCAGTTCCAGTAAAACCAGGTTGAAAGCGTGTTCTGTCACCAGCTAGTTATTAACAAAAACAGTATTCATTGCCATCCTGGTTTTAGGCAGCATCTGAAGCTCCCTGCAGTTCTATCCTGTGATTATTAACTCACTTCCCACCAGTATCTTATACAGGCCCATTATCTACTGTCAATATTTTTATAGCCTATGAGGAGAAGTCCTGCTTACTTCCTGTTAGAAGGGAGGGAACAGGGGTTTTTCTTCTTTTTTTAAGTAGATAAATATGTACTCTACAAATATGTTTGACTGAGGAGGTAAAAAGGGAGGGAAAGGAGAGCCTAGCATCTGCTGTCTCGCGGGCTCATTGTGTGGTTAATAATTGCTCCAGAATAGTTTTACAGGGTGTAGGCTTTCAGAAACAAGGGTTACTGAAAGATCCAGGCCTGAAAATTTTTTTCAGTTCTGTTCATACACCAAATCTTAGACAGTAGGTAAGGTTTTTGTAATTGTTGATGTTGTTTTAACCAACTTACCTCAGTATAAACCATTTGCTTTTCTTGCTTTGAGAAATCTCTTAAGGTACATTTTCCTGAAAGGAATGAACTGGTGTATGGTTTCCCCATTCAAGATAATGGAGCTTCAAAATGTAACACTGTCACAGGGCTATACTATGAATACAAGCTTAGTATTGTCAAGGCTCTACTTTGTATAAATAAACACTTTTTAAAGAGTTTATGCAAACATGTCTTTAGCTCAAAGTATACTTTAAAAAGTGACATTTATAACCTACCTGTATTATCTCATGACTACTCTGATCAACTAAAAGACTGAGGCAAATGATCACAGATAAGGGATAACAAGAAATATTGTGGTGAATCATGATATTTTTAATATAAATTGACACATAATGTTCCACTTTGAAAATTTTCAAGTTGAAAGTGTTTCTGTCAAGAATTAGAAGACTCTGTGTTTAGAATTACATCTTTTTAAAAGAGCAGAGATGTGAAGTCAGTCAATCCAATTTTCACTCCTAGTTTTCTCATTAATTCTGTGCACCTAGGGCAAAGTATTTACCTCTGTAAGCCTCAGTATCCTTATCTATATAGGAGGAAAACAACCTAACCTGAGCTTCCTACTTTATAGGTTGTTATGAAAATCATATGAGATCATATATGTTTATATATGTATACATGTATATTTATTATATGTGTATATGTATATGATAACACATAGGAATCATATAAAATAACATATGTGTCAGTCAGGTTAGGCCATGTTATGCTGTGGAAACAAGATAAAAATCTCAGTGATCTAAGCAACAAAATTTTATTTCTTGTTCAAAATAAAAAACTATAACAAGTCAGTTAGGGCTTAGCTTGTTATCTCTTAGGAACCCAGAATGACACAATAGCCATCATCTCAAACATTGTTAATACCCAGATACAGATGGAAAGAAGGGTCTAGAAGCAATTATATCATCTGCTTGGAACTGACACATATCACTTCAGTTCCTAGTTCATTGACCTGAGCTATTCACAAGGCCCCATCCAACCACAGTGAAAGCCTACTGTGGAGGAGACCTGGGACTGTATAGAGGACAGCATTAACTACCACCACATTTTGTGGGGGGAAATTGTAAATGGCAAAGTGCTTTACAGCTGAAAAGTGTAGAAGTAGACTGAGGATTTCTAATAATTATATTAAATTAAATGGTATGGATACATTTCCTTGGAGTTACAGAAAACATTGGCCCGGAGCTTCCAGAGATGAAGCTTGACATTTTACTTGACCCCAAGTTAGATCACAGTTTTCCTAACATATAGGTCTTTAGACATTCACTGAAACGTCTAATTAAAAAATATATACAAGTGTGATGCAACAATAGAATCTGTTTCTGTGCTCTTGAAGGAGCAAATATAGTCATAAATAATTGCTGTATATATCATTTGTGGATAAACCAGTCATTTTCAAGATTAAGTAGCAGTCAGATATAAGGGAGTAAGAAAGAGCCAATTTTAGCTAATATTACAAAGTGGAATGAATATATTAAAGTGCCAATAACTGCTCTTTTGAGAATATTTTTCATTTTGAAATTATGTCTCAATTCAGGTGGACTCATTTTGCTTAAGATTTTAGAGCTGGGATTGCAAATTGGTGAGAGATGACGATGACCTGGGGCTTCCCTGTTATAGCTCAGTGGTAGAGAATCTGCCTGCAATGCAGGAACCGCAGGAGACATGAGTTCCATTCTGGGTGGGGAAGATCCCCAGAGGAGGGCATGGCAACCCACTCCAGTATTCTTGCCTGGAGAATCCCATGGACAGAGGAGCCTGGCGGGCTAGTGTCCATGGGGTCTCAAAGAGTTGGACACAACGAAAGCAACTTAACATGCATGACGATGACCTGGATCAGGTAAATAGTGTGAATGGTGAGGACCTGTCAAATTTGACCTAGTATAAATGTATAGACAACAGAATTGGCTGACATATGAAAGTGAGATATGAGGGAAAAAAAGAGGTATGAGCAATTGGAGAAATGGTGTTGTCATTAGCTGAGATGAGAAAGAGCAAAAGAAACAGCTTGATTTTGATGGACAGGAGGATCAGTTTGGACACGTTAAATCTTCTTTAAGGAGCTCTTAGTGACTTAACTGCAGAGTATCAAGAAGGATGAATCTGTTTAAACAAAAATAGAATGAAGTTTAATTAACTTTAAAGAAGCAGTAGTAGAGAGAAGTCAGTGTATCATTTGTTGTTTTATCACTAAGTCATGTCCAACTCATTGCAGCCCTGTGGACTGTAGCCTACCAGGCTCCTCTGTCCATTTGATTTCTCAGGCAAGAATCCTGGAGTGGGTTGCCATTTTCTTCTCCAGGGGATCTTCCTGATCCAGGGATCAAATCTGTGTCTCCTACATTGGCAGGTGAATTATTTCCTGCTGAACCACCAGGGAAGCCCAGTGTATCATTAGGAAATCTGAATTCTAATCACTTAATATTTAGGCATCTGGGTTCAAATCCTGGCATCTCTACTTACCATATGGTGTGACCTTGAATAAGTTATTTAACCTCTCTAGAGAGTTTTGTCTCTTCCTTTGTCAAGCGAGTATAATCATTTTACTACTTTATAGATTTATCCATATTGTGGGTTTAACACAGTGCATTGCACATGATGAGCAGACAGTAAATATTTGCAAATATTTTCCAAAGCAATAACATGGCTTGTCTCTTTTACTAGACTTGAGAGATACAGAGATATCTCTTATTCTCCCTTTATTTGCTAGCCCTAGCAAAACATTTGAAATAGAGTAACTGTTAAATTAAGTGAGAACCTGCAGCTGAGTGGAGCTAAGAAAGGCTGGAACATGAATCCCTTCCCTAACACTGGCCGTTAGGCATTGTTCTCACTAAATGCTGGTAGTAATGATGGGAACAGTTTTATATAGGCCATAGAGATTGAATAGATCTTTGACTATAGAGTTGTAAGGAAAGTTATGTCAGGTAAAAGGAAGAGCTCCCTAAAAAGCAGAGAGATGGAAACATGTATGATATTCTCTTAGCTCAGATTCCTCAGGAGTTAATTAAATCTCTGTTATGGCCTAAATATATTACTCCTGTATATTTTCACACAAGACTGGTACCATCAAGATGGAAATATAAAAGAAACTGAATCAGAGTAAGCTAAAAGGATACCACCTCATGGTATAAAGAACTCACCTGGGAACTGGGAGATCAGAGCTCTCCTCATTTCTGTAATAAGCATGGACTCCTTGAACCTTGCTTCCCTGGTGGCTCAGATGGCAAAGTGTCTGCCTGCAATGTGGGAGACCTGGGTTCAATCCCTGGGTTGGGAAGATCCCCTGGAGAAGGAAATGGCAACACACTCCAGTACCCTTGCCTGAAAAATCCCACGGACGGAGGAGCCTGGTAGGCTATAGTCCATGGGGTCACAAAGAGTCAGACATGACTGAGCGACTTCACTTTCCTTTCCTTTCCTTGAGCCTTAGTTCTTACATCTACTCAAACTTACAGGCTTGTTGCGAGGATCAAATGAAATTGTTCATGTGAAATTCATAATAAAAGATTAACAAATACAGAACAAATATACAAAGTGAGAAATGATGATCAACAGATAAACATCTTTGACATGTACAGTAATACTATGTCCAAATTAACTTGAATTGAAGATATGTGTAACGCATAAAATTATAAAATTTTTAGGAGAAAATCATTGTGACCTAGAGTTAAGCAAAGAATTTTTAGAGTTAACACTAAAAACATGATCTATAAAAGAAAGAAAAACTGATAGATTGGGGTTCATCAAAATTAAAAGTTTTGCCTGGCAAAAGATACTATTAAGATAATGAAAAGATAAAGTAAAAGCTGGAAGAAAATACTTGTAAATCATATGTCAAATAAAGTATATTTGTGCAGAATATATAAGAAACTCTCAAAACCCAACAATAAGAAAAGAAACAATTTAAAATAATGAGTGTGATGAAATTATTCTTCATGCTGATTGTGGGAATGGTCATATGAATTCATACATGTGTTAAAACTCACAGAAATGCACATAGAAAGTCAATCATTTTTCATTTAAAAAATAAAATAAAAAAGGGAGTGCTTAAAATAGTAATTGTGATCCTAGAAGAATAAAACTACCAGAGAAAGTAAATGAAGAAAGTTGGTCAACTCATCTTGATGATTCAAAGTGTATGCACTATGAGTACTAAAGAGAAATTGTGTCATATATCATGACTTTATTGTCATAACTCAGACCCAGTGAGAGAGGACAAAGATTGGAGTCAAAGTCTAGAACATAATGCTTTTTCGTCTTGAGGGTGACATTGCTTGGAAGAATCCAGGTTTTAATAATAGATTGGCCAAAACATACATCATTGTAATTTAACACATAAGTTCTAAGAAAATAGATTTTACCAAAATCTCATGATTAAAAAGAATATAGAGAACAAAGAAGAGGTTCAGAAGAAACACACCCAAATGGCAGTTAGAAAACGAGAAAAGTAGAAAAAAACATTCTGTCTTATATTCTTTTATATCAAAGGGGGTGTGTGTATGTATGTGTGTGTGTACACTTGCTTTTTCTCTTACCAAACTCTAAATTTCTTGAGTAGAGGAGCCAAGATAGATGAGCCTTAGAGGTGGCAATCTTGTTAGGAGTATGAGGTAGAGATGGAATGTTCCTAATAGGATATGTGTGTAAAGTACTTTTAAATGCTAGATATAGTGCTTTCCTTAAAATTGTATGCTTATTTGGGATGGGAGATGGTGGATAACAGATATTGTGGTAGATCTAACCACAGTCTAACCACCTACTGACACTGTCAACTATGAGAAATATCCTGTTCATGTTTGTACCCCTTGCAACATTGAACATACTGACTGCTATTCAGTAAAATGCTTAATTTAAATTGTTCATTTGCAATTGAGTAGAATCCTTCCTCCAATTCTCAGTTGTTATCCTAAATTGTCCAAGAAAATCGGGTCCTTTGAGATAGGGTGCAAAAGATGTTAAGGAAAAGGTCAATCACAGAACAATTCTATCCCTTGTGCCAAGTATTTAAGTAACTCTGGTTCTCAATTAAACAAAGAGACTGTTTGAGGTGAGTGCAGAAAACTGAATTTTCCACACCCTTAGAAGAAATTTCAACTGCATGAAAAGCACGGCATCTTAAAATGTTCTAGGCTGATATTTACTGGTCAGACTCCTCAGAGAAAAAAAGCTTATTATATTAACAAAGACATTTTATTTTGAGGGTGAATGTGATTGTTACACTAGAAGTCACAAAAAGTTAATCAATTATAATCCCAAGTTAAAATTTTTGAAACATGAGTACAATTTTTAATCAAGGCATTTACTGAAGTATGTAAGTGAAGGAAAAAATGACCTTTGGATCTGTCCTTGCTTTGCCTGGATGATTAATTTCAATTTTTTTTTGCTTTACACACCCTGCCATAAACTTTTTTATTTACACTTTATTGTAACTGACTTCATGTCATTTGCTCTTGCTTAATAATAATCGGTTAACAGCAAGTGCAGGTGTTCTCAAGGATGTGGCCCTTCCAGAGAGTGGTACTAAACAGTTTTTTTGAAAAATCATTATAAAAAGCATAAAGATAAAACTCTCATTCCAGTGTCTGGCCGGGGAAAAGATCTACCTATGCAAAGAAAGTGTCAAGAATGGAGAAATTGAACAGTAAAAATTAGTAGTAACTTACCTGTTCTAAATTTATTTTTTGCCCTTCTTCTTAAGGTTTGCTCAGTCACACCTAATGGTGGCCACCCTAATTTGCCACCCTGATTAATGGCTAGCACCCTAATTTTTACATGGTGACTGTTCTATGTTTTCATGTTATATTTAGATGTTAAAAGTTATAATCAAACTTTTGGTTGACTTTCTGCAGAGTTTAATTACTGATTTTCTGAGATCATGACACTAATCCATTTTCCTACCCTCTCACCAATGAGCAAAATTATTTCTGCTTCCCTACTCATGTTAGAAGTACATTCTCTCTCCTTTCATTATTTCATTTCACACACTTGGGTGTCAAATTCCTCCAAACTGTGATCCACTTCCATCTTCCACAATTTCTCAGTCCAGTCTCCTGGCCACATCAGCTTCTTCGGGATGATCTGAAGCTGTCCTGGAAAGTTGCCCCCATTCTTCTCTCAGTCTTTCCTCCCACTAAATTACCACCATTATGAACAATCCTTAGATTAAACAAGGAAGATTCTAGGATGGTTAGGAATTAATGAGTAATCTGGGAGAGCCTGTCTAGCCATTAGAATATTGACTTGGATTAATTTATTAGCTATTTAATATCCTGAAGGCATGACATACAGAAGCTAAAAGGAGAGGCTTAAGCTAATATGATTCTCAGATCAACAGTGAGGCTCCGGATTAAAAGGAGATGCAGAATAAGGGGAGAGAGAGAGATGAAGATAGATTGAAAGAGAGAGTCTTAGTTGCTGATGGTTAGGATAATGTGGGGCTTCCCTGGTAGCTCAGCTGGTAAAGAATCCGCCTTCAATGCAGGAGACCCTGCTTCAATTTCTCAGTCAGAAAGATGCCCTGGAGAAGGCACTGGAGATGCCCACTCCAGTACTCTTGGGCTTCCTGCTGGCTCAGACAGTAAAGAATCTGCCTGCAATGCAGGAGACCTGGGTTTGATCCCTGGGTTGGGAAGATCCCCTGGAGGAGGGCATGGCAACCCCCTCTGGTATTCTTGCCTGGAGAATCCCCATGGACAGAGGAGACTGGCGGGCTACAGTCCATGGGTCACAAAGAGTCAGGCATGGCTGAGCAACCAAGCAGAGCACAGTACAGCGAGTAATGGTGATAGTTGGAGGAGTAGCATCATTATAGAAGTAATAGAAACAATTGTCAAAAGGAAGGCAGATTCTACTGGACACAAAATGGAGGCCAGATGGATCTTCGGAGTGTTTTCGTTTGAGAAAGCCCCTCCATCTAAAATCTCAACCCTAATAATCTTAAGACCATTCACTCTGTTGTTATTTTTAAATGAACTTCTTTGATTGCAGGCAATTCCCTATTTAAAGTTAAACATCCTGAGGATATTGTTTATTATGCCAAAATATTCCATTGATCCTTAACTTCGCTTTTTAAAATTAACCAATTAAAAGAAATTCCACATATAATAGACAAATTAATTAAGATGCTTTTGTATGCAAGGAACAGGAAGTGTCCTTTAACATGATTAACCCACTGAAAATTACATATGGGCTCACCTAACACAGAAGCTCTGCAGTCAGTGAGGGTTTGGGCATGAGCATTTGATAAACATTTTCACAATTTTGTGAGGCATCTTCATCTCATCCTCTGCAGTTTTCTCAGCTCTGTCCATCAACATGGGTTGACTGTTCTCAGCTTGGTGTCCCTAATGCAAACTATGTAGTTCTCAGTGATTCACAGCACTGCCTGCCTCCTTATTCACATCCAGAGGAAGAAAGTATGTTTTCCCCAAAAATAAAAGAGAAGTCTTGGGTTCCACATTGATTGGACTGAATTAGGACATACACTTACTCTTGGACTAATCATTTTCTCAAGAGAAATGATATTACCTTTAATGACTTAGAGTCTATCTGTGCTTCAGTGAGAAGAGCTCAACCATAGGGGAGACAAGGACAATGTTCACTCCGCTGACCTCATGGTAGACTTTAATAGATGGAGAGAGGGGTCCAAACCTTGGACATTCACTAAGGGTAGGCTTGAGTAAGTTCTTTTACAGCTAAGTCCTATTTCACAGAGTATCTCCTGAG
This sequence comes from Cervus canadensis, assembly GCF_019320065.1. Classification (NCBI taxonomy): domain Eukaryota; kingdom Metazoa; phylum Chordata; class Mammalia; order Artiodactyla; family Cervidae; genus Cervus; species Cervus canadensis. The sequence goes on from NC_057404.1 coordinate 33,546,831, forward strand.
GACAGCAGGCATCCGGCAGTGTAGGTGATGCCATGACAGGAAAGGAGATCCATAAATGGCATATTCCACTATGGAACTCATCCTTTTTCAGCACTGAATTCACGTCATGGATGCAACCTGCTGCATTCTCGGCATAATGACCAGGGTGATTGTTCTGGGTCATTGAAAATCTGTTCATCTACATCTACAGAGAAGTTTCACTTGCCAGTCCAGTCCAGATCCTTCTGGTAGATTGTGCTGATCCTCCGCACAGTGGGGGAAATCACCACCCCGACCATGACCATCACCCCCCCACCCCCATACAACCCTTTTCCAGAAGAGATCTCTTTGGTTCTGAATATAGTTCTACAGGGATTCTGCCTTTCCTTCTAGTCTGAAATTAGCATATTTCCATATCACATTGAAGTTAGTTAAAGGTAACTAGGTGGCTTTCTCTTACTTCTAAAGAATTTTACCCTTATATCATCATAGAGGCTTATAATCAAGCTAAACAAAGTTAGAAATCAAAATTGTTTTGCTTTTAAACACTTCATTTGCCAGAATAAATCCCCAAAATAATGAATGTTAGTACTTTTTTTTTGCTAAATAGAACAAGCTCAACAGTGGTTTTATCCTCAGGCTGTGAGAATCACCTGGGTGTATGCCTTGATCTTTCCTCAGATGTCTTAGATTTAATTATCCAGAATGATAAATGGGCACCAACATTTTCTAAAATGCACCTTTTGAGATATAATTCATTTATTATAAATTTCACCCATTTAAAGTAATATTTATTGCATCCACAGAATTGCATGCATGCATGAGTGCTATGTGGTTTCAGTTGGATCTGATTTTTTGTGACCTTATGAACTGTAGCCTGCCAGGCTCCTCTGTCCCTGGGATTCTCCAGGCAAGAATATTGGAGTAGGTTGCCAGAGCCTCCTCCAGGGGATCTAATCAACCCAGAGAAAGAACCCATATCTCTTACGTCTCCTGTATTGGCAGGCAGGTTCTTTACCATTACTGACACCTGGGAAGCCCCCAAAGAGTTGAGGTATCTACATTTAAATGTCCCCCAAGAGTTCTAATGCTTGGATAGATAAGAGCTGAGAACTACTGAGCTAAAACTAATTTTTAACCTTTGAGACAACCTAATAATCACCTGAACTGTAAGTTAAAAATTATTCTAAAAATATTCCAAAATTATGTAGTTTTAACAAATTAATATACTTTATGTTTTAGAGCAGTTTTAGGTTCAAAACAAAATTGAATGGAGAGTTACAGAGCTAAAATTATGTTTTTGAACTATCAAAAGCTCTAGTTTAATTGGCATTTTTTGTCTGAGAGGTAAATAGAAAAGTCTTTAATAATGTTCCATGTTTTCTTAGGAAAAAATTCATAAAATAGTTATTCTTCTCTTAGAGCTACTTGGTATTCATTTAAAATACAAGGTGAACTAGAATAAGGTTTTCTCTCTTTTTTAAAAATCTATTTTGAAACTTATTGATTGACACTTTCCTGGCTTTCTTTTATTGGAGAAATAAAGCACTCAAACAAAATTTTGGTGAAAAATAACTGAAAATATCCAATATTAATCTAATTCCTATACACTCTTTTCTACTTTGCTATAAAAGATTAAAAAGTATTGTGTATGCATGTATATATGTATGTATTCAAACGATATTGTCATTTGCTTTGAAAGAAGTATTGATCATCCTCAGCTAAATTTGATTTACAGAAAACATTTGTGAACAGTAAAGTTTTGATATGGACTATTTAATATGAACATAAAGTGTGATCTAAACTGTCAGAAAGAAAAACATAAATACACTAGCAGTTTCTAAACCATAATAAAGCAAATAGAAGTTTGAGTAGCCATTTGGTGAATTTAGACTGTATGTGTGTGTGTGTGTGTGCGTGCACGCTCAGTTGCATCTGACTCTTTGCAAAGGTATAGTCAACTAATTAAATTCAGGCTTCTTAGCTCCAAGAGAAAAACCTGCCCCAGGTTGCTGCTACTTCTTCAGTTTGGGTCCCAGAAACTCATGGAACACACCTGAACTTTACCCACAGCCTGAAGCAGAAACTGCCTACTAACAGAGAAACCCATAAGTGAGAGGTAAATGTGTGTATTGTATGCCACTGAGAGTTTGTGATTATTTTTACACAGAAAAAGGGAAAACAGAACCATACACTAAGATAGGGAATAACAGCAGGAAAAATACATACTTGGTGGGGTGGGGGTGGTGGATAGAGAATGATATGGATGGGAGTGAGCTCAATTCTGAGCATATTTAATATGAGGTGCCAATGGAATTTCAAATAGTGATGTGTGGCGGCTGAGGAAGTCATCTGAACATGTTTCAGAGTAAAAGCCATGGAAGGGAACAGGATCTGTATAGGAGACAGAATACATATGTTCATACTCTCACGACATTACTCTTTTTATCAGTTTATAATTCTCCTCTTGTACCTCTTTGACCCTTTTTTAACACACACACACACACACATGCGCGCACACACACACACACACACACACACATCTTTCCCAGGTGGCACTAATAGTAAAAAACGTGCCTGCCAATGCAGGAGACATAAGAAATGTGGGTTCAGTTCCTGGTTTGAGAAGATCCCCTGGAGGAGGGCATGGCAACCTATGTTCTTGCCTGGAGAATCCCACGGATAAGAGGAACCAGGTGGGCTACAATCCATAGGGTTGCAAAGAGTCAAATATGACTGAAGTGACTTAGCACGCACAAATGTAGTCCTTTTCTCCCTGAGAATTCTTCCCAGTTAATCACAACAGATAAGATTCAGGGGCCTTTGTCACATTTTAAGACAGACCACAGGCAAGGATCATAGCCTCTGATGACATCAGGCGAGCAGTTAGTCCTACAGCTTTTCAGCCCCACAGCCTAAGGCCTGGGATTCCTCACCTGGAATACAATCCTCAGCCCTCCTAGGTCCCTAGGGTTGCACTTCCCCAGAGGGTGATGGGGACCAGTTACTGCATATTCCTTTAGATTCCCCTCATAAATTATTCTGCAGGTTAATGTGTGTGTGTGGAATTGAATCATTCCACCTTTACTTGCTCAGCACCCACTCTTCTGCTTTTCCTCCTACCTTATTGGCAACACACTTTCAATCTTCTTTGCTTGTTCCTAATTATCTACCTGATTTCTAAATATCACAGTGTCCCAGGACTCAACCTTCTTAATCTTCGGACTTCTCTGTTAGTGTTCACTCACTTAATGAGCTCCTCCAACCACAGGACTTTCAATACTATTCATAATTGGTAACTTCAGTATAGACCTCCTCCTTAATCCCCAGCCTCACCTGGAAGAACTTTCTACCTGACATTTCCATTTGGACAACTGATGGCCATCTCAAGGCAACATGTCAAAGACTGACCTCTTGATTGTCTATGCCTAAACATGGGAAATAGATGGGGAAACAGTGGAAACAGTGACTGACTTTATTTTTCTGGGCTCCAAAATCACTGCAGATGGTGATTACAGCCATGAAATTAAAAGACGCTTACTCCTTGGAAGGAAAGTTATGACCAACCTAGATAGCATATTAAAAAGCAGAGACATTACTTTGCCAACAAAGGTCCATCTAGTCAAGGCTATGGTTTTTCCAGTGGTCATGCATGGATGTGAGAGTTGGACTATAAAGAAAGCTGAGCACCAAAGAATTGATGCTTTTGAACTGTGGTGTTGGAGAAGATGCTTGAGGGTCCCTTGGACTGCAAGGAGATCCAACCAGTCCATCCTAAAAGAGATCAGGCCTGGGTGTTCATTGGAAGGACTGATGCTGAAGCTGAAACTTCAATACTTTGGCCACCTCATGAGAAGCGTTGACTCATTTGAAAAGACCCTGATGCTGGGAGGGATTGGGGGCAGGCGGAGAAGGGGACGACAGAGCATGAGATGGCTGCATGGCATCACCGACTCAATGGACATGAGTTTGAGTAAACTCCGGGAGTTGGTGATGGACAGAGAGGCCTGGCGTGCTGCAATTCACAGGGTCTCAAAGAGTCGGACACGACTGAGTGACTGAACTGAACTGAACTGAACTTAAACATGCTATACATGTAGTCTTCCCTCTTTTAGGCAATCTTTCCAGCTGTTCAGATTAAAAATCTTGCAGTCATATGTGACTTTCTTTCTTTCACACTTCACACACAATCATCAAACAAATCCTGTTTGCTCTCCTTTCATAATATACCTGGAATACAACCACTGCCATCATCTCGTGTCTGAATTGAAGTGATAACCTCTCCCTATTTTCACCCCTGCCTTTGATCATCTATTCTCAACATAACAGCAGAGTGATCCTTTTATGAAACACAGGTCATATTATGCTGCCTCTTTGCGCAAAACTCTCTAATGGTTTTTTGGTTTTGGTTTTAGTTTTCACCTAGAGTAAACCTAAAGTTACTAGAAAGGAACCAGGTCCTACACATTCTAACTTCCTGTGACTGCTGTGATCTAGTCTTGGACCCCTCTCACCCTGCCCAGTAGTGAAGAGCCCTGAGGGTGGGCTTTGTCCTGTGGGTCTGTCTTATCAAAATCCCCATAGGGACGTCATACCTTCTTAAAATGTCTATAGCATGAAAATGACATCTGGTCTCTTAGAGAATTTATTGACAAGAATTATTAACCACTTATTATTGTGTATTCTTGTGCTGTTATTATAATTATGGAATTATACAAGAATGGGTTCACTGTGGATGGCTGAGAATACAAATGCTTCCAAGATTTCTAATTTATAGTTTGATTCAGAGTCAGAGCCCATGAAAAGATGGACTGCTCAAACTTCTGAATGTTAATTTCTCCTAGTTGATAGCATGTAAGGGAGTTAAAGATAGTCAGGATTGGAAAATAAAAACATTTTCAATAATCTGTCTATAAATGTGGCCTCTTAACCTTGATTCAACCCTTGCTTACAATCTTAGGTTGAACCTAAAAAGGTATTAACTCTGAAGGGACAGGATCAGAAACAGTACTTCTTACCACTAGTTTCTACCAATATTAGATCTGGCTAGGAGGGGTAGGGTTGAAATGAAGTGAAGTGAAAGTCACTCACTCAGACTCTTTGTGACCCCATGGACTACAGCCCACCAGGTTCCTCTGTCCATGGAATTCTCCAGGCAAGAACACTGGAGTGAGTTGCCATTCCCCTCTCCAGGAGATCTTCCTGGGGATTGAGCCCAGGTCTCTTGCATTGCAGCCAGATTCTTTTCTTCCCCGAGCCACCAGGGAAGAAGTTTCTCCCAATGTTAGATGTGGGTAGCAGGGGCAGGGTTACTGTGCAACTGGCAAGGCTGAAGTGTCAGGGCCCCTCATGGGCATGGGCCCTGTGAGCACTTGGGGTTGCTAGGAGTAATGGAGAGTTCCAGATGGAGAAGGAAAGCCAAGTCACAATCAGGAAGTATTTCTCTGTAAATGTTTCTGAAAAATTGCCCAAGGACATCTTAGAAGTCAATAGGCTAAATCTCCAAGTCTAAGTAATTGATTCTTGTTGTTGTTCAGTTGCTTAGTGGTGTCCAACTCTTTTCGACCTCATGAACTGTAGCATACCAGGCTTCCCTGTCTTTCACTATCTCCCAGAGTTTACTCAAATTCGCATCCATTGAGAGGATGATGTCATCCAACCATCTCATCTTCTGTCATCCCTTTCACCTCCTGCCATCAATCTTTCCCAGCATCAGGGTCTTTTCCAATGAGCTGGCTCTTCCCATCAGGTGGCTAAAGTATTGGAGCTTCAACTTCAACATCAGTCCTTGCAATACATAATCAGAGTTAATTTCCTTTAGGATTGACTGGTTTGATTTCCTTGCAGTCCAAGGGACTCAAGAGTCTTCTCCACAGTTTGAAAGCATCAATTCTTCGGCACTCAGCCTTCTTTATGATCCAACTTTCACATCCATACATGACTACTGGAAAAACCATAGCTTTGACTATGTAGACCTTTGTCAGTAAAGTTGTGTGTCTGATTTTTAATATGCTAGCTAGGTTTGTCATAGCTTTTCTCCCAATGAGCATCTTTTAATTTCATGGCTGCAGTCACTATCTGCAGTGATTTTGGAGCCCAAGAAAATAAAATCTGTCACTGTTTCCACTTTCTCTCCATCTATTTACCATGAAGTGATAGATGCCATGATGCCAGATGCCATGATCTTAGTTTTTTGAATGTTAAATTTTAAGCCAACTTTTTCACTCTCCTCTTTCACCCTCATTAAGTGGCCTAATCATTCACTTTTTAAATCTGATTTTGTATTTATGTTTTTAAAGAGGCAACTCCCAACCCCACCAAACTGCAAATTCAATACTTTATGAAGCCTGCTTCTATTCTACCACAGTGAATGGGAAGCCCTAGTAGCTCAGCTGGTAAAGAATCCTCCTGCAATGCAGGAGACCCTAGTTCGATTCCTGGGTCAGGAAGATCCCCTGGAGAAGGGATAGGCTACCCAATCCAGTGTTCTGGCTTGGAGAATTCCATGGACAGAGAAGCCTGACAGGCTACAGTCCTGGGATCGCAAAGAGTCAGACACTACTGAGCTACTTTCACTTTTCACCCCAGTGAATGGCTATATCTTATAAATGTTGTAGATAGTTCACTTAGTTGCTAAATAATAAAAAATTGCCTGAGATAATCTGATTTCTTGTCTTTTATTTATAAAGTCAAATCAAATGCCAAAATTACCCCATGTATTTAATTGATTATTTATTTTGGCATAATTTGAGGATTTTAACATGTCTTTTAGCACCCTGAATGGGAAAAATATTAATATATTAACTCTAAAAATATTAGCATTTCTACTGCAGTTAACAGTAGCATAACAGTAGCATAACATTCTACCTCCAAAAGAGAGCAACCTTGTTATTATTATTTGAAAAATGTGGTTCTACATGTGGCAACTGAATGACTGTAACCTGAACAGTAGTATAAAACTATTTTCAAGATTATATGACTATTCATCATATCCTCAAATCTTTATAATCAACCCATCATGAGAAAATATTTAGAGCCTAAATAGTTGAATAAATGATTTAAATGGTTTGTAATTGCTATTTGGTTAAGTATTTCAGAACAAGATTATTATTGATTCACTTATCAGTAATAATATTACAGAAAAAGTTTATATCCTTATTGATTTACATTTTGTCTTCTGAAAAAGCTTCCTACTAGGTACTGTATGTTCCTTTAAAATTATTGCTGGCTGTAAAAGTGGGCACACACACGCCAGGGTGTGCGTTGGGCAGCTTTTACAATGCTCCCTGGGTGTGCTAGGCCTCTGGGGCATTGAGCCAAAAGTGAAGCTGCCATCATTCAACAGTATAAAATGCACACTGCGGTGTGTCATCGCAATTATTCCTTTTTATGGCTTTGAAAAAAGGCTCCACCTTCCCTTCAGTGATTTTAAACATTAACCTTCCGTTCTCAGAAGTACTCAAAATGGTTCAACTCTATATTTTCCACAAACAAGATGTGGTTCATTAGCAACTAATGCCTCCTCACCATGCAAACATTTTCGTCCATGACAAATCCCAACTTCAAAATATACAAGGTTTTGTAAGAAAAATTTATGGAAGAAATTTTCAAGAGTATATATTTTCTGTTAAACTGGCGAAACAAATCTTATAGGAGTATTTCCAAGAGTAAATATTTTCTAAAAACTTGGGCTTTTCTTGGGGTGTTTCCGTGTCATACATTAATAGCTTTGATTCATAAAATTTTTTAAGATGAATACATTTTCTAAATGGTTAGAAATTAAATCATTTTAAAATGAAATCATTACTTCCCACAAACGTTAACATCTAATAGTTGAGGGATCATCAAGGCAAATACACAAAGACATTAATACCAGCAATGTTTTCTAGGACTTTGAAGTTTACACATATTCTTCAAGTGAATACATATTCTCAAATGTTTTCCAATACAAGCTAGAGAGACGTGCAACAAATTACATTTTTAAAATTAAGTTTTATTAGAGTTTAGTTGCTTCACAATGCTCTGTTAGTTTCTGCTGTGCAGCAAAGTGAATCAGCGACGCATATATATATAGTCTGTCTGTTTGGGTTTCCTTCCCGTTGAGGTCACCACAGAGCCCTGCATTCCTTGATGCTACAGGGTAGGGTCTCATTAATTATCTCATTAGTTATCCATTTTATACCTGGGCTTCCCTTGTAGCTCAGTCAGTAAAGAATCTGCCTGCAGTGCAGGTAGACCTGGGTTCAAACCCTGGGTTGGGAAGATCCCCTGGAGAAGGAAATGGCAACCCACTCCAGTATCCTTGCCTGGGAAATCTCATGGACAGTGGAGCCTGGTGGGCTGCAGTCCATGGGGTCGCCAAGAGTCGGGCACAACTGAGCAACTAATACTTACTTACTTCAGTTCAGTTGCTCAGTCGTGTCCGACTCTTTGCGACCCCGTGAATCGCAGCACGCCAGGCCTCCCTGTCCATCACCAACTCCTGGAGTTTATTCAAGCTCGTATCCATCGAGTCGGTGATGCCATGCAGCCATCTCATCCTCTGTCGTCCCCTTCTCCTCCTGCCCCCAATCCCTCCCATCATCAGGGTCTTTTCAAATGAGTCAACTCTTCTCATGAGGTGGCAAAAGTATTGGAGTTTCAGCTTCAGCATCAGTCCTTCCAATGAACACCCAGGACTGATCTCCTTTAGGATGGACTGGTTGGATCTCCTTGCAGTCCAAGGGACTCTCAAAAGTCTTCTCCATCACCACAGTTCAAAAGCATCAATTTTTTGGGCTCAGCTTTCTTCACAGTCCAACTCTCACATCCATGCATGACCACTGGAAAAACCATAGCCTTGACTAGATGGACCTTTGTTGACAAAGTAATGTCTCTGCTTTTTAATATGCTATCTAGGTTGGTCATAACTTTCCTTCCAAGGAGTAAGCGTCTTTTAATTTCATGGCTGCAATCACCATCTGCAGTCATTTAGACTGACTGACTGACTTAGAGTATGTATGTCAATCCCAATCTCCCAATTCATCCTGCTCCTCCACTTCCTCCCTTGGTGTCCATATATTTGTTCTCTACATCTGTGTCTCTATTTCTGCTTTGCAAACAGGTTAATCTGTAGTGTTTTTCTAGATTCTGTATATATGCATTAATATACGATACTTATTTTTTCTTTCTGACTTATTTAACTCTCTAGGTCCATCCATATCTCTGCAAATGATATAATTTTGTTCCTTTTATGGCTGAGTAATAGTCCACTGCATATATGTACCACATCTTCTTTATCCATTCCTCTGTTGATGGACATCTAGGTTGCTTCCATGTACTGGCTATTGTAAACAGTGTTGCAATGACCATTGTGGATACATGTGTCTTTTTGAGTTATGGTTTTCTCAGGGTATGTGCCCAGTAGTGGGGTTGCTGGATCATAAGATAATTTTATTTTTAGTTTTTTAAGAAATCTCCATACTGCTCTCCACAATGGTTGTATCAATTTACATTCCTAATAACAGTGTAAGAGGGTTCTCTTTTCTCCACACCCCTCTCCAGCATTTATTGTTCAAAGGTTTTTTGATGATAGCCATTCCAACTAGCCTACCTAAGGAGGCAAAAGATCTCTATTCAGAAAACTATAAGACACTTATGAAAGAAATCAAAGATGACAGAAACAGATGAGAAATACACTGTGTTCTTGGATCAGAAGAAAGAACATTGTGAAAATGACTATACTGCCCAAAGCAATCTACAGATTCAATGCAAGCCCTATCATACTACCAAGGCAGCTTTCACAGAATTAGAATAAGGATTTTTATAATTTGTATGGGAACACAAAAACTCCAAATAACCAAAGCAATCTTGAGAAAGAAAAATAGAACTAGAGGAATCTGGGTCCCTGACTTCAGACTATGCAACAAAGGTACCATAATCAAGACAGTATGGTACTGGCACAAAAACAGAAATATAAACTAAATGGAACAGGATTGAAAGCCCAGAGATAAACCCATGCACCTATGGTCACCTAAGCTATGACAAAGGAGGCAAGAATATACAATGGAGAAAAGACAGTCTCTTCAATAAGTGGTGTGGGGAAAACTGGACAGCTACATGTAAAAGAATGAAATTAGAACACTCACTAACACTACACACAAAAATAAGTTACATTTTGAATAAGAGGTAAATCCCAGGGTTGAAATTATTAAAGAAGGACTTGATGATATTGATAAGAATGGAGGAGTGATTTTGCGGATGAATCAAGGTGTAGAGAGCTTAGAAAATTTTATAGAAATACTATTGCTGCATAAAACTTAAAAGAATGTCATATCAGGATGAGGAATGATTATAACATTCTTAATAGAATTTATCAGGGGAAATTATAATTGGGTGAGAAAGAAAAAATTTATACTGTGTTAAAGTTTGGAAGGCTACTAAGAAATCATTTGTTAAATTTTCTTATACAAGACAATCAGCTGGGTATTTTTCAACAATGTTTTTTGGATAGATTCCTTTAAAATAGTCATCTGGCTATCCCTTGAACACCTATTGTAGAAAAAAACAAACAAACTTAATTATTTTGTGTAACATCCCCTTCCTCTGTTGAGCAACTAACTAGGTTGGTATTCAAAATGGGCTTAAATTTACTAGAATTTGGACCTACCAGATTTTTTTTCTCTTCTATAGAACAATACAAATTCTGCCCTTTCAAGGAATTTATACCTCTCAAACGTCTCTGCATAATTTCTCCTTCACTCATTTTGCCCCAGACCAACAAGTCTATCTGCTGAATAATTTCTCATTTGACATTGTTGTATGATCTCTACTGTACTCTTTGTACACATCTAAAGTTTATAGTGTCTCTAAAGTGGACACCCAGAATTAGCCATAATTCTGCTTGGCACAATGGACTTTTACTTCTGTTGACATTATCAACTTCTGTAATATGTTTTTAAAGGAGTCAACATCTACATTTCTAAGATCTTATTTACTTTTGTTGGATTAAATTGAGTTTTCAGCCAGATAAAATGATCAGGGCATTTTTTAAAATTTATTTTTACTTGGAGGATAATTGCTTTACAATATTGTGCTGGCTTCTGCCATACAACAATGTGAATCAGCGTAAGTATAAATGTCCCCTCCGTCTTGAACCTCCCCCTGCTCACTCCCTACCTTATCCTACAGTTCTAGGTTGTCGCGGAGTACCTCACTGAGTTCCCTGTGTTATACAGAAACTTCCACCAGGGCATTTTTAAAGAAACACTTTGTGTGGTAACATTAGGTCATCTATACCTCATTCATGTGCAATTGATTTCTTTAACTTTGATTTTATATTTAAGCTCATATTCAGTTTTTTTCATTCCTCCATCTCAGCCAATAAATTTTTATTTAATCATTGATAAATTAGCCAGACCACCTAGATTTATGCACTTGCAAATATAATAGGACTGTTTCTTATGTAATCAGATATATACATACATGGAGCATGAATATTAGAAACAATTTATCTGAGACTCCATAATATGGGAAAAACTGATGCTTACTCTATGGAATCATAGGGAAATTTAGATGAGCTATTGTATGTAAAGTACTTGGGACAGTTTGTGGAAGCTGATTTATCTATTTTAAATATCATTATATCCTGTAGGAGTGGAATGTATGTTGAAGCAAGAATATAATAGTAATAGTAGAGAAGCAAATGTGTTTATTTCAAAAATAGGAGAATTCAGAAACACTTGAAAATGAAAGCAAAAGTTATGACTAGTATTTATTAAACATTGATACATGTTAAAATTCATGGGCATCCATTTTATTTTTACAAAATGAGTCATTAAAACTAACTACTGGATTTTGAGTCTAATAACAGGATTGAAACCATATTTGAAGTTGATTACTGGTAGTCTATATGTAACTTAAGACTTCCCAGGTGGCGCTAGTGGTAAAGAACACACCTGTCAATTCAGGAGACATAAGAGATGTAGGTTTGATCCTTGGGATGGGAAGATCCTCTGGAGGAGGGCACAGCAACCCATTCCAATATTCTTGCCTGGAGAATCTCCATGGACAGAGGAGCCTGGAGAGCTACAGTCCATAGTGTTTCACAGAGTTGGACATGACTGAAGTGACTTAGTGTGCACACACATATGTAATTTATTGAGAAGAAATGAGGTTGGAGTTCATACAGGCTGGTAGCCACATTGAGCACACCTCAATGTGTGTGTAGCCAGGCGGGGAAGCAGAAGGAAGGGAAAAGTTATTTTTTTCAGAAATTGAAAAAATGGCCATATAACTAATCCATAAACAAATATCAATCCATATATGAACACAAACCAATCCATATATACACAGCAAAACCTTCATTTGATATCAGAGAGGTTAAGGTTGGAATTGATTCTCTTCTGTCTCCTTTAACTTTGATAAAACTTTAACTACTTCACAATATTGGGTATGGAGCAGAGATCTGAGCACAGTCTGATTTTCCTTGTTTGTATTTGAGTCATCTCAGAATGGCCTTGGGCCTTAGATATCATGACCCAGAGACCCTGGCATGGCCAAGAAGACAAACATTCATCAATGCCTAGTTCTGCTTCAGTGGAGAATTTGGGACTTTAATTCTTTCATTTTACTCGACTATCATAATTACCAGAGTGAAATGATAAGGAAGCAGAAGTGATTAAGAAGAGGTGGCAGGAATACACAAAAGAACTATATGAAAAAGATCTTAATGACCCACATGACTGAAATGGTGTGGTCACTCACCTAGAGCTGAACATCCTGGAGTGTGAAGTCAAGTGGGCCTGAGGAAGTGTTACTATGAATAAAGCTAGTAGAGGTGACAGTAGTCCAGCTGAGTTATTTCAAATCCTAAAAGATGATGCTATTAAACTGCTGCATTTAATATGTCAGCAAATTGGGAAACTCAGCAGTGATCACAGGACTGGAAAAGATCAGTTTTCATTCTAATCCCAAAAAAGAACAATATGAAACAATGATCAAACTACCACAAAATGAGCTCATTTCACATGAGATTATGCACATGTGAGCAAGGTAATTCTCAGAATCCTTCAAAGTAGGCCTCAGCAGTACATGAACCAAGAACTTCCAGATGTACAAATTAGATTTTAAAAAAGGGGCAGAGATCAATTGCTAACATTCATTGGATCATGGAAAAAGCAAGGGAATTCCAGAAAAACATCTACTGCTTCATTGACTACACTAAAGCCTTTGACTGTATGGATCACAACAAACTGTGGAAAATTCTTAAAGAGATGGTAATACCAGACCACCATACCTGTCTCCTGAGAAACCTGTATGCAGGCCAAGAAGCAACAGTTAGAACTGGACATGGAACAAGAAAGTGGTTCCAAATAGGAAAAGGAGTAGGTCAAGGCTGTGTACTGTCACCCTGCTTATTTAACTTATGCGCAGAGTACATCATGCAAAATGCAGGGCTGAATGATTCACAAGCTGGAATCAAGATTGCCGGGAGAAAGATCAAGGGCCTCAGATATGCAGATGATACCACTCTAATGGCAGAAAGTGAGGAAGAACTAAACAGCCTCTTGATGAAAGTGAAAGAGGAGAGTGAAAAAGGTGGCTCAAAACTCAACATTCAAAAAACTAAGATCAAGGCATCCAGTACCATCACTTCATGGCAAATAGATGGGGAAAAAGTGGAAGCAGTGATTGATTTTATTTTCTTGGGCTCCAAAATCACTGTGGATGGTGACTGCAGCCATGAATTTAAAAGACACCTGCTCCTTGGAAGGAAAGCTATGACAAACTAGACCGCATATTAAAAAGCAGAGACATCACTTTGCCAACAAAACTCCATACAATCAAAGCTATGGTTTTTCCAGTAGTCATGTATAGATGTGAGAGTTGGACCATAAAGAAGACTGAGTGCCGAAGAATTGATGCTTTCAAACTGTGGTGCTAGAGAGGACTCTTGAGAGTCCCTTGGACTGCAAGGAGATCAAACCATCAATCCTAAAGGAATCAACCCTAAATATTCACTGATGCTGAAGCTGAAGCTCCAATACTTTGGCCACCTGGTGCTAAGACCCAACTCCCTGGAAAAGACCCTGATGCTGAGAAAGATTGAAGGCAAAAGTGGAAGGGAGCAGCAGAGGAGGAGATGGTTAGACAGCATCAAGGACTCAAGGGACGTGAATTTGAATAAACTCTGGGAAATAGTGGGACAGAGAGAGAAAAAAGTCATTATGACATTCAGATCCTCAGTTCTACGTGTTCTTGATCTTTATACAATTTGCTAGGCAAACCAATAAATTTACTTTCTGCTTAAACAGTTTGAGTTTAATTTCTGTCTCTTAAACAATCAAATAAGTCTTACTACAAAATATCACTTGCTAAAATATCATTATTCTCAGGCTTATCTAGGGTCGTATCCTTGGGCAAAGAGTTGCAAAGAGTCGGTCACGACTGAGCGACTGAACTGAACTGATCCTTGGGCTAAGTAGAAAGTAGCAGTAGAAAACTGCCTACTTGAATAACAGTGTCTTGACTCCTTTTCAAATTCATTTTTATTGAGTTGCGCTCCAGTGGTATAAGTCCTTAGATTTAATCAAGTGTTTAAAGCAACTTACAAATAAATCATTTACGACACTGATGTTGTTGAGGATATTGTGTATACCTAGTCATCCCCATACAGCCCCACGTTAGAATTTTTTTCTGAAATGTATACTAGTGCTTTGCTTCTCTTAAAGGAACTGCTACGCTTTCATCTTATGAAAAAGAGTTATGAATTAAAAGAGATCATATCAACCAAAATGGGATGAAGTAGGTTATTTTAGGAGACTTTCATAATATAGTGAAAGAACATTTATTTGAAGTTGAAGACAGAGACCTGGGTTTGAGTCCCTAAATACATGTTCCACATTTACCAGCTGAATGGTCTCTAGCAGATTATTTAATCTCTCTGGACAGAAGTTTTCTCTTCTGTAAAATAAGCCTCTTAATATTAGCCTTAACTAGGTTGTAAGATTATTGTAAAAATTAGATGGAGCTATGTGGTTAAAAGTACTTTGTAAACTGTAAAGCACTACATAGACTTTAGTTATATTGTCTCACAATCAAACTGGAATTTTTTCTTACACACAAGATGATTTCTTTAAGGAAGAAATCCTTTAATTTTTCACCAGAAGTTTATACTGCTTAAAAATACCATAATCCTACCCATCTTTAAAGAGCTTAAATTAAATCCTTATCAGAAGTTGTTCTGATATCATAGGCTGTAGTTATCATGAGTTGTAGTTCCATTTTACACCAGAGGCAAATAGATTATGGAGAGGAAAAGGCAAGCAAGTCGTCAAAGACTGAAAAAGAACAAGACTTCATGCAAATGAAAATCTGGAATGCTAGGCTGCCCGGTCTTTACTGGAAGGCAAAACTACAGCAGTGACTTGACAATTCACTGTCTTTTTTCCTACTGTTTTTCAATATCTCTGCCCTGAGCCTACCCTAAAATGTAAGGGCTGAAATTTTAAAAGGAAGCTTCCTCTGTTGTTTGGTAAAGATCAATATTGAGAGTGAGGGATAGTAATTGGCAACAGCATCATTGATTTAGACCCCAAGCCACACTCATTGTGTATGCATCTATTGCTGATCCGTGGGAGAGAGGGGCACAGAATTTACTTTCTTCGTCTTTAACTGAGTGTTGCTCAGTTTTTCTGCCAGCGTTGTTAGAACATTGCTAAAAGGCACAAAAGCTCACGGAGGTGTCAAACAGCAGGGATGAGAGGCTGAGCTTTCCCTCATCCGTGAAGGAGTCAATTAAAGAACAAAGACAACTCTTGAGTTTTAAGATCACCAATCCAAGTCGTTCCAGAATGCTCGTGTGTATTTCAAATTCAGGCTCCTATTTCTTCTTTATTCCTAAAAACTGTATTTATGGGGTGCTTTTTGTGCTTTTAAGAGTGCAGTTATAGAAGCAGTTCATGTTTTTCTTATATTTTGTTCCCCTGTGTGATTCCATTTAGTTCTATCTCCAGAGGAACTATTCTGAGATTAAACAACAACCAGTATCAGGAAAACTTAAGGGTAGCCCTCCAGTGCTTCACCATAATTTCAGTCTCCTAGACATGAAACATTCTGAGCTTTATCTTTCTCTCTGCTAATGATTTCTCGTGTGTTCAGGCACCAGGCAGCTGAGGAGGAAGGGACAGTAGGAAAAAAGCACTCCCCGGTCAAGAGCTCTTTCATTGTTGGCTAGATTAGGAATGACCTCAACTTCTTATGTAAAGTGCACGCTGTACACTAGGCTTTATTTCTACAATTTAGATAAGATTATTTCAAATAGACGTCAGTTTCAGTACTGGATTTTCTTTCTTTCTTGGTGTCCTTTTCAGCCGATGATCTGTGTGACTGGCATTTGACATAAATTTGCCATATCTGAATTGTATCTTGTGGGCCTATGCCAGGAGCAAAACATTATTTGTGTATATATCAATAGGTGAACTTTAAAGGTGTGTCTGTTGACTCTTTGGAACATCAACAAACTAAGTGCAGCAAATATTCTTTGGGTTAGTTAATAAAATCCCAACTGAACACACGTGATGTGTGCAAAGTATCTTTGAAGACATACATATGTGTTCATTTCATTTCCACTTTGCTCAAACTTATATGCAAATTTTAAACAATATACTGGACTATCATTTGATGTCAGTATACTGACTTAACGTTTAAGTTGCACAAAGATAAATTCTATTTCAATTTACAGGAAATGTCAAAAATATATTTTTATGTTGACCAAGATTACTTTATATACTATTCATCCCATCACATATATTATCCATCATATATATTATACCTGAAGTAGAAAGTATGCATGCCATTCAAATACATATTTACAAAAATTAAACTAAAAGAAAAATTTTAAAGCAAAAATTTTAAATTTTCAAGGTTTTGCTTGAGATCTCAGCTGGTCAGTGAAGCCTCAAATTATTACCAATTAATAACAAAAGTATTATCTATTAGTAGAACTAAATGTCTATTACAGATTTCAGGACTGAAGCATTTTGGTCACTTCTATGTTCAAAGACAAAAATGAACCAGAATGCAATAAATGTAAAATAATACTCTAAAGATTAAAGGTGGAGGCTACTAATATTCCTAGACATAAGATCTGACTTTAAAAAGATATATATGTAAAGTGAAACATAGATGAAAATGTTGAAATGTCATAAAGAAGCTACAACTCAGTGTTTGAAATTATTTGCTGCCTTAGTTGCTTATGATTTTGTTGAAATTATATCATGTGTATGTGAATCTGAAATAGTGTACTTGGAAATGCATATAACTTTTTAATTGACCACAGTCATGTTTGAAAGCTACAAAACTGTCATCAGAAAATTGGATTCTTATGAAAAGATCTTTCCAACATTATCTATTTTTAGAAGTTAAAATCAGCCT
The DNA here is from genome assembly GCF_019320065.1 of Cervus canadensis. Taxonomy (NCBI): domain Eukaryota; kingdom Metazoa; phylum Chordata; class Mammalia; order Artiodactyla; family Cervidae; genus Cervus; species Cervus canadensis. The sequence continues at coordinate 33,564,225 of NC_057404.1, forward strand.
GGTCACATTACCAGAAGCATCAAGAGATGAAAATTAAATTGGTTTGGGAATTAATTAAAGAATAAATTAACTTAAGAATCTTTCTACCTATATTCTAGATCCCTTCTCATTTTTTCAGAGATCCTGATCCATCAGTTATCATCTCCTTCCTCAAATTTCACATCTAAATAACTAAACAAATAGAATGCTGTTCATCCCTAAATTCCTTGACCTCCAGACAGCTATTGTAACACTACCTAGGTTTTCATGTCACTGACACTCACTCCTTTATTTTCTTCATCTGCAGAGGACTTTTCATTCCTTGTCAATTTTGTCTTCTTACACAATTTATTCTCCTCGGGCAATTTCATTTATATCAGCAATTTTATTTATTATGCATATGCCGTTGACTCCCACTTTCGTAATTCCACCCTCATCTTACTTGGGATGACATAACCGTATCAAGCTGAACTTGCCCAAGTTTATTGTTTGTCCTCAGCTCCCTTCAAAGCCCTTTTAACTTCTATCCCTAATCTCTGTCAACATTATTCTTTTCTCTCTCTCAAATTATTATTTATTAGATCACTAAAATCTTACTAAATATCACAAATGTAGTCTTGACTTTGTCTAGGCCCATACCACAGAACATACCATTACTGTTTATTGTAAAGAAAATTGCCACAGCCACTGAACTGATCAGTTTTCTTCATATTCCTATCTAACTCCACATTAATGACATTGCTATTTTTCAAGAAAAACAAAAGATGAGCACACCACAGTTCCAGGCTCCCTTGCTACCAAACCTGTTTATACCACTTTGGCATCCTTTTGCCTGCAGGGGAATAGCCAGTATTTCTGTTTATCACATAAATGCTTTACAATTAATCAGAAATTCGCCTACTCTTCCAGCCTCATTTTCCATCTCTCTGTATTTTCATTCTATTCTTTTACCTTTCTAAAATATTCTTTGTTCTCTAAATTACCACTGGCAGCTCTAGATTTCTACTATCATTAAGCTAGCAATCTCAGAGTAAAGAAAGCCCCCTTTCATATTTTCTCAGTCAGGTCTTGGATAAGTGCTGAGTGGCTCTGCTGGGGTCACTTGACTGATGAAGCAATCCCTGTGGCCCCGGGAGTTCAGAATTCTGATGAGTCAGGTTGGCTCGTGTGTCCACCTTTGTGGGGAGAGGTCTGCTCCACCTAAATTTCATGTTCCCTCATTACGAGAAGCCCTGTTTCCAGAACCATGGGAAGAAAATGACTACAAAGGAACTGCTATAAAACAAAAGGAAGAGGTTGGGGAGGCCACTTTATGTACTTTTTGGAAGCATGGGATGACCTCTTAGCGAGGCACCTCCATTTCCCTCTTCAACTCAAGTAAAGAGGCATTCAGCCAGGTATAGGAAGTGAACTCCAGCCTTCATCATTTTCTTCGTGAAAATCAACATTTCCAGCTGAGGCATGTTGTGGTGAAGGGGACTATATTGCATAATTCTGTCTTTATGTTTCCTTTCAGTCTAATTGTTCCACATTTCCACAGAAACGGAGCAAGCTCCTGAGCCAGGTAGGAATTCAGTCACAGTTTTCTCTGGTCTTCCCTTTTGCTTTCCCTATCCTTTCCCAACTTCCTACCCTCCTCCTTTCTATCACCTCCTTATTCTAACTCCCTAAACAAACAAGTTGGCAAAGAGTTCAATCAAGTGGTATTTACATACAGATTCAACAAATGCTATTGAGGACCTAGCATGTACTACATGCAGAGTCTCAGAAATAGGAATTGTGTACTACAATTGTTGTCCAGGTGATGTACCAGCTTATCAGAGGCCTGGAAGAAAAAAAAAAGAGAGAGTTCTGAAGTGTACTTTGGCAGCTCTGAGGTGACAAAATAGATGTTCATGATATTCAGATAAATAAAATAAATTTGTATTTGGGTTTGTTTAAAATCGGTTTGCTTATTTAACTTATATGCAGAGTACATCATGAGAAACACTGGGCTGGAAGAAGCACAAGCTAGAATCAAGATTGCTGGGAGAAGTATCAATAACCTCAGATATGCAGATGACACCACCCCTATGGCAGAAAGTGAAGAAGAACTAAAGAGCCTCTTGATGAAAGTGAAAGAGGAGAGTGGAAAAAGTTGGCTTAAAACTCAACATTCAGAAAACTAAGATCATGGCATCTGGTCCC